>NW_027515613.1:9394611-9702014 GCF_048772815.1 Callospermophilus lateralis
TTAGTAGTCAGAGTCTAGTAGAATATGTGTTAGTGTCAGGGATTCAGAATTTCGAATGGAAAATAGGAAAATTAATCCAATGTGTATGCAAATATGTGCTAAAACAAATCTTCTGACTCTCATCCAGAACCATGCCTTGACATTACCTTCGCCCCAAGTAAGACACAATTAGAGAAGAAGAGTTACAAAATCTGTGATTACATTTCTGGAATGGAAAATGCTCAAGAGTGCACAAACTTCGAGGTGGTATAAGAGTTTCTAAAAATAAGGACAAAGTACACACTCCACAAACATGGAGCTCTGCTTGCCTAAAACTTTTTGAGAAACTGCCACTGAGGTTGGGCACTGAAATATAGGTTGTTGTCATGAGTTAAGCTTCCTTTGTAGTGAGAACCTCAAAGCTGGGTCTGCATCTATGTGACCAGGAGGACAAAGTTTCTTATTTTACAATGAACACGAGGCAGCAGTGCTGAATTCTCTCTTTGTAGGTAAACTGTGGCCACTGGGCGCTTAGTGTCTCCCCGTGTGGACTGTGAAGCCATATGGTCATCCTCCATTTCGTGGTGTTTCTTCCTGCTGCACTGGGAGTTTGGTATTTGCTTCACGAAATACAAGGAGTTCAACTGGGACAAAGTGCAAGAGGGAGTTCTGTCACGTGTGGTGGGTCAGGGTCTGCAGGATGATACAAGAACCAGGCTTCTATCCCACATAGCTTCACCCCTTGACCATAGCAACCTGATTCTGAACAATGTCCTGAAATCTCTCCATATAACAAGTTGCCTTTACACGGAAGGTTCTGCTGGCTGCGCCATATCAGTCACAAGCCATTTGGAAGCCAATGGCAGATCCAAATGGCCCCACACAGATGTTTTATCACATACCTGCCCAACACTGCTCTAGGCCCACTACTCAACAGAGTCCAACTTACTGACATCTCTGTTCTACACCATTTACATGAAACCCAGTAAAACAAGACACTGTCTGGAACATTCATGATCAGCAACATGTCATCCAAAGGTTCTCCAGTGCCACCTGGTGATGGGAATTTCAAAAATTTCATGGTATTTATCTAGCCATTTTTCAAGGATGAAGTTGGAGGCACTGTGAGTTTCAATTCATTCAGGAACCATTAGATGGTTAGGAAGCTCATTTCAATGAAAGCTCTGGAGAACACTCACAGGTAAGGCTTCCCAAAGAGTGGTGAGAAGATCACATGATGTTTAGCTCATTTAGCTCTACAATGTGAGGTCCATATGAGTTTTGACTCTCAACTCTGGTTGCCAAGTCTTTCAGAATAAAATCATGTGGTATCCTGGCTGAGAGGCCCAGTGCTCTGTGGAAAGCCACCCTGGGCCTAGAACTCAGTTTCCAAGAGCGACACTCATGCCTGGCTTTCTGAAACCTCAACACTATTCATGGCAATACTTCTCTGAGTTCAGTTGCAGAACTCAGTCTCTAAGGGAATCACACCAGAGTTCAAGCACATGTGGACCAAGTCATCTCTTCTAACCGCCACCCAAAGGACCACAATTTAAATTAAAAGACTCCAACACACATAATAACCTCTGGCTAGAGTTTTCCATGAGGGGGACAGCTCAAGTCCGTGTCCCAAATAAGCTCTCTTGCACCTAAATTGCCTAATTCAGGGTGGCATGGACACCCTTCTTGTGAACCAGGAGAGATCAAATAGGCCTCCCATTAATACTGCTCCACTTCTTCAATTTGAGGTCAACTGACTGTGGGGTTTGGATTCTTTATGTGAATTGGAGTCTTGAGAAAACCCAAGCAACCATGGGCTAGCCTCTGCAGAGCTCTGAAGATCTCATTTTACCCAAAGGATCCCTATTCTGACTTGATGGAGTTCAGGAAAGTTACAGAGGAAGGCGAGAGACTTCATCCACAAGGACTGCTCTTTGGCCATTTTGGTTTTGGATGTACACATGGGATCTTTCTTTATATCCATCAGAAGGTGAGAAACTAAGCCACAGCCTCACACAGGGCAAATAGGCTGATTCAGACACATCCTCTCCAAAACAATTAAGCAAGGAACCACAGGTAATACCCATTCATTTCCATTTGAAAACTGTTTTCTTCAGGCTTCACAAAGTGGTGGCCTGCGGAAAAGACCTTCCTGACATTCAGGGCAACAGAAGAAAAGGTAAGCAAAAGGCCCCAAGCATGGTTTCTCCACTGAGACTTTACTGATCACACTGATATCTGAGTTTTCTGAGATGCTCGCCATTCCCTTTAGCTATCTAGTACATGGTCATTTCACAGAGCTTCGTGGTTGTACATATCTTAAACACAAAACCATGAGCCTATTCTGGAGAGTGGCCAGAATTCAGGAAGAAAACAGGATCTTAGGAAGATAGTAGGTGTTGCCCATCAATAAGGCAAGCTGCAGTCCATTAATTAATTGGGAAGGATGAATGCTGGGAAGCTTTCTACCTGACAGGACATATTCATTGATGCATTCTCTCTTCTAATGTCTACAACCACGGGCGCAGTGGGATACACTGACATAGAAACACTCGCGTTGTCAAACGACTTACTAGAAACCGTTCACTCCAAACAAAACAAACCTTCTTTCATACCTATTCTCAGAACATGAGACAAAAACCACAAACTCACACCCACATCACAAAGGCACCTCCTTCCCCCATGTAGGTCTGTGACTATCCGGAGAGTCCTCTGACTGGTGGGCCATACTATGTTCCCAGAAATGGCCTGTTCTGTCTCAAATCTGGTCTTCTTGGCCAACTCTGTGAAGTTTTCAGGATCAAGTGGTGAGTCAATGCCTGCTTTCTCAGGAAAGCCCCCTCTCCATAGCTTTTCTTGCATTTGGCCATCCTCACATCAGTAGGTCCCAAGAAAGACTGAGTCTGTCCTTGGTAAATCAAAATAAGTTTGACAACTGGGACTGGGACCGGGACTGGCTCTGGGTGCCAGGCTTCCTGGATTCCAAGTTCAGAGAGTTCTATCACCATAGAAGTTAGGTGAGGTCACTTCCTTTAGGAACTGAATTTGGTCACTGCCTTGGCAACAACTTTGTCCTAACAGTTGCTTCTAAGGTTCCCATGAGAAGGAGGCTGCCCCTACTTTCTGTGACACTTTCACAAGTTAGAATGGTATGTCAACCATTGGCACACAGGAGAAGCTCTCAACACATCCCTGCTTTGGTCCATCTTCTCTACATTAAGAAGAGAGTGGCTGATTCAGACACATCCCTTCATCATGAGCAGGTTGTTTGCCATGGAAGACTTTTGCTCTCTCAGGTCCTTCATAGTTGACTACATCTTCTCCAGGGATCATTTCTTCATGGACCTTTGAGGTTCTCAGCAGGTGGAAGATCCTCTATATTGCTGTATTTTAAGACCAACTCTGTCCCCGCTCTTCTGTAAAATTAGATTGAGAGAACAATGTATGGTTAGGGTTAATAACAGGTTCAATTTGGGTGAGAAAAGAAACTACATGGTTGAGCAAACAGGGTCCTACAGTTAACAATAATATGAGAATTATTAATGGACCAGCCTGGGTGGATGAAAGCGTAGTTAAATAGGTGGCCTATGTGAACCAAGACTCAAACCTCCCATTGGGGGCCTCTGTCTTTCTTTGACCCTCTTCAAGTCGTTTTCTTAATTTACTCATAGATTCTTTTACAACTCCAGTATTGTCGGCATAAAAACATCATTCTTTCCTCAATGCAAGCAAAAAGGCACCCTTCTCTCATGAAGAGGAGGGCCAACACTCGCCTGCTCTGTAAACAACTTCAGAGAAAGAGAGGTTAAAATTCCTGTAAAGCTGTGATGCGGTTTTTAATGTCTTTAAGCTTTGGTCTATTTCTGCTTCTAATTGTGTCTTTGGTGTGTCTCATGGACTAGGGCATTTGTTCCTGTGCCCAGCCCTTTAGCAACTATTATTCCTAATAGGATGGCTAAAGTGAGGGATACAGGTTCCTGGTGGAACCGGGTTGTATGCCCCCCTATTTGATCTTTAAATGAACCTGCATCCTGATAGAGCACTCTCGAAAACATCTGCATCATTACATAATTAATCGCATCTATTGACCATTTTATGAAAACATAAATAATGTTAAAGTGTATAGAATTATACTGTTGTAGGGATGGACAAGGAAAGGCACCTAAGATAGCACCAAAGACAGGAAAGCAGTTTTATTTGGTCGCATCCGTATTTAGATGTCATTGCTTCTGTTGTAATCAATTAATCCACTGAACCCCAAGTTTTGGTAGTTTTAGTATTTGTGCCCAACATGTAAGGGAAGGGGCTCAGAAGTTCACAGTCTGCAGAAATTTACACAAATCAGTTTTTGTTTCTGTTTTTTTTCCTCTATTCTGTGCACGTTAACTTTTCAAGGTCACCTTGGAACGGGAGAGCTTTTTTGTCTCTTTTTTTTTCCTCCTTGCCAGCTGTCACCACGGAGCCCAGTTGGTAACTTTTTTATCTTAGAAATGTAGCCATCTCTGTGAAGCCCCAGCTCAAGGCCAGAGTCCTTGTTCACATATTTTGTGAAAAACTGGTAAGGCGATGTCTAGCTTAGGGGTGGTGATTCTTCCAGCCAGTGGCCAAGTAGAACAGGGCAACACGAAGAGTGGAAGTTTATCTCCATTGAACTTTTTCAGAGGGACTCTTTTGCTGAAAGACCTAAAGTAAGCCTTGGTGAAGACTTCTGGAGAAGGTCATTTAAGACATTTCTGTGGACCTGGTACAGAGGGGGATGACAGGGAAGGCGATGCTGAGAGCAGCTCTGTGGATCTGAGAATGAGGAAGGAGAGATGCCAAAGAATAATGGGAAAGCGGTTTGGGATTTTCATAGAACAAAAACTTGAGCAGTAGAACAGGTAGAGCAGAGGGGAAGACGGGAGTGAGTATTCCAAAAAGCCTGTGAGGGACTTTAAATTCTTAGAACCTGTTTTCAGTGATGACAAATCAACTTTAAAGGTCATTTTCATTACATCTTGGATAGGGGTCTGAGGGCTCTTCTCAGCTGGTTTGAGCTTTGGCTAAGCTTGCTAGAGGACTTGGTGGGACCTAGTGCAGACACTGACAGGAAAAGAGAGGAGTGAGTGGGTGGAGGGGTACCTCGGTCCCTGCTTCCTCAGCAAGGGGGCAATGTTCTGAGATCCAGCGGAGGTTTGGGGTTTTGCTCTAGTAATTGGAAGGGAGAAATCAGGTTGCTGAGGTGGGAGTGAAAGCAGAGAGTCTAGAGCAGAAGGCTGAGTGTGAGGAACTATTGGGGAAGCATAGTACAGCATGTGAGCGCAGGAGGAAAAAGGATTCAACATAGGGGAATTTCCCCCTTTTGATCACTTGCCAAAGTTAAAAATGTCATGCAGAATTTGAAGATCTAGAGAACCCTCTGGGGGCCATAGTTTTTGGTTGTCTAATTGGTAATATGGCCAATGCTGTGTACTGAATTTGATGAGGAGTTTGGGTTCCACCAGGCAGCCCCTGTATGCTCACATCCCCATGACTTACACAAGAAGTCGGCTTTTCCCCCACAAAGCCATGGCTGTTTGTCGCTTTGATAGTCTGCCGGGCATACATAGTAATATAGGCTAGCCAACCTGCATCTGGCTCGTGTGTCCCTGCATCCATAATGTTTGTTTCAATTATCTATGGTATGGAAGGGATTTAATGAAATTTTAGTGAGATCCTCTTCATCAGGTATATCTCAAAAGGAAAGACCTCTACCGAGCTGAAAAATGTCTGGGTGGAGAGATAGCCACCAGATCCCTAAGGGGACCGTTAAGGTCTCTTTAATGGTTCTATTTATTTTTTCTACCTGTCCTGAGTTCTGGGATATATAAGCATAATGTAACTTCCAATTAATCCACAGGGTCCTGGTTAACACCTGACTTACCTGGGCCATGAACACCAGTCCATTATCAGTCCATTAGGCAGATCGTATCTTGGAAAAATATCTTTCAGGATCTTCTTGAAAACCATTTGCGCCTTTTTTTTTTTTTTTTGTGTGTGTGTGTAAGGCTTCAATCCATCCTGAAAATGTATCTACAAAGAGTAGAAGATATTTAAATCCATACCTTGCTGGCTTAATTTCATTAATGTCCACTTCCCAGAATTGTCCTGGTCTGGTTCCTCGTAGGTGCTTTCCTCTAGGAAACTTGGAAGGGTAAGCATTACCCAATTGACAGATCCGACAGGCTTTTGTTACCCGTTCAGTTATTTCCTTTCGCTGTGAGTTGGTTAGTGGAGAACTCTGTTCTTAATCCTACAGTAATGCCTGCAGTTTCTTTGAAACAAGGTGAGTGAATTGATGTGCATTTTTAACGTAGTGTAGGGCTTGCTGTAATTGCAGGCTGAGCTCAGTGAAGTTGAGGTGTTCAGTGTCAGTGTCCTTAGATGTTATCAAAAACTTCCTGGTACTCAGGGTTCCATTGGAATTGGGCATCTTCCTTTAACAGCTGTATAAAGGAGCAGCTAAGGACGCAAACCCAGGTATCCATAACCTGCAAAAGCCAGCAGTCCCAAGAAATTCTCTGAGTTGTCTGCTGTAAGATGGGGGTGGTATCTACACAATGGTTTGTTTTCTGGGCTCAGTGAGCCATCGTTTACTGCCCCTAAGGGAATAGCCCAGGAAGATTACTTCATGCTAGCAAATTTGGGCCTTTTTGGCCGAAACTCTATACCCGAGTTGAGCAAGCTCATATAATAGTGCTTGGGTCCCAGACTCACAGTTTTCCTTGGTGTTGGCTGCCAGTAGCAGGTCATCCACGTATTGAAGCTGGGTAACTTCAGGGTGCGTAGTTCTGAAGTTGTTGAGATCTCTGTGGAGGGCTTCATCAAAGAGAGTGGGGGAGTTTTTGAACCCCTGTGGGAGTCTAGTCCAAGTTAGTTGACCAGACGTTTTGGTTTCTGGGTCTACCCACCCGAAAGCAAACAGCAACTGACTATCTTTATGCAGAGGCAAGCAAAAGAAAGCATCTTTTAAGTTCAGAACAGTATATAATTTCCGCTCAGGGTTCAGAGTGCTAAGCAGATTGTACGGATTATGTACCGTGGGGTGAATGTCCTGCACTCTTTTGTTGATCTCTTTTAGCTCTTTAATGGGGCGATAGTCCCCGGTTCCTGGCTTTTTTTTTTTCTAGTAGCAGGGGAGTGTTCCAGGCCGATTGACAGGGCCTTAGGACTCCTAAGGCCAGATATTTCTGAATATGGGGCCTTATCCCACCTTTAGTTTTTTTGCTTAGAGGATATTATTTGACATTGATTGGGGAGACTGAGGTTTTTAACTCCACTGTTATTGGAGGTTGTTTCATGGCCAGACCTAACACCGCAGTTTTTGCCCAGGCATCTGGGTAATCTGTTATCCATTTTTGGGGTAGCTTGCCTGTTTGATCAGTCTTGTGGGGTGTGAAGAGTGGACGTTCATCTTCTACTAATATAGTTAAAGCGGTGACTATAGGAGTTTTACTGAAGGATTTACAAATTTCATTTGGGGGCCTTCAGGGTTAAAAGTTCTTTTGGCCCAGAGCTTGGTGAGCAGATCTCTGCCCATCAATGGGTGCAGGCATTCTGGTCTTACTAGGAAGGAGTGATGGATTTTTTCTTTCCCCAGGTCCATGGTCCTCTTAGTTGTCTAAGCCCGATATTTACTGTCATCAGCCCTTTGAACTAGAGACCTTTTATTTGATAGAGGGCCCAATGGGGCCTTAAGGGCTGAGTATACTGCTCCTGTATTCACTTCAAAGTTTACTGGAGTCCCTTCCACTTCAAAAGTTACCCTGAGCTAGGGGAAGGGATCTGAGCCCCGACTTTCTTAGTCATCCTCCAGAGTCAGAATGGCCAGCTGGCGTGGCTGTCTCTTTATAGGGAACTCTATGGCCCAGTATCCTTTTTCTTTAGAGTAGGCACACTGATCTGAGGCCAGGGGTGGCCTCTGGCATGGGCCCTTCCTGTCACCCTGTGTCTTAATTTCTGGCCTCTTTCTTGTTGTGATCAGGACCTTAGTCAATGCCTTAGTCTGTCTTTTGCTTCTCTCATCCTCCGTTTGCTCCCTTTCTTTCTCCCTGTTTCTCTCTTATAGTATACTTTCTTGGCTTCTTTGACTAAATCTCTCTTTTAAATTTTTTTTAATATCCATGGCAGCTTGCTCAATTAAGGCCATCATGACAGATGCCTTTTAATCCGCTGCCTGAGGATCGAAAGAAGTATATCTCTTGTATGCCTCCATGATTCTCTCTAGAAACATAAAGGGAGATTCATCAGGCCTTTGAATAATTTCTCTTACCATGGCAAAATTAGTTGGTCACCCAGCGGTCCCTTGGAGACCCGCTGTTAGAGCCTGGCAATAATTGAACAGATGCTCCCTATCTTCCAACGTGTTGGGGTCCCTGTTGAATAGGTTTAAGGAGAAGCCAGCTTTCATTATGTTGGGAAGTTGTGTTGGTCGCCCATCAGGTCTGAGGATATTTTTTCTACATTCCAGGAGATTTTTCTCTCATTGCTCTGTCATGAAGAGAGTCGCTAGGTGGTGTTGGCAGTCACCCCAAGTAGGCAGGTGTGAAAACGTCGGTGAGTTCTCTGAGTTCTTTTAGCCGGGCCAGCTTCCTCCAGGGAAGGAGGGTCTGTCTGTGCTGCGGGACAGTCATCTTGATGGCACTGGGCCAGCCTAGCTTCCTCGAATGGTGGAGAGGCTGAGTCAGCAGAAGGGGAATCACTTAGAGGGTGTTGGGGGTTGGGAGACGAGGGCAGATGATAAGGAGGGGGAGGAGAGTCCAGTAGAGTCTTGAGACTCAAGGAGAACAGAGGGTGGAGGAGGAGGAGCAGAGAGTTTGAGAGATAGAATTGTGGGGGAAGGAGTAGGAGCAGGTGCAGGGACAAGGAAAGGCTTGACCCATGGAGGAGGAGATTTGTAGAGGTACTGACAAGTTAAGATATATGGCTGTTGATCTGGATGTCTATGTGGCCCCTGCTGAAAGACAATATCTCGGACTTTTCAAATAAGTGCGAAGTACAAAGATCCTTCTAGGAGCCATCCGACTGCAATGGTGGGTCATTCTGTGACTCAGAATCTGCCAGGTCTGGCGTTTTACTGAAAAAGAAAGATTCTGAGCCCTGAAGCAGAATTTGGTCCAGTGATCAAGGGTCAGGGACAGAGGCATTGAAATGATCTGTCCCATAATAAAATATACACAGACAGTGAAAGCAACGACACACAACACAGACAAGACAAGACAATAAAGACAGGCAATGGACGTCCAATACTGAGACCAGGACTGACTAGTCGGCAAAACCTGAAGGGCTGGCAATACCGAATCAGAAACAAAATATCACTGAGTCGAGGAGACTATTGTTCCTCGATTTCCCGAGTCTATCTCCCAGGGACATGGTCTGTGGCTCTGTGGCATGTGTGTCAGCCACCATGGGAGAGAGCTCACGCTCTTTACCAATAGCCATTTTGCCATACCCTAACCTGAAGCCTGAAACCAGAAAGATGGGTCTTATTTACCCACAGAGGAGCCCATTGGGGGTATTTTGTCTGCAGCTGCCGGATCTTGCTAGGGCCACCAGATGTAAAGGTTGGGCGAGCATCTGTGGCAGAGACCACCAAGAGACAGTCTCATGCAACAGCAAAGGGTTTATTGGGATTCCGGCATGAAGGGCTCAGAGATCACTTGAACAGAGCAGAGAGCCCTGAGAACAGCTTAAGAAATGCTTATATATTTTCCTTGGAGAGGTCAGGGAGAGAAATTTATTGATGGGTAATGGCAAGTGGGCAGTTTGCGTGCAACTGGTTGACGGAGTACATTCTGCAGTTTGGCAGTTGGGGACAGCACATTCTGGGAACAAGAATAGTAAACAGTTCTCAAGATTACAACGGTGTTTTGTTAAGCATACAGAAAAACAGGAAATGACAAGTATCTATTTTATTAACCTTTCAATATAAGTATGAAAACAGAAATCTAGGTAAGATTTGAAGTCCAGAAGTTCATTTGGCCCTTGATTGATATACTTAGCATTGAATTACGTTCTGTAGAGATGTCGCAGAAATATGGATATACAATGTCATAGGACCTTGTACCTTCTCGGAGGTCAGTTCCAAAACACAGTCTCTAAGCAGAATCACACTAAAGTGCAAGCCAAGTTGGACCCAGTTATCTCTTCCAACTTCCACACAAATGACCGCAGTTAAAACCAAAACACTCTCACATGACACTCATCTTCTTCCATATAGACACTCATCATAACTTCTGGCAGGAGGATTCCATGAGAGGCACAGCACAAGACAGTGTCCCAAATAAGCTCCCTTTCCCCTCATTTACCAAAAGTCAGGGTGGCCTGGACACCCTTCCTGTGATCCAGGAGTGATCAAATATGCCTGCCGTTAACACAGCTCTGTTCTCCAATTTGAGGCCTACTGACTGTCGGTTTAGATTCTTTATTTGAATTGGATTCATAAGAAAACCCAAGAACCTATGGGCTAGCATCTGCAGGGCTTTGAATAACTCATTTGACCCATTGGATCCCTATTCTCACTTGAGGGAGGTAAAGAACCTTACGGAGGAATGCGAGAGACTTCATCCACAATGACTGATTTTTGGTCATTTTGATTTGGATCCACACATGGGATCTTTCTTATGATCCATCAGGTGCTAAGAATCTAAGCTCTAGGCTCACACAGGGCCAAGGGGCTGATTCAGACACATCCCTTTCCAAAGCAATTAAGCAAACAGCCACAGGTGATGCCCACTCATTTCCGTTTGAAAACTGTTTTCTTCTGGAATCTCGAAGGCGTGGCCTGAGGCAAAGACCTTCCTGACATTCAGGGCAACAGAACAATAGGTAATCAAAAGGCCAATTGCAGGGTTTCTCCACTGAGACTATCCTGGTCACACTGGTATCTGAGTTTTCTGAGATTCTTGCCAATTCCTTCAGCTATCCAGTACATGTCCATGTCACAGTGCTTGGAGGTGCTACATATCGTGGACACAAAAGCATGAGTCTATTCTGGAGAGTGGCCAGAATTCAGGAAGAAAACAGGAACTTAGGAAGATAGCCGGTGTTGCCCATTGATAAGGCAAGCCCTAGAGCATTCATTAGTTGGGCAGGATGAATGCTGGGAAGCTTTCTAATAGACAGGAAACATCCATTGATGCATTCTCTTTTCTAACGTCTACAACCACGGACACAGTCGGTTACACAGACATAGAAACACTCGCCTTGTCCAACAACTTACTAGAAACAGTTCACTCCAAACCAAACAAACCGACTTTCCTACCTATTCTCTGAACATGAGACAAAACCACAAGCACACATCCACATCCACAAAGGCACCTCCTTCCACCAAGTAGGTCTCTCACTCTCCGGAGTGTCCTCTGACTGCTGGGCCATACTGTGTTCCCCCGATATGGCCTGTCCTGTCTCAGATCTGGTCTCCTTGTCCAACTCTGTGAAGTGGTCAGGAGCCAACTGTGAGCCACTACCTGCTTTTTCAAAAAAGGCCCCTCTTCAGAGTTTTCCTGGCATTTGGCCATCCTCACATCAGTAGGTACCAAGAAAGAATGACTCTGTCCTTGCTAAATCAAAGCAAGTGAGACCACTGGGACTGGGACGGGGATTGGCTCTCTGTGCCTGGCTTCCTGGATCCCAAGTTCAGAGAGTTCCATTACCAAGGAAGTGAGGTGAGGTCGCATCCTTCAGGAACTGAATGAGGTCACTGCCTTGGCAACCACTTTGTCCAAACAGTTGCTTCCAAGCATACCCTGAGAAGGAGGCTGACCCTACTTTCTGTGGCACTTTCACAAATTAGAATGGTATATAAACCATAGGCACCAAGGAACAGCTCTCCACTCAGGCCTGGTTTGGTCCATCTTCTCTATATTAGGAAGAGAGCCTTTAGTCCCGGGAGCATTGCAGTGAACCTCCGCACTAAAACTATTAGCAAGGACCTGATGGAGGAGGCCTCCATAGGTAAGTGGCGCCTTTATAACATCTGATATCCGGTTAAGGGAGATCTCTTCTGATGACAGAGATGTGGCCTGGGGAGACTCACATATACTCCTGTCCAGGACAGTAACAAGAATCATTCTGTCCTCTGTTCTGTTCTGTAGGAAATTCCTCTGGAAGTGTAGAGAGGTGCCCACGGGCACGCACGTGCTCGTACCCTGGAGCTTTAGCAAGATCTTGCACCGGGTTTCTGTTTTTCTTTGTGTGTGTGTGTGTGTGTGTGTGTGTGTGTGTGTGTGTGTGTGTTTTGTTCTGCGTTCTATTTTTTTTGTTTGTTTGCTTTTGTTCATTTTGTTGTGTGATTTCAGTGGTAAAAACTTAAGGATATTGGACGTGAAAATGGGTAATAAAGAGAGTAAGCCTGACACCCGTTTGAACTGTGTTTTAAGGAACTGCGATGAACTTTACCCCCCTTTGTTAAGCAGGATGATAGAAGCCCCTAGCTGGCTGCGTGGAGCACACCCATTGCAGAGGGCAATGCCTGCTGGGGACCTAAGAACTGAGTATCTCCCAGGTTAACAAGTGAAACTCCTTTAAAACCCCTTGTCGCTCCAGATCAAGAGAGTCACAAAATTTGGCAGAGTCCCCTGTGTTTCTCCTTTGTTAGCAAAGCAATTAACCTCCCCTTTTCTTTTTCTCAGAACCCATTCCTCATTATTTAATTGGTATGAATTGGCTTCTAGGTCAGGAACCGAACTTTAAGTTACAAATTTGGTATCCCCCCTCCGCCCCAGAACTTTTTGAGAGCTGTCTACTGAAATGTTAGGAGATGTAGCTTGCTTGGGGTGGAACTGAACCAGAGGAGCTAATCCTGTAAGTAAAAGGAGGGACTGAGGGACCCCCAGCAGCTGCCAAAGCCCTGTTGATTCAGGGAATACCCTCCTTCCTTCCGTGCACTGTAAGAATTACGCCACCTCTGTCTTGTTAAAAAAGAGAAAAAGAAAAAGGGTACACTAAATTCATTAAAGTCACCATATAGACACTTTATTTTACATTTCAGGTTGCCCCTCTGTTAAAACATCTGGTCCCCCCCATGGTGCCACTGGTGTAGTAGATTTTTATGGTGCCACTGGTGTAGTAGATTTTTCTCTTATCTGCTCTGGTTTAAAGGATTCTGTCTGGCAACCATAGTCTCTACCTCCTTTCTGTCTGTCTTGTGTCTTTGTTTCTGGTCATTTAAGACATGTGCAATAATGTGTTGATATTATAAAATTTTTCTTGGGAATGATCTTAGCTGAATGTGTGTCTAAATGATGTTTTATCATAACAAACTGGTATCTGAATGAGTTTTTGAAGCATTGCACAATCTTGCAGTTAAAAGTCGGGTTTAGGTAATTGTTTAGTTTAAGATTTCAGGTAATTCATGCCAGAGAACTTAAATACTTAGGATGGAAAACTGAAGAACTCTACTTCCAATTGGCAAGTAACTTCCCAATCATTCAGTCTTTTTTTTTTTTTTAACCAATTTTGATTTCGGTAGCCAGGGAAAATGTCACTGTGTGTACCAGTGCATTAATTTGGACAAGGATAGTAAACCATAGTATGGTATCTGTTGACAAAATAAGATGTAAAGACATAAAATTTTGTGAATTGTATCTTAAACTTGTATCATAATTTTCAACACCCGAACCTGAAAATTATGGTTAAAATGCCTTAGGCCTGAGGTGTCTGCTCAGAATAGCAGTTTTTTCCTGCTCCTTCCAGACCTCAGCCATGACTTATGTTGAAATGCAAATGAAAGAAGCCTGCAAGCTTAGTAGGAGACTGATTTGATGCCTAACGGAAAAAAAAAGTAAATTGTATGGTATTTACTAATTACTGGCCAGTCGTTTTTTCTAGGACTCTTATTTTTTTCCTTAGACTCTGTATTTTCTTTTTGAGCTCATGATTCTGAGCATGCAGATCTAGGTTAATGTTTTTCTGATCAGTTCTATCTTTGACCAACTGTGGACTTTTTGAAACATTGCAATAAAAATTTAACCTGCGAAAAACTACAAGGCCTTTAGTATTATTATGTGTGTACAATTTTGTTATGTGTTGTCTGTCTATATATACATATGTTCGTATATCATATATATGATACACAAATTAACATATATAAGGAGCACTCATAAAAAAAGCGCTCATAAAAACAAATTTTAAAAAGTGGATCCAAAGATCTTTAGTTCACGTCGTTTAAATGTTTCAATTTAAATTGGATAAAGAGATAAAAATAAATGTTTTTAAATTTAAGCTTACAAATTTTTTTAGGTGTTCAAAAATCTAATAAAATATTAATATCTACAAAACGTCTAATGTGCCTTGGTTCTAGGACATTTTCTTCAACATAAAAATGGTTTACACTGTTCAATACATTTCTCTAATATTTTGATAAATAAGTAAAGTAAATTTGATATGGGATTACTCATTCGTGAGTACTTTTGTTAGATATCTGATTCATTTACTAAGGTCTGTATGAGTTTTTACTAAACTCTATATAAGATTTTAAAAATCAGTCATGTGTTAATGAGACAAAAATTTTTTGAAACATAAGTTTACCCATAACATTGTGTTTATTAAGTTTTATTTTTTCTAGAGCAAGGGACCATAAAAATTAAACAACTTATTAAATCAGAACTGTTATTTTAGAGCACTGTACTGCCATTTCTTTAAAAGGTAAACTTGGTTAATGTAGAAACATCAATGTAATTGTGATGCTATTAATGTTTTCATATCTTACAGGTATGCAAGTCTGTAAGGTAGAAACTTTAAAAGAGCATTATATCAAGCTGGTGTTCTGAAGTTGTATGGTAAAAAAAATATATTGGAGATTTATTTACCTGTTATCAATAAAATATGTAAAGTTTCATGTTACTTTTTACATTGTGGAACAATTTAAATGTATTTTTAAGTTAATGAGAGCCTAATCTATGTAAAAGTTGAAAACTTTCAGGCTTTCTTTAATTCATGTTTTAAATGTGATATCATATGGTGTTAGCTAATGTTCATGAGACCGCAATTTATGTAAACTTTGTCAAATGACATTTAAAAATAAAGATCAGCTTTAGAACTAAAATACTTAAGATTTATAAAGAGCCCTGCCTTACCTGAGATAAGGCTGTGTGTCCCATCTTACTATATGTGAGAATGACTACAAAACCAGTAGGTCAGATAATATTTCTTTAAAGTTATGTTAAAAACCTAAATAATGTCAAGATTCCTAGGATCTAAAAGAGGGGATATAAAGTAATACTCAGCCAAAAAATTTAGGGTAGCTATTACACGAACTAAGTATTTTTACTTTTGTTAATTTTATTTTGAAATTTTCTTATAAGTGATCTAAAGATTCCCTGTTAGTTGCTTTAAGAACACAACATGGGTTTATTCAAGATAATAAGTCATCACCTACAATACAGACAGAATAATACAGATCCCAATTAATTAAAAGATAATTATAAAGTTATAGACATTAAAGTCCAGTACTCTTAATATAAGGCTGTTAAAATTTATTTGCTGGATGTTTAAGATTAGGATTTAAAATTAAAGTTAAATGAAAAGGGCCAAGAAAACCAATATTTTGGCTCTTACCCTCTGAGTCAATCTGAATCCAGGGAACAGGGGACTTCTCTAAAGAGCTTTTCAACTTTGAGCCACATAACCTCCTGATCAGGGAGATTAATGAGACCACTGGAGAACAGAAAGCCAATCAGTGCATTTGTTACGAGAGTCATCAGAGAAAGGAGATATCCCTGATGCTTCTGAGGGAAGCCAAATGGTCAAGCAAGACCTGGACCCACCTAGCGCAAATGGCACTAGCAGAATTGAAAATCTGCTCTCGTTTTTCCAGAATTGACTCCCATAAAGCTCAGCTGACTGTTAACAATAGATAGAAACAAAAGTCCGTTTGACTGCTTCATCTTAAACACTTTGGAAAGACAGTTAAGACCAAAATACAGCCATTCCTGGGCATTTTAAATAATAATAATATAATAAAAATAATAATAATAATAATAATATTTTAAGGTATGCACTTTATTTTAGCCTCCCAAAATAAGTAAGACTGGAGGCTACAAAGAAGGATTCTCAGACAGGAATGCCTGATACTTATAAAAAGAGACTATCAAGAAGAGCTGCCACAGGCAGAAATTTCTAATTTAAGGCCTGCAGATATTCCTAACCTACACAGGTAGGCTTGGTGTTTGCTAGTACGATTATCCAGCCCTGAGTAACAGAATTAAAGGTTTCTCTATTAGACATAGAGGTCATACAAAAAAAAAGGATTTTACAAGATCAGATGACATTAAATTGTTAAACTGTATCTTACCGGGAGGGACAACTGTAACACTAAAAGTTAAATATTAATTTGATAGTCCTGATAACTGGGGATATTAAAGACTGGTGAGGGAACTTCCATACAGTGACATGTTCCAGCTGCTGCAACATTTATTCAGTACTCATGGTTTTTGTTTCTCTCATAGAAGAACCCATCGCCAGATGACTTTACAACCTGTTCTTCCCCAACCAGACTTCAATCCGAACTGACTTCTAAAAGGCAACTCATGTCCCCCAACTGACTTATAAAAGGCAACTCATGTCCCTCACGCCCACTCACTTCACCCTGTCTCAGGTCAGAAGAAGAAATAATGATTGACGCCACTCTTCTTACAACAATGAAGAGAAAGATAAATAGACTATCAATATAAGTAATTAATTAAGTCAGGTAAAATCAGGGAGATCGGTTTTGGGTGAGTTCTAAAAATTTGGAGAATCTTACCTGAGGGATTAAAATTTCCTCAGTGCTCTTCCCCTAATCTATTAAAGATTTGAAAGGGACACAGAGAAAAGGGGGAAATGACAGACCCAACCTGATCTTTTATTAAAATTGGGAGCCATCTTGCCACAAAGTCATGAAAAGATAATTTTGGCTTTACCATAAATTACTGCAAGTTCTGAACCTGCTTGAAATGCCTGCCCGTGCCTTGAACTCACGCATGCCCAGCTCTCTGACCAGATAGCAGCCCTCTCTGAAACTTTAGTGACACATCATAAATATTTGCCTTCTCTGGCCAGACAACATCCCTCTCTGAGGCTCTAATGGTCCTCTGAATTCTGATGTAGGGACAGCAAAAAAAATCTAAACTACCATTAGTGTGATGCTTGTCAGAGTTCTGTTATCTGTAACACCCCTTTTGTGTAACTTTCTGGGCTATAAAGCTGGGCTGTAGGAAAGCTGGGGTTGCTGTCTTGTTCTGGCTGTTTTGGGAGGGGAGGCAGCATGAAAGGTGGAAATAATAAGATTAATTTAATTTGATTTTAATTAGAGTCAGTGGTCTTTTCTTGTGTCCTGGTCTAACAGTTAACACTCCAAAAACATGGAGCTCTGCCGGCCTAAAGACTTCTTGAGGAACTTCCTCTGAGGTTGGGCACTTGAAACATATGTTGTTGTAAGGAGCTTTAGCTTCCTTTCTAGTGAGACCATCAAAGCTGGGTTTGAATCTATGTGACCTGGAGGACATGGTTTCTTGTATTCTAATGAACATAAGGCAGCAGTGCTGAATTTTCTCTTTTTAGGTAAACTGTGGCCACTGGGTGCTAAGTGTCTTCCCGTGTGGACTGTGAAGCCATTTGTTCATCCTCCACTTTTCGTGGTGTTTCTTGCTGCTGCACTGGAGGTTGGTATTTGCTGCATGAAATACAATGAGTTCAACTGGGACCCAGTTTTGGAAGGAGTTCAGTCACTTGTGGTGTGTCAGGGTCTGCAGGAGAATGCAACAACCAGGTTATATCTCACAGAGCTTGCCCCCTTGTCCATAGAAATCTGACTCTGAACTTTGCCCTGGAACCTCTCCATGTAAGAAGATGCCTTTACATAGAAGGGTCTGCTGGATGCACAATGTCAGTCACAAGCCATTTGGAAGGCAATGGCAAATCCTCATGGCCACACCACAGATATATTATCACACACCTGCCCACCACTGCAATAGGCCCACTACTCAGCAGGCTCCAACTTACTGGCATCTTTGTTCTACACCATTTTCATGAAACCCGGTCAATCTTGGCATTTTCTCGTACACTCATGATCAGCAACAAGACATCCAAAGGTTCTCCAGTGCCACCTGATTATTGGAATTTCAAAAATTTCATTGTATTTATCTAGCTTTTTTTCATGGATGAAGTTGGAGACACTGTGGGTTTCAGTTCATTCAGGAACCATTAAATGGTGAGGAAGCTCATTTCAATGAAAGCTCTGGAGAACTCTCACAGGCAAGTCTTCCCATAGAGTATTCAAAAGGTCACATGAAGCCAGGCCCATTGAGGTCTTCAATGTGACGTCCATGGGTGTTCTGACTCTCAACTATGGCTGCCAAATCTTTCAGAATAAAATCATATGATATCCTAGCTGAGATTCCAAGGCTCTGTGGAAAGCCACTCTGTCCTTGATCTCAGTTTCCAAGGGCGAATCCCATGCGTGGCCTCCTAAAATCTGAACACAGTTCATGGCAATATTTCTCTGAGATCAGTTTCAGACCTCAGACTCTAAGGGGAATCACACCAGAGTTCAAGCCCAGGTAGACCCAGTCATCACTTCCAACCACCACAAAAATGACCACAATTAAAACCAAAGCACTCCCACAAGGCCCTCATCTTCTTCCATATAGACACTCATCATAACCTGTGGCTTGAGGTTTCCATGAGGGGATCAGTCCAAGAAGGATCCTTAGATCCAAACCTCCCCCGGGACCTTTTTAACTACTGCCAGCGTCTGAAAAAGTGGAGGAAGATTCCCTGCATTGAAGGTTTTAGCCTTCCCACACAGCACCTTGTCTCTGCTCCTCCTGCCCTCCCGTTCAGGTCCTCCTTGCTTGCAATCCCCTCTCTTCCCCTACTTCTACTTCTGACTTCACAGATTCTTCCTCATTCGACCCAGCAGATGAACCCCCACCTTATCCCCAGCCCCATCTGCCCCTTCTCTTCTGCTATACCCTCCTCATCCTCTGCCTGATTCCATGGATCCTCAGCCTTCCATTTTATCCCCCTCCCCTCCGTCCCCTTCTGCCTGCTCTACCTCCTCCTCTTCCAAAGAGACACTCCCTTCCCCTTCCTCTCCTTCCTGTCCGCCGCCTGCCTCTTTCAGTCCTCCTGTTACCAGGTCTAAAGGACTCCTTCCCACCCCTAAGACAATCGCACCCCTTCGTGAGGTAGCTGGTCCCGAGGGTGTCATCAGTGTCCACGTGCTCTTCTCCAGGTCAGACATTACTCAGCTAGAGAGGAAGTTAGGCTCAATCACCACTAAACCCACCACTTACATACGGGAGTTTCAATGGGTCCTGCAAGCATATAGCCTCACTCTTCATGACATATACATGCTCTTGGCCAATACACATCTCCCCGAGGAAAGGCAATGGGTCTGGGAGCTAGCCCAAGCCCATGCTGATGAAAATCATAGGACCAATCCTAACCACCCCACGGGCCCTCATGCTGTCCCAGAGCAGGATCCCCTATGGGATTACAACACCCCTGAAGGCTTACAGACTCATGACCTTTTTACATCCTGCCTCTTGGCGGGCCTGAAAAAGGCCACCCGCAAGGCTGTTAACTTTAAAAAGGTGCAGGAGGTCATTCAAAGGAAGGAGGAAACACCTTCAGAATTCCTGGATAGACTAACCAAGGCCCTTCAACAGTGCACATAACTCGACCCAGAAACCCCTGATGGCCGTCATGTCTTAATGACATATGTTCTGGCCCAAAAATACTCTGACATTAAAGCCAAGCTTAAAAAGCTTGAACAGGGCCCTGCTACTCCTCAGACCAAAATCCTCGCTGTCGCTTTAAAGGTTTTTCATGGTAGAGAGGATGAAAGTGATTGCCATAGGCAGAGAGCTGAAAATGCCAAATTCCAAATGTTGGCCCAGGTCATTCAGAGAAGGCCATCACCAAGCCGTCCCAATGTGACACCCCCTGGAGCTTTCTTCAAATGTGGTAAGGATTGTCCTTCGCCGAGAACACCGTAAAACCCCTGCCCAACATGCCATCAAAGGAGACACTGGGGGGCAGACTGCCCAACAACCCGGAAGGGAGGTTGTTCAGCCACCCGGCAACCCCAGCCTCTCCTGGGCTTGGCAGAGGAGGATTGATGGAGCCCTGGGCCTTCCCTCCAGACTATTACCATCAAGAATCAAGAGCCTAGGGTCACCTTCCTGGTGGATGGACGCTTCATTACCTTCCTCTTGGATATTGGTGCCACTTTTTCAGTCTTGAGGGAGTATTGGGGTCCTACCACACCCTCAAAAACTCCTATTGTCGTGGTAGGAGGTAAACGTATTTTCCCTCAAAATCCCTTTTGTCCTTCACTCACTCCTTTCTCATTATGAGCCATTGCCCCATTCCCCTTCTGGAAAGGGACATACTCTCACTATTAAAAGTCACCATTCACATATCACCCCACACCTCTCCTACCTCTCATTTCCTCATGATGTTCCTAGGGGCAGATACACCTCCTTCATGCACTCTCCCACGACTATCTAAACCAGTTAACCCTGAGTTTTGGGACACAACTACACCCTTTATGGCTAAATGCAGTCCTATTCATATTGTCTTACCGGACCCTTCAAGATATATTAGTCAACCATGATATCCACTCACAACCACAGCCTTCCTCGGATTAGAAGCCATCATCCAGGATTTATTATGAAAGGGGTATCTTAGGCCTACACACTCTCCTTTCAACACCCCCATTCTGGCAGTAAAGAAACCTGACGTGTCCTACAGGCTGGTTCTAGACCTTCCCCTTGTCAACTCCTCTGTGGTCCCCATCCACCCGCTAGTGTCCAACCCTTACACCCTTTTCTCTCAGAACCCTGCCACTATTACCCACTTCTTGGTCCTAAATTTAAAACATGCGTTCTTTTCTATTCCCTTGTTCTCAGAATCTCAGTATATCTTTGCTTTTACTTGCACTGACTCTCACACCCGCCATTCTCATCAGCTTACCTGGACTGTCCTCCCACAGGGATTCAGGGATAGCCCCCATCTCTTTGGCCAAGTTCTTGCCCAGGACCTCACATCCTTTCACCCGACCTGTCCTGACTCTACTCTCCTTCAATATGTCGATAACCTTCTTCTATGTAGTCCCTCTGGGAACACTCTCAATCCCACACTGCTCAGCTTCTTAATTTCCTAGCAGACAAGGGAAATAGGGAGTCTCCCCACAAGGCCCAGGTTTCCCAGTCTTTTGTCACCTATCTTGGTTTTTGCCTTACACCCAGAAAAAAGGAAATAACACTGGATAGGAGGCAACTCCTCTCTTATCTTCCAGTGCCCCATACAAAAGCCAAAATACTATCATTCCTAGGACTAGCAGGTTATTTTAGGGCCTGGATCCCAAATTATTCTCTTCTTTACAAATCCTGTATGACCTAGCAAAGGGACCCCCTAGTGAATCTCTTGCCTCCTCCCCAAACTACAACTTGCGCAGGCTTCAGCAACTTGTCTTAAAGGCACCTGCCCTTCACCTTCCTGATCTTTCAAGACCATTTCATGTATATGTCCATGAAAATGGGAGGCAAGAACTTGGGGTCTTAGGTCAAAACTATGGGCCTACATTTGCACCTGTGGCATATTTGTCCAAGCAACTTGACCCTACCATCCGTGAGTGGGCCCCTTGCTTAAGAGCTCTGGCTGCTGGACAAATTTTACACAAAGAAGCCTCTAAGCTTACATTTGGGGCCCCTTTAACTATCCACTCCCCACATCACTTGAAGGATCTTTTAGCTTAAAAGGGCTTTCAAACCCTTCCTCCATCCAGATTTCTGTCGCTCCTCACTTCCTTTCTGGAAAACCCTAATATTACTTTCCTTCCCTGCTCTGCACAGAACCCTGCCTCACTGCTCCCAATGACTCCCACGTCTAACACACCAACTCATAATTGGTTGGAAACCTTAGATGATTTCCTCCCCTGTCATTCTTCCATTTCTGAGTGACTACTAGCCAAGCCTGACCTTATCTGGTTTACTGATGGCAGTTCCTTTAGGCAGAACGGCACTCATTACTTTGGATACGCTGTAGTATCAGCCACTGAAATTATAGAGGCCAAAGCTCTGCCTTCAGGAACTACCAACCAGCAGTCTGAACTTATAGTAGCCACTCGTGCCAGCCTTCTAGCACAAGGCAAATCCCTCACCCTTTATACTGATTCAAAATATGTCTTCCATATCTTATCCCATCCTGCAATATAAAAGGAGCGAGGCCTACTTACCACCAAAGGTAATGTGATCACTAATTCGGCTCTTATAACAAATCTGATAGAGGCCTCCCACTTACCCACTCAGGTGGGAGTTGTCCATTGTAGGTCTAATCAGAAGGACTTCTCTCTTATCACTGAGGGCAATGCCAAAGCTGACCAGGTGGCACAAATGGCTGCTACCACTTCCAATGATGGACCCCCTGGGGGACATATAATGGCCACTTTAGACAGCTCATCTGAAGCCCCTACTTCTTCCAGTAAGAACAAGGATCTCTTCAAGTTCCTTCATAATCTATTCCTTTCCAATTCTCAGTCTTTGACCCTCTTTTTACAGAGCTTCTTCTCGCTCACCCTCTCTGACAAATCCATGCTACAGAATATAGCCTCTAATTGTCAGATCTGTCAGTGGACCAACACTTATACTCCTTTAAGGCCCAAACCTTTCCCTTCCCACCAAGCCCGGGGACACATTCCCACTGCTGACTGGCAGGTAGACTTCACCAACATGCTCACAGTATGGCGCACTAAATACCTCCTTGTCTTTGTGGACACTTTCTCTGGTTGGATTGAGGCATTTCCCACTTCCAATAAAACGGCTTCCACTGTAGCTTTAATCTTACTGACAGACATCATCCCCAGGTTTGGTATGCCCACTTCTCTACAATATGACAATGGCCCTGAGTTTATTTCTAGGATCACACAAAAGGTCTCTCAAGCCCTCTCCTTCAAGTGGCATTCCCACTGTCCATATTACCCCCAAGCTTCAGGGAAAGTGGAAAGGGTAAATCGTACTCTAAAGGAAGTCCTTACCAAATTGACAATGCAATTAAACTTAGACTGGGTCAAACTCCTTCCCTTGGATTTGCTTCGAATCAGAGCTCTCCCTAAAAACCATCTTTACTGTCTCCCTTTGAGATAATGTATGGAAGACCTCTTATACCCCCTGGGTTGGTCATTTCACAAGGATCTCTCACCCGAGATTTGTCTTTGCCTCTTTTATATCATCTCTGCTCGGAAATCTGGAAATATCAGGACTGGCTTCATCCGGACCCAGTGTCCTCTCCAAACACTCCTCCCATAACACCTGGGAGTCTAGTCTATTATAATACCCCAGAGGAGAAAGGGACTCTTGCCCCAAAATGGAAATGCCCCTATCCTGTCATTCTCTGTACCCCCACTGCCGCCAAACTCTCCTTACCAGACAACCGTCTCACTCCCTAGATTCACATTTCTAGGTTGAAGCCATATCACCAGGAGGTCCCACCTGCTGACGACAGGAACACCCAGAGGAACTCCAAGAATCACCTCCTGAACCTCCCCTTAACTCCTGCTCTCCACACTCATCTCACCCATTTAAGTTGCAGCTCACACGGTGTTCCATGCAGCCCAATTCCTCTTAAAAAAGTCACAATGAGCTCTCCCAACACCCTAATCTTCTGTAACTGCTTGTTTTTTTATGCTCTGCTTATTTTCTGTACTCTATCGGGACTGGTCTTTACCCACCTCCCCTACCATGTATTTATTCACTCTTCAGGAACGGTACTCAGAACATGGCATGCAGAAGGTCCGTGCAGTGGATGCAACTACTTGCTTCATCCACAATTGCACCTCTATTTCCCTAAAATTGTCACCTTCAAGGACCTTCGTCCCTGGTAGATGGAACTGGCCTTTCATTTGCTTCCTTTTTGATCAAACAAAAGACTATTGTCATTGGTTGCCTGAGATATATAATGGGTGCCCCTATTGGTCATGCAGGTTCCATGATGAACATGGTAGCTATTCTTACCACTCACTTGGTTACCCAAAAGGGTGGACATCTAGTTACCTAAAGTGGCATAAAGGCTCTTCATCTGATAACAATGGATGGTATACTTTAGATATACCTGACCCCAAGGCCAAACGTTGGGGCTATGTTGAGTTTGCTGTCTATGCTCGGACAACCTCAGCCAGACCCACAATGTGGATGACTGTTGGCAGCACCCTGATTATGCCACCTAAGGCAACCATCCAGGTAGTCGAACACATTAAGGAGTCAGAATCAAAACTTCGAGATCTTATCCATAGCTCATCCAAAAAGGATTCAGACCCTTCAACCCCCTCAGGTCCCCCTGACACATGGCTCAATTTGTTACACCAAACTCTTCAATTATTAAAATCCACCCCTCTTTCTGTGCCTCCTTCTCAGTGCTTTCTCTGTGCTTCAATTAGTCGTCCACTTCTAGCAGCGGTCCCATTAGCGGCAGGAAATATTTCAGCAAAAACCTACAATTTCTCTAAGAAAGGACAACCCCTACATGTGACACGTATCCCACTGTGGGAAAGTTATTCCACCAATGCTTTATTTGCTTTCATCTGTTTCCACCTGCCAATAATGAATCCTTTACCCATTTGTTCCTTGAGCTTAAGCACCCAATCGAGCCCTGCGTTTATGCAACCTGGAAATTTCCTCTGGTGTAATGGGTCTTTAAGTACCTCAACGATCAATGTCTCTGGCACCTGTTTCTTGGTTACTGTAGTTCCTCAGCTGTCTTTGTATACTCCCACCGAATTCCGACAGTTGGCCCTACCTTCCCGAACCCGTAGGGCAGTCTTTCTGCCGGTTCTTGTAGGCCTCACTTTAGCAACCTCAGTGGCGGGTCTCGGACTCTCTGGTGGAGCTATAGGTCATGTTCTATGGGCATCCAATGACCTGCAACAAAAACTGCAGGAAGCACTCAATACCACTGCTGAGTCTCTGGGCTCCTTGCAGCGCCAGGTTACTTCATTGGCACACGTGGCTTTACAGAACCAAAGGGCAATTGATCTTCTCACTGCAGAAAAAGGGGGTACATGCCTATTCCTCAGAGAGGAATGCTGCTATTATGTTAATGAATCTGGGCTGATAGAAAAAAATGTTGTTAAATTGCAGGAATTATCGACCAAATTGCTCAAACCTAGCTCCTCCAATCCCATAACAGGGTTCTTCCAATCCTATCTTGCCATGTACTTACTACCTATCTTGGGGCCCCTTATTGGGATGCTCCCTTTTTGTGCTCTCTTGCCATGCATAATGAAGTTCCTTCAAACCCAACTGCAAAAAAATTTTAATCAAAATTTCAACCAGCTTTTGCTTAGGCACTACCAGCCTCTGATGACCGATGAACCCCTAACATCTCCAAGAGAACAGTTCACTCAGTGATGAAGCTCACTACCAGGCACGATGGAATGCAACATACATCAGACAGCGGGAGGCAACGAGCTTGGAGAACCTCCTAATCTGCCATCCTGGATTCATGAGTCTTTATGACATTCTAAGCTTCCTCATGGCCCTTGGCCTCTTCTATGTCAGTCCCCCAACATGGAACTTCTGCCAAAAATTGACCTTTGCTTTAATTTTTATCTTCATTCTGTTTTTATTCGCTCTGATCTTCTTCAGGTGCTGGTGACGCCATGTCCAGGCAACGCTTCCAGTATTTACTTGAGTCTCTGTTACAGGACCAGTGGCTGATACCAACAATCTCCTCCATCCAGGACTGGTTTCATGCCATCGACAACTTGTGGCATCAGGGAACTTTCATAGACTTTACCCTTACTAAAGTAGCTATCTATACCACTGGGTTTTATTTCTGGCTGCCATGATATCCCAAGACCTGCCCCCCGAGCATTCGTCCACTTCCCTTTCTAGGCCCCACAGCACCCCTACACAGCAGGAATCAGCCAGAAATGACAAACAACACCCCAATTTCTAAAAAAACAAAAAGGGAGGAATGTTAGGAAAAGTATAAATGGCAGCCATACCCCAGAGAAAAACCCCAACATGGCGCCTAAGGACTTCTTCTTCCTACCTTCTTCTTTTCTGCAGTGGCGTGAAAAGTCCCCGCCCTTGTTAACAATGCAGCCAGCGCCAATTTCAAATCTCGCTGGTGGGGAACCTTAGCCCCAATGAGAACTAATTCCTGGGCTCCGGAGCTGATATCTGAAAAAACTTATTCTCAGAACATGAGACCAAACCACAAACCCACAACCACACCCACAAAGGCACCTCCTTCCCCCAAGTAGGTCTGTGAATATTCGGAGTGTTCTCTGACTGCTGGGCCATACTATGTTCCTCCGAAATGGCCTGTCTTCTCTCAGATCTGGTCTCCTTGGCCAACTCTGTGAAGTTGACAGGAACCAGCGGTGAGCCACTACCTTCTTTCTCAGGAAAGACCCCTCTTCAGAGCTCTTCTGGCATTTGGACATCGTCAAATCAGTAGGTACCAAGAAAGACTGACCCTGTCCTTGGTAAATCCAAACAAGTGAGACAACTGGGACTGGGACTGGGACTGGCTCGGGGTGCCTGGCTTCCTGGATCCCAAGTTCAGAGAGTTCCAACACCAAGGAAGTGAGGTGAGGTCACTTCCTTCAGGAACTGAATGAGGTCACTGCCTTGGCAACCACTTTGTTTTAACAGTTGCTTCTTATGGTCCCTTTAGATGGAGGCTGCCCCTACTTCCTGTGACCCTTTCATAAGTTAGAATGAGATATAATCCATAGGCTCTCAGGAACAGCTCTCCATAAGACCTGGTTTGGTCCGTCTTCTCTACATTAAAAAGACAGAGGCTGATTCAGACACCAAACTTCATCCTACCAGGTTGTTTTCCATGGAAGATGACTTTTGCTCTCTCAGGTCCTTCATAGCTGCCTACATCTTCTCCAGGGATCATTTGTGCACATACCTTTGAGGTTCTCATCAGGTGGAATATCCCATACATTCCTGAATTGTAAGACCAACACTGTCACTGCTTTTCTGTAAAGTTAGATTGAGGGAAGAGTGTATGGTTAGTGTTAATAACATTTTCAATTTTGGTTAGGAAACATTCTGCTCGATGAACAATGGTATTGGGAACCTGCGATATTTATAAGAATATAGAGGTGAAATATATGAACGAAAAGAGAAGGTCATTGGGTCCTTGATTGGGATACTTAGCATTGAATTACGTTCTGCACAGATGTCTCAGATAAATCGATATACAATGGCATAGGACCTTGTATCTTGGATGATTGAATGTAGAAGAGAACATCCAGTCAAAAAGGGATAGTCAGTAGGATTAGGAAGACAGTAGGTAGGTTTAGGAAGAAGAGTGAATATAGGATTTGGACCAAAGTTTTTTAGCAATAGGGTTTCGGTTAGAGAGTGAATGTTAGTGATAGCACATGTGAAGATTCAGTCACAATGATGAACTGGGGAAAATATGTAGGAAAGCAGATATCAATAGACACATTACAAAATCATTCAAAGTGTAAAGTGAGTGACAGCTTTAGACATATTCAACAGGGTTGAGTTTGAATATATAATCTTTGGAAGAAACAAATATGTAGTCACCAATAGGATTTTCATTTGAGATCATTAGGCAACCTGGACATGGATATTTTTAGTAATCCATGTTCACTTTCCATTTAGGTATGGTACAATCATAAATGTGAACTTTGCTTTTTGCTGTTCAGAATATTACTGTGATAAAATGTATATGTAGATCAGGTTACATGTATTTGTTCCACCATTTCTGGGAGCAATATTTTGAAGACGTATAAATTAGTATTGGGGGTACAAAGAGGTGTACCCTGTGTCTATGAATATAGAGATAATACATGAATAGACCATACTGTGAATAAATAATATAACTGGTTCCACTTTAAATAATGGATTGAATTGATATCTGTAACTAAGTAAGAAATCTTATATTGATATACAATCATTCTTTCCAACCACTTATACATTTAATGGTAATATTAGGGTTATGGTTTATCGTGACGGGTGTTTTGCTTCAAATATGATAATGGAAATCGAAAATAATGTGTTTGTAAAGAAGTCTCATGAAAAGAGCAGTCAAGAAACATGGAGGAATACATGGGTACTGAAGCAGGAAGTGATTTGAAGTTAAACAAATGAGTATAAATTTGCTAAATTGTGGATGAAATATGTATCCTATGATGTGCCTAAACTGAAGAAATAGTAATGTTCCAGTGTTGAATAAAAATGAACGTCAAAATGCACATCATGTCCCATAGGAATCTACTTGCATTGATGTTAAACTCGGGTCAGTTACTGTAGAAATATTATGATTTGGCTTTTTTTTTTTTGGTGTTATAATACAATTTATTTTAGTACTAGCATGCCACAGAATGTAGAGGTAGGAACAATGGATTTTTAGTTTTAGCACTAATGATCTAACATTTAATGACTATTTTGGGGAGTCTAGAAATTACATAAGGCTATGTAACATATTGTTTTTTATTTAACATTCAACAAAGCTTGGAATTTTGGTAATATTTCTACTTTTTTATTTTTTGTTTTTCAGTTGTTGATGGACCTTCATTTTGTTTATTTTTATGTGGTGCTGAGAATAGAACCCAGTGCCTCACACATGCTAGACAATCATGTTACCACTGAGCCATAAACCCAGCCCCTCCACTTTTTTCTTAACATCGAATATGCCTCTCCCTCTTCTTTACTCACTTTCTTCCTCATTTTCCCCCTTCTCTCTCTTCCTTTTTCATTTTCCATCCATATCAATTTTTCTCTCATGTCATTACAAAAAGTATCTTGCTATGAAATTTAAATTTAAGACTGTTTTTTATAGTCATTCTTTTTTCTTGAGAAAACGTTAAAATTATAATCACCTGATAGATACATCACTATACATTTATTATATATATGTATCTATATTCATGCATATGCATTACATATATTATATATGTATATATACGTTTATATTTAAAAGTACTTTGATTAGCCTGTTAGATATAATATAGACCATATCTTTCTTAATTCTCAAGTCTTCCAGAATTAACATCTTACAGTGAAAATCAATTAAACATATTTAAGTAAACAGGTTTCTTTCTTATTTATCTATACTGATAATTTAAGGTTTTATATCACATTAAGCGATAATATGGCATAATATATCTTATGAATTAGAGAAAAAAATTTTAAAAAACCTATTATTTAAGGACCATATGCACTGACATTTTAAATGGCTTTCTCGTGATTTCAATTTCTATCAATTGTGTATTAATTGCCAAATATTTA
Source organism: Callospermophilus lateralis (assembly GCF_048772815.1). Lineage (NCBI taxonomy): Eukaryota > Metazoa > Chordata > Mammalia > Rodentia > Sciuridae > Callospermophilus > Callospermophilus lateralis. Next base: position 9,423,873 of record NW_027515613.1, read on the forward strand.
TTTTAGTACTTTTCATATTCATAATTGATATAAAGTCAATTGTTTAATTCTTCTTGTAAGTAGTTACTTATTACAGCAGGGACATTATTAATAATTCTAAATCTTTATAAGAAAAATTGTGCAAAGATATTTTCATGCAAAATTAAGAATAATTGCATGCTCTGAATGTTTGATTGTTAATACATATAACAAAAAGCTTTTGATGAGTCTCTTCCCCAGTAAAACATAAAATGCAAAGATATAGTTGGGTATGTATGTCCAAATAAAGATAAGGAGAAATACACATTATTAGCTAGAAACAATTAAATAAAAGAAGAAAAGAAAAATCCAACACATTGTACGAACTTGTCAGATGAGGTAGTATTCTGGAAGAATAGCCTAAGGCTAGACCTGGTCCATGACAAAATATTAACTAAAAAAATGAAATATGAAAAATATAGGAAATGCTATGAATTTTTCATGAAGGTAGGTGAATTATCCTTTAATCTCAATTTATGTGCATTTTCAAAAGCCAAATTTCTGGTAAAATAAATCTGTGATAGTTACAACTACACAAAACAAAGTTTCTGCTAAGAAAAATGAATGCATCTCAACACTTTTTTAGCTGATTTCTTCCCACTGAATTTTAAACCTTTATTTATTTATTTATTTTTATTGGTTGTTCAAAACATTACAAAGTTCATGATATATCATCTTTGATACATTTTTCTCATTTGGATTATGAACTCCCATTTTTTTCCCCAAATAAGAATTGCAGAAATACATTGGTTACACATTCACATTTTTACATAATGGCATATTAGTGACTGTTGTATTCTTCTACATTTCCTATCCCCTACTATCCCCCCTCCCCTCCCCTCCCATCTTCCCTCTCTACCTCATGTGCTGTTGTTTAATTCTCTCCATTATTTCCCTCCCATTTCCCCTCACAACCTATTATGTGTAATTTTGTGTATCAATGAGGGTTTCCTACCATTTCCATATGCTTTCTGTTCTCTCTCCCTTTCTCTCCCCTCACTCATTTTGTATAATGTTAATCTTTTCCTCATGCTCTTCCTCCCTTTCTGTTCTTAGTTGCTCTCTATATATCAAAGAAGACATTTGGCATTTGTTTTTTAAGGATTGGCTAGCTTCGCTTAGCATATTCTGCTCTAATGCCATACATTTCCCTGCAAATTCTATGATTTTGTAATTTTTTAGTGCTGCGTAATACTCCATTGTGTGTAGATTCCACATTTTTTTATCCATTCATCTATTGAAGGGCATCTAAGTTGGTTCCACAGTCTAGCTATTGTGAATTGTGCCGCTATGATCATTGATGTGGCAGTATCCCAATAGTACGCTGTTTTAAGATGCTCAGAGAATAGTCCAAGAAGGGTGATATCTTTGTCAAATGGTGGATCCATTCCCAGCTTTCCCAGGAATCTCCATACTGTTTTCCAAATTGGCTGCACCAATTTACAGTCCCACCAGCAGTGTACAAGTGTCCCCTTTTCCCAACATCCTCGCCAACACTTACTGTTGTTTGACTTCCTAATGGCTGCCGATCTTACTGGAGTGAGATGGTATCCTAGGGTGGTTTTGATTTGCATTTCTCTGACTGCTAGAGATTGTGAGCATTTTTTCATGTACTTGTTGATTGATTGTATGTCCTCCTCTGTGAAGTGTCTGTTCAGGTCCTTGGCCCATTTGTTGATTGGGTTATTTGTTACCTTACTTTTTAAGTTTTTGAGTTCTTTGTATATTTTGGATATTAGGGCTTTATCTGAAGTGAGAGGGGTAAAAATTTGTTCCCAGGATGTAGGTTCTCTATTTACCTCTCTTATTGTTTCTCTTGCTGAGAAAAAAAAAAAAAAACTTTTAGTTTAAGTAAGTCCCATTAATTTATTCTTGTTATTAACTCTTGGGCTATGGGTGTCCTATTAAGGAATTTGGAGCCCGATCCCACAGAATGTAGATCGTAGCCAACTTTTTCTTCTATCAGATGCAGTGTCTCTGATTTGATATCTAGCTCCTTGATCCATTTTGAGTTAACTTCCTTGCTTCGCGAGAGAAAGGGATTCAGTGTCATTTTGTTGCATATTGATTTCCAATTTTTCTAGCACCATTTGTCCTTCGTATATTGCAGGTTTTTAGCCCCTTTTATCAAATATAAGAAAGTTGTAATTTTTTGGAATGGTTTCTGTGTCCTCTATTCTGTACCATTGGTCCACCTGCCTGTTTTGGTACCAGTACCATGCTGTTTTTGTTACTATTGCTTTGTACTACAGTTTGAAGTCTGGTATCGCTATACCTCCAGATTCAAACATCCTGCTTAGAATTGCTGTTGCTATTCTGGGTCTTTTGTTTTTCCATATGAATTTCATGATTGCTTTATCTTTTCTACAAGAAATGTCGTTGGGATTTTGATTGGCACCAATTTAAACCTGTAGAGAATTTGGGTAATATCGCCATTTTGATGATGCTACTTCTGCCTATCCATGAATTGGGTATATTTTTCCATATTCTAAGATCTTCTTCTATCTCTTTATGTTTCTGTAGTTTTCATTTATAAATCTTTCACCTCTTTTGTTAGGTTGATTCCCAACTATTTAATTGTTTTTCCAATTATCTTATTTTCTTTGAGGATATTTTGAATGGAGTGGTTTTCCTCATTTCCATTTCAGAAGTTTTGCTGCTGATATACAGGAATGCCTTTGATTTATGCGTGTTGATTGTATATCTTGCCACTTTGATGAATTTATTTATTAACTCTAGCAGTTCCTCTGTAGACCCTTTTGGGTCTGTTAAATATATTATCATGTCATCCGCAAATAGCGATAATTTAAGTTCTTCTTTTCCTAGTATTTCAAGAACTGAATTAAATAGAAGTGGTGATAGAGGGCATCCCTCTTGTTCCAGATTTTAGAGGGAATGCCTTCAGCTTTTCTCAATTTAGGATGATGCCAGCCTGAGGTTTAGCATATATAGCCTTTACAATCTTGAGGTAAGTTCCTGTTATCCCTAGTTTTTCTAGTGTTTTCAACATAAAGGGATGCTGAACTTTGTCGAATGTTTTTTCTGAATCTATCGATACGATCATATGGTTGTTGTCTTTAAGTCTATTGATGTGGTGAATAGCATTTATTGATTTCCGTATAATGAACCAGCCTTGCATCCCAGGGATGAATCCTACATGATCATGGTGCATAATTTTTTGATATGCTTTTGTATTCGATTCACCAAGATTTTATTGAGAATTTTTGCATCCAAGTTTATTAGAGATATTGGTCTGTAGTTTTCTTTCTTTGAAGTGTCTTTGTCTGGTTTTGGGATCAGGGTGATATTGGCCTCATAGAATGAATTTGGAAGAGTTCCTTCTTTTTCTGTTTCTTGAAATAGCTTGGAAAGTATTGGTATTAATTCCTTTTTGAAGGTTTTGTAGATCTCTGCTGTATACCCATCCGGTCCATGGCTTTTTTTGGTTGGTAGTATTTTGATGGCTTCTTCTATTTCTTCCTTTGTTATTGGTCTGTTTAAATTGTATGTGTCTTCCTGACTCAATCTGGGCAGATCGCATGACTTAAGAAGTTTATTGATATCTTCACTATCATCTATTTTATTGGAACATAGGGTTTCCATATACTTTCTAATTATCTTCTTATTTCTGTAGTGTCTGTTGTGATATTGCCTTTTTCATCCCGTATGTTAGTAATTTGAGTTCTCTCTTTTCTTCCATTCCTTAGCATGGCTAAGGGCCTGTAAATCTTATTTATTTTTTCAAAGAACCAACTTTTAGTTTTATCAATATTTTCAATTTTTTTTGTTTCAATTTCGTTAATTTCTGCTCTAATTTTAATTATTTCTTGTCTTCTACTACATTTGCTGTTGTTTTGCTCTTCCATTTCTAGGTTTTTGAGGTGTAGTGTGAGTTCATTTATTTGCTTATTTTTCTTTTTTTTTTTTTTTGAGGAAAGAACTCCAAGAAATGAATTTCCCTCTTAAAACTGCTTTCATTGTGTCCCATAGATTCCAGTATGTTGTGTCTGTATTGTCATTTGTCTCTACGAATTTTTTTATCTCCTCCTTTATGTCTTCTGTAAACCATTGATCATTCAGTAGCATGTTGCTCATTTTCCATGTGATGTAGGATTTTTCCTTCCTTCTTTTATCATTGATTTCCAGATTCATTCCATTATGATCAGATATGGTGCATGGTATTATCTCCACGACTTTATATTTACTAAGAATTGCCCTATGGCATAATATATTGTCTATCTTTGAGTAGGATCCATGTGCTGCTGAGAAGAACGTGTATCCACTTTTTGATGGTTGATATATTCTATATATGTCGGTGAAGTCTAGGTTACTGATTTTGCTGTTGAATTCGATAGTTTCTTTATTCAGTTTTTGTCTAGAGGATCTGTCTAATGGCTAGAGTGGTGTGTTGAAGTCACCCATAATTATTGTGTTGTAGTTTATTTGACTCTTGAACTTGAGGCGAGTTTGTTTTATGAGTGTTGCAGCTCAATTGTTTGGTGCATACAAATTGATAATGGTTATGAATTGTTGGTGCAAGGTTCCTTTTAACAGTATATAGTGTCCTTCTTTATCCCTTTTGATTAACGTAGGGTTGAAGTTGATTTTATTCGATATGAGAATGGCCACTCCTGCTTGCTTCCGAGGGTCATGTGAGTGGTATGATTTTTCCCAAACTTTTAATTTCAGCCTCTGTATGTCTTTACCTATCATATGAGTCTCCTGAAGGCAGCATATTGTTGGATTTTATTTTTTGATCAAGGTTACTAGCTTATGTCTCTTGATTGGTGAGTTTAGGCCATTAACATTTAAGGTTACAATTGAAATATGATTTCTACTTCCAGTCAAGTTTGTTTGTTTGTTTGTTTGTTTGTATATTTATTTATTCATTTATTTATTTATTTTGGTTAGTTTTTACTTTTTGGTTATTTTCCTCTCCCTTTACTGAGATACCTCCTGCTGCTAGTTTCAGACATTACTTTTCAAATCCTCTTCTTGTAGTATTTTGCTCAAAATGCTTTGCACTGCTGGTGTTCTGGCTGTAAATTCTTTTAGCTTTTGTTTATCGTGAAAGACTTAAATTTCATTGTCAAATCTGAAGCTTAATTTTGCTGGATACAGTATTCTTGGTTGGAATCCATTATTTTTGAGCGTTTGAAATACTTTGTTCCAGGATCTTCTTGCTTTCAAAGTTTGTGATGAAAAAAATCAGTCGTTAACTTAATTGGTTTACCCCTGAATGTAACCTGCCTACTTTCTCTCGTAGCTTTTAATATTCTCTCTTTGTTCTGTATGTCCTTGTTCTGGCTATCTTCATAAATATTTGTCTTGGAGTTGGTCTATTATGGTTTTGAATGCTTGGGGTCCTGTAGGCTTCCAGGATTTGGCAATCCATTCCATCTTTCATCTCTGGGAAATTTTCTAGAATTATTTCATTTAATATGTGGTCCATTCCTTTGGTTTGAATCTCTATGCCTTTTTCTATCCCAATGACTCTCAAATTTGTTTTTTTTTTTTATGACATCCCATATCTCTTGAATAGATTGCTCATGGGATTTAAGCATCTTTTCTGTGTTTACTCTATTCTTTTCAAGTTGATAAACTTTGTCTTCATTATCTGACGTTCTAACTTCTACTTGATCTAGTCTATTTGTAATACTCTTCGTTTGAGTTTTTAATTTGGTTTATACTTTCCTGCATTTCTAGGATTACTGTTTGATATTTCTTTTTAATGTCTCTATCTCCTGGTAAAGCTCATTCTTTGCCATTTGAATTTGTTTGTTTATTTGATTTTCAAAATATACTTTTATTGCTGGGACTTGCTGCCTCATGTCTTCTCTAATATTCCTTTCCATCTGAGTTAGGTATGCCTTGAGTTTATTCCCTATCCCTAATTCTGATGCTTCACGGTCCTCCTTTAGAATTTAGTTGTCCTGCATTTTTTGCACACCTTTTTTTTCCTTGTTTTTTCATGATGTTCACGTTACTTTTCAGCTCAATTTGATTGCTGTGTTTCTGCTTTCTTCAATAGATTTGTTTTGGTTTTATATATCTCTGTTGTCTCTCTTTTGTGTTTGTAGACTATGCCTGCAAAAGTGGATTCCACTTGGAAGGAATTAAGACAGCTGAGCTCCAGTGATGTCACCTGTCTGCTATGGCGGGCCCCAGGCTCCTTGCCGGGGTGTTTGAATGGGGGGTTGGGCCTGGACTGTCTCTGGTTGGTTTCACCTCCCGGTCGCTGGCGGGCGGGCGGTCTCCAGCCATCCAGTCGTGCAATCAGCGAATGGGCTGTCACCGGCGGGCGGGTGATCTCTAGCTGCCCAATTGCGCAGGCAGCCAGCGGGTGATTGGTTGCTGGTGGGCAGGCGTTCTCCAGCCTCCTAGTCACGCGTGTCTGTCCTCTGGTCCCCTGGTTTTCTCTGCGAGTCCTGATTTCCCCTGCTACACCAGATTTCCCCTGAGTGATGCCTCTTGGCAGCTCAAACTGTACTCTTTGCCTGCCGTTCCTTGGGTGTGGAGTGTGTCTATTGGGAACACTGGCACTCTATTGTTTTGATTTTTTCCGCTTGCCCCACCCATTGCGCTGGCTAGACAAGTTTTGTTTTCACCGGTGATGGGAGGGGAAGTTGAAGGTCAGGTGCCACTAGTTTTCCCCCCATCTTTATGAAGGCTTTCTCTGGTAATCCCTCCCCCGGAAAGCCTAAGAGAGAATTTTTGCGAATTACCTGCTGTATGGGAGATAAGCTGAGTAACACACACCTGTTTTGTTGTTGCAATCTGTCGGAGAGTGGTGGTGGATACTTCAGCTCTCCAAGATGGTGGCCGTTGGTTTCCTCGGTGGAGTTTCGGTTGTGGGGGATAGAACTGTAACACTTTCTTCCCCATCTGAAATCCCGAACTCAGCCCCGGGCTCAGTGGCGGGTTGCCAGCCGGATTCCACAGAATCCGCAGCAACGTTTCTCGCTGCATGCTGGTCGCTTCACGGTGGAGGCCCGCCGTCTGTAGCCACGGCATGGGCCGCACGGATCAGCCACCCCAGATCTTCGGTCGCATAGTTGGCTCTTGTTTGAGACTCAATTACAGGACCTCGGTGGTGGAAATCATTCTTCTAGGTTCCAGGCACACCCATTTTTCTGTAAGATCCTAACAAGATACTTTTTCGTCATTCTAACTCCTTATTCACATGTGAAGTTGCGCAGTACAAAGGGTGTGATGCACTCTATTCATGGCCATCTTGCAATGTCAAAATATTAGGATTTCTATGCACCATTTACTGAAGATAGTTTTCAGTACTAGTAAACCAAAATGTTATTTCAGGTGGATGAATATTTCTGAGAATAATCTTTTGAAAAGTAGATTATAAATCCACATACATGAATATGAATGAAATTTGGGAGTGCATAATAAGACACATATATTTCATATTTTGAAAAATCTGGAGGGTATATATATATATATATATATATATATATATATATATATATATACACAGACACACACAGAGAGCCATTAAAAAGTAGCATTATATATGCCAATCGAAATTCATCATGAAAAACATATCATCCCCAGATTCAAAAATATTTATTTTACTGAACATGGATTTATGTATAATGCTATTTAAATAGGAGGATCACCCATAGGTTGAATTCTCAGTTCCAACAGCTTTTAGAAGGAGTGATATCTTCTCACAATTTCTATATGCCAAGTCAGCCACCTCACCAAAAATATACGTGTGATACCAGGTATGAATCTATATGTGCATATAAAACTACATGTGCTAAATAGGCAACAGAGAAAGGGAGACAGGAATTCACATATTTGTTAACTTTAAAAAAACATGGAGAATACTTTCAACCAAATAATTGACTAGATTCATAACTCCTACCCTATATAATGCAAAAGGCAAGTCCAACTATACACGATGCCTCCTCTGAACTGCTTGTATTTCAATTCTGTTTGGGTTATTATTCTAGTCAGAGTTTAGTAGCGTAGGGGTTAGTGTGAGGGATTCACTATTTTGACTGGAAAATTATAAAATGAATCCAATGTGTATGCAAATATGTGCTACAAAAAATTGTTCCCACTGTCATCCAGAACAATGGCTTGACATTACCTAGTCCCCAAGTAAGACAAAATTAGAGGAGAAGAGTTAGAAAATCTGTGAATACATATTTGGAATAGAATATGCTAAGGAGTTTCCAAAAGTAAGGGACAGGGTAAACACTCCACAAACTGGAGCTCTTCTGGCCTAAAGACTTCTTGTGGAACTGCCTCTGAGGTTGGGCACTTGAAACATATGTTGTTGTCAAGTGCTTTAGCTTCGTTTCTAGTGAGACCAATAAAGGTGGGTCTGCATCTATGTGATCTGGAGGACATGGTTTCTTATTTTCCACTGAACATGAGCAGCAGTGCTGAATTTGCTATTTGTAGCTAAACTGTGACCCCTGGGGTCTAAGTGTCTCCCCGTGTGGACTGTGAAGCCATTTTGTGATCCTAAAGTTTTCATGGTGTTTCTTGCAGCTTCACTGGGAGTTTGGTATTTGCTTCACAAAATACAAAGAGGTCAACTGGGACACAGTGCTGGAGGGAGTTCTGTCACGTGTGGTGGGTCAGTTTCTGCAGGACAATGCACCAACCATGCTTCTATCCCACATAACTTTCCCCATTGACCATAGCAACTTGATTCTGAAACTTTCCCTGAAACTTCTCAATATTACAAGATGCCTTTACATAGAAGGGACTGCTTGCTGCACCATGTCAGTCACAAGACATTTGGAAGCTAATGGCAGATCCACATGGCCCCACCACAAATGTTTTATCACACACCTGCCCACTACTGCTCTAGGCCAAGTACTCAGCAGGCTCCAATTTATTGGCATCTCTGTTCTACACCATTTTCATGAAACTCAGTCAATCAAGGCACTGTCTGGTATACTCATGATCAGCAACAGGGCATCCAAAGGTTCTCCAGTGCCACCTGGTCATGGGAATTTCAAAAATTTCTTGGTATTTATCTAGCCATTTTTGAAAGATGAAGTTGGAGGCACTGTACGTTTCAAATCAATCCAGAACCATTAAATTTTGAGGAAGCTCATGTCAATGAAAGCTATGGAGAATTCTCACAGGCAAGGCTTCCCAAAGATTGGCTAAATGGTCACGTGAATCCAGGCCCATTGAGGTCTACAATGTGAGGTCCATGTGTGTTTTGACTCTCAACTATGGCTGCCAAGTCTTTCAGAATAAAATCATGTGATATCTTGGCTGTGATTCCCAGTGCTTTGTGGAAATACAACCTGGGCATACATCTCAGTTTCCAAGGACGACTCTCATGCGTGGACTCATAACATCCCAACACAATTCATGGCAATACATCTCTGAGGTCAGTTCCAGAACTCAGTCTCTCAGGGGAATCACACCAGAGTTCATGTCAAGGTGGACCCAGTCATCTCTTCCAACCACCACACAAATGACCACAATTAAAACCAACACACTCCCACATGGCCCTCATGATCTTTCATATAAACACTCTTCATAACCTCTGGTTGAATGTTTCTATGAGGGGTGCAGACCAAGACAGTCTCCAAAATAATCTCCCTTGCCCCTAATGTGCCTAAAAACAGGGTGGCTTGGACACCCTTCCTGTGAACCTGGTGTGATCACATAGGCCTGCTGTTAATACTTCTCTGCTTCTCCAATTTGAGGACTACTGACTGTGGGGTTTAGATTCTTTGTCTGAATTGGAGACATGAGGAAACCCAAGCTCCTACGGGCTAGCCTCTGCAGGGCTTTGAAGAAATTATTTGACCCAAAGCATTCCTATTCTAACTTGATGTAGGTCTAGAACCTCACAAAGGAAGGGGAGAGACTTCATCCAGAATGACTGCTCTTTTGGCTATTTTTGTTTTGTATGCACACATGGGATCCTTCTTTAGATCCATCAGGTGCTGAGAATCTAAGCCTAAGCCTCACACAGGGCCAAAAGGCTGATTCAGACACATCCTTTCCAAAGAAATTAAGCAAAAAGCCTCAGGTGATGCCCATTCATTTCCATGTGAAAACAGTTTTTTTCAGGCTTCAAAAAGGGGTGGCCTGAGGCAAAGACCTTTCAGACATTCAGGGCAGCAGAACAATTGGTAATTAAAAGGCCCAAAGCAGGGTTTCTCCACTGAGACTGTCCTGATCACAGTGATACCTGAGTTTTCTGAGATGCTCGCCATTCCCTTCAGCTATCCAGTACATGGCGATGTCACAGGGCTTGGAAGTGGTACATATATTGGACACAAAACCATGAGCCTATTCTGGAGAGTGGCCAGAATTCAGGAAGAAAGCAGAAACTTTGAAAGATAGCAAGTGTTGCCCATCGATAAGGCAAGCTGAAATCCATTCATAAATTGGGCAGGATGAATGCTGGGAAGCTTTCAACTAGACAGGACATATTAATTGATGCATTCTCTTTTCTAATGTCTACAACCATGGACACCGTGGGATACACAGACATAGAAACACTCGCCTTGTCAAACGACTTACTCGAAACAGTCTACACCAAACCAAACATACCGACTTTCCTACCTATTCTGAGAACATGAGACAAATCCACAAACTCACACCCACACCCACAAAGGCACCTCCTTCCCCGAAGTAGGTCTGTGACTATCAAGAGTTTCTCTAATTGTGGACCATATTTTATTCCCACAAAATGGCCTGTCCTGTCTCAGATCTGGTCTCTTTGGTCAACATTTTGAACTACTGAGGAGCCAGCGGTGATCCAATACCTGCTTTCTCAGTAAAGGTGACTTTTCAGAGCTTTCTGGCATTTGGCCATCTTCACATCAGTAGGTACCAAGAAAGACTAAATCTGTCCTTGGTAAATCCAAGCAAGTGAGACCCCTGGGAGTGGGACTGGGACTGGATTTTGGTGACTGGCTTCCTGGATCCCAAGTTCAGAGAGTTCTGTCACCAAGGTTGTGAGGTGAGGTCACTTCCTTCAGAAAGTGAATAAGGTCACTGCCTTGGCAACCACGTTGTCCTAACAGTTGCTTCAAAGAGTCCCATGAAATGGAGGCTGCCCCTACTTCCTGTGACACTTTCACAACTTAGAATGGTATATCAACCATAGGCACCCAGGAACAGCTCTCAACACAGGCCTGGTTGGGTCCTTCTTCTCTAAATTAAGAAGACAGAGGCTGATTCAGACACATTCCTTCATCCTGACCAAGTTTTTTACAATGAAAGATGACTTTTGCTCTCTCAGTTCCTACATAGCTGCCTACAACTTCTGCAGGGATCATTTTTGCATGGACCTTTGAGTTTATCAGTAGTTTGAAGGAATCCTACATTTTTGTATTGTAAGACCATCTCTGTCCCTGCTCTTCTGTAAAGTTAGATTGAGGCAAAAGTGTATGGTTAGGGTTAATAACAGGTTTGATTTGGGTTAGGAATCATTCAGCTGGATGAATAATGGTATTGATGACCTGCGATAATTACAAGAATATATAGGTAAAATATAAGTATGAAAACAGAAATCTATGTAAGATTTAAAACCCAGAAGTGTATTAGGACCTTGATTGTGATACTTAGCTTTGATTTATTTTCTGCACAGATGTCTCAGGTACATCGATATACAATTGCATTGGACCTTGTGCCTTGGATGATTGATTGTCAAAGATAACTTCCAGTCAAAAAGTGATAGTTGGTAAGATTAAGAAGATAGTCAGTAGTTTAGAAAGGAGAGTGAGTATAGAATTTGCACCAAAAGTTCTTTAGCTATAGCTTTTCGGGTATAGAGTAAATGTAAATGTCAGCACATGTGAAGAGTCAGCCACAATGATGAACTGGGAAAAATATGTAGGAAAATAGATATCAATAGAGACATTAGGAAATCTGGCAAAGTATCGTCGTTAGTGAAAAGTTAGTAAAATAGGTAGTTGTCTCTTCATGTTTTTCTGTATACTTAACTTCCCTCCCTGCCCTCCCCAAGGAAAGTATATAAGCCCTGTTTAAGCTGTTCTCAGGACTCTCTGCTATATTTAAGTGAGCTCTGAGCCCCAGCATGCTGGACCCCCAATAAACCCTTTGCTTTTGCATGAGACAGTCTCTTGGAGGTCTCTTCGCCTGACACTCGTCCGACCTTTACATATGGAGGTTCCACCGAGTTCTGGGAGCAGCGGACGAGAGACCCCAACAGGCTCCTCTCGGGATTCGTAAGGCGCCTCTTTCTGGTGTCAGGTTTCATGTTAGGTCTTGGCAAAATGGCTGTCAATAAAGAGCGTGAGCTCTCTCTCACGGTGGCTGACAGATGTGTCACAGAGCCACAGGCAACCACCCTGAGGGACACCCCAGAGGACTCTGAAAATCGAGGAACAATAGTCTCCTTAACTCAGTGATATTTTGTTTCAGATTCGGTATTGCCAGCCCATCAGGTATTGCCGGCTACTCAGTTCTCGTCTCAGTGTTGGACGTCCATTGCCTGTCTTTATTGTCTTGTCTTGTCTGTGTCATGTGTCGTTGCTTTTACTGTTTGTGCATTTTTCATTATGGGAAAGAGCACTTCAATGCCTCTGTCCCTGACCCTTGATCACTGGACCAAATTCCGCTTAAGGGCTCAGAATCTTTCTTTTTCAGTAAACCGCTGGACCTGGCAGACTCTCTGTGCCTCAGAATGGCCCACCATTGGATTCGGATGGCCCTTAGAAGAATTTTTCTACTTCTCAGTAATTTAAAAAGTCAGAGATATTGTCTTTCAGGAAGGGCCACATAGCCATCCAGATCAAAAGCCATATATCTTAACCCAGCATTACCTCTGCAAATCTCCTCCATGGGTGAAGCCTTTCTTTGCCCCTGCCCCCGCTCCTAATCTTTCCCCCACGGTCTCTCAAACCCTCTGCTCCTCCTCCTCCTCCACCCTCTTTTCTGCCTAAGTCACAAGATTTAACTCTCCTGGACTCTCATCCCTCTCCTTATCCCTTGCCCTGGTCTCCCAACCCCCAACAACCTCTAAGTGATTCCCCTGCTGCTGACTCAGCCTCTCCGCCATTGGAGGAAGCTAAGCCAGCCCAGCACCCTCCAGAAAACACCCCCGTGGCACACACAGCCCCTCCTCCCCTGGAGGAACCTGGCCCAGCTAAAGGAACTCACCGGCAATGAATGATTGAAAACCCTGGAACTCCCGTGATGCTCCCCCTCCGTCCCTATGTGCCAATGATTGATGATGGTCATGGGGAAAAAATGCAAGCCTACCAGTATTGGCCTTTCTCCTCTTCAGACCTATATAACTGGAAAAATAACAATCCCCCTTTTACCGAGGACCCCACTCGTCTCTCACGTGTGGTTGATTCATAGATGTTTTCACACCAGCCTACTTGGAATAACTGCCAACAACACCTAGGGAATCTCTTCATGACAGAGGAACAAAAGAGAATCCTCCTGGAAGCTAGAAAATAATATCCTCAGACCAGGTGGGTGACTGACACAACTTCCCAACATATTCAACCCGGCTTTCCCTAGAATCAACGAAACAGGGACCCCAATACCTTTGAAGGTAGGGAGCATCTGTTCACTTATCTCCGGGCTCTAATAGCGGGTATCTTAGTGGCTGCTAGGAGACCAACTAATTTGGCCAAGGTAATAGAGTTTATTCAAGGGCCTGACGTATCTTCCTCTATGTTTCTAGGGAGAATTATGGAGGCATATAGGAGATATACTCCTTTTGATACTCAGGCAGAGGCTCAAAAGGCATCTGTCATGATGGCCTTTATTGGGCAAGCTGCCCTGGATATTTAAAGAAATTTAAAACACTTAGATGGATTACAAGATATGACTTTGAGAGATATAGTCAGCGAAGCCAAAAAGGTATACTATACGAGAGAAACTGAAGAAGATAAGGAAGCAAAGGGAGGATAAAAGAAACAAAAGACAGACTAAGGAATTGACTAAGGTCCTGGTCACAACAACAAATAGGCCAGAAATAAGAAACATGGAGACAGGAAGGGATACCTGGGCCCAAACTAGAGGCCACCCCTGGCCTCAGATCAATGTGCCTACAGTAAAGAAAAAGGACACTGGGTCAAAGAGAGCCCTAGAAAGAGACAGCCACGCCAGCCAGCCATTCTGACTCTGGAGGATGACTAAGAAAGTTGGGGATCAGATCCCCTCCCCGAGCTCAGGTTAACTTTTGAAGTGGAGGGCACCCCAGTAAATATTGAAGTGGATACAGGGGCAATATACTCAGCCATTAAGGCCCCATTTTGCCCTCTATCAAATAAAAGGTCTCTAATTCAAGGGGCTAATTGCAGTAAATATTGGGCTTGGACAACTAAGAGGACCTGGGACCAGGGGTAAGGAAAAATCCATCACTTCTTCCTAGTAATTCCAGAATGCCCGGCCCCATTGATGGGCAGAGTTCTGCTCAGCAAGCTCCAGGCCAAAATAACTTTTAACCCTGAAGGCCCCCAAGTGGAATTTCTAAATCCTTCAGTAAAAACTCCTATATTCACAGCTCTAACTATGTCAGTAGATAATGTACACCAAATCACTCACCTTAGTTCAAAGAAACTACATTCATTCATGAAGGATCAAGAACAGAGTTTTCCACTAACCGACTCACAGTTAAAGGAAATAACTGAATGGTTAACAAAAGCCTGTCAGGTCCATCAATTGGTTAATTCTTATCCTTCAAAGCTTCCTGCAGGAAAGCACCTATGAGGAACCAGACAAGGACAATTCTGGGAAGTGTACTTTACTGAAATAAAGCCAGCAAGTTATGGACTTAAATATCTCCTAGTCTTTGTAGATACATTTTCAGATGGATTGAAGCCTTTCCCACCAAAAAAAAAAGAAAAGGAAAAAAAGAAAAAAAAAGAAACAGTGCAAATTGTGGTGAAGAAGATCCTGGGAGATATTTTTCCAAGATACGGCCTGCCTAAAGTAATAGGGTGTTATAATGGACCCGCGTTCATAACCCACATAAGTCAGGGGTTAGCCAGGACCTTGGGGATTTATTGAAAGTTACATTGTGCTTATAGACCCCCGAGTTCAGGACAGGTAGAAAGAATGAATAGAACCATTAAAGAGACCATAACGAAATTAAGCTTAGTGACCGGCATAAAATATTGGACTATGCTACTGCCTTATGAACTGTTTCATGCAAGAAATATTCCCTCTGTTTCTTTGTGTAACCTCACCCCCTATGAAATTTTCTATGGTGCCCCTCCTCCAGTAAGGGACCTAACTCCAACTCTAAGACCTAACGATCCCTTTCACATCCCCTTGCTTGACAGACTTAAAGCTCTTGAAAGAACTCAGGATACCTGTGAAAACAGATGGCCACTGCCTAACAACCTGGGGACGAGAGGACTCCAAATCAACATCAAGTAAGATACTTCTTCTATGTAAGACGACATCAGGTGTCATCCCTGGAACCCCGCTTGAAAGAACCATACCAGGTGCTACTTATAACACCTACAGTGGTAAAGGTAGACAGAATCATTTCCTGGATCCATACCTCTCATCTCAAGCCTGCGGCCTGTTGAGACTCTGGCTGGAAACTGGAAAAGACTGGTAACCCTTTCAAATTGTGTATCCCTCATATTATTGCTAACGATAAACTCTGTTTGCTCAACCATGTAATTTCTTTTCTCCAATCTCAAATTGGACAAGTTAAACTTATGTTAATACCCCACTAGCAGACATAAAATGTGACACCCCCCAATGATCACTTTTATGACTAAAAGTAGCCAGAAGAAGAAGTGGGGAATGAAAGGTTAATAAAATAGGCACTTGTCACTTCCTGTTTTTCTGTACGCTTAACAAAACACTGTTGAAATCTTGAGAAATGTTTGCTAATCTTGTTCCCAGAATGTGCTGTCCCCAACGGCCAAACTACAGAATGCACTCCCTCACCCGGTTGCGCGCAAACTGCCCACTCGCCCTGATCCATTAATAAAATTCCCTCCCTGCCCTCTTCAAGGAAAGTATATAAGCTCTGCTTAAGCTGTTCTCAGCGCTCTCTGCTCTATTCAAGTGAGGTATGAGCACCAGCACGCTGGACCCCCAATAAACCCTTTGCTGTTGCATGAGATAGATTCTGGGTGGTCTCTTCCTCCGACGCTCACCTGACATTTACTTGGATGATTGAATGTAGAAAAGAACATCCATTCAAAACGGGATAGTCAGTAAGATTAGGAATATAGTTGGTAGGTTTAGGAAGAAGAGTGAATATTGGATTTGGAAAAAAAGTCCTTTAGCAATAGGGTTTCATTTAGAGAGTGAATGTAAATGTCAGCACATGTGAAGAGTCAGTCACAATGATGAACTGGAGAAAACATGTAGGAAAGCAGATATCAATAGAGACATTATGAAATCAGGCAAAGCATAAAGTTAGTGATAGGATTACACATTCAACAGGGTTGACTTTAATTATATAATCTTAGGAAAAAAGAAATATGTAGTCATCAATAGGATTGACATTTGAGAGCATTAGGCAAGTGGACATGGATGATTTTAGTAATGCAGGTTCACTTTCCATTTAGGTTTTGGTACAATCATAAGTGTGACCTTTGCATTTTGTGTTCAGAATATTACTGTGATACAATGTATATGTAGATCAGGTGACATGAGTATTTCTCGTAACCATTTCTGGGAGCAATATTTTGAAGACGTATAAATTAGTATTGGGGGTACAAAAAGTTGTACCCTGTGTCTATGAATATAGAGGTTTCCTGGCCTAAAGACATTTTGAGAAACTGCCTCTGAGGCTGGGCACTTGAAATATATGTTGTTGTCAGTAGCTTTAGCTTCCTTTGTAGTGAGACCATCAAAGCTAGATATGCATCTATGTGACCTGAAGGACATGTGTTCTTATTTTCCAATGAACATGGTGCAGCAGTGATGAATTCTCTTTTTGTAGGTAAACAATGGCCATTGGGGCTAAACCTCTCCCCGTGTGGACTGTGAAGCCCTTTGGTCATACTCCACTTTTAATGGTCTTTCTTGCTGCTACAATGGGAGTTTGGTATTGGCTTCACAAAATACAAGGAGTTCAAATGGGTTGCAGTGCTGCACGGCATTCTGTCACATGTGGTTGGTCAGTGTCTGCTGGAGAACGCACCAACCAGGCTACTATCCCACATAGCTTGCGCCCTTGTCCATAGCAACCTGATTCTGAACATTGCCCAGAAACGTCTCCATATACCAAGATGCCTTTCTATATAATTGTCTGCGGGCTGCACCATGTCAGTCACAGGACATTTGGAAGCCAATGGCAGATCTCCATGGCCACAGCACAGATGTATTATCACACACTTGCTAACCACTACTCTAGGCTCACTACTCAGAAGGCTCCAAATTACTGGCATCTCTGTTCTACAGCATTTTCATGAAACCCAGTCAATCAAGGCACTGTCTGGTATACTCCTGATCAGCAATAGGACATGGAAATGTTTTCCAGTGCCACCTGGTCAAGGGAATGTCCAAAATTTCATGGTATTTATCTCGCCATTTTTCAAGGATGAATTTGGAGCCATTGTGAGTTTCCCATTCATCCAGGAACCATAAAATTTTGAGGAAGCTCATTTGAATGAAACCTCTGGAGAACTCTCACAGGCAAGGCTTCCCAAAGAGGGGGCAAAAGGTCACATGAAGCCAGGCCCATTGAGGTCTACAATGTGAGATCCATGTGTGTTTTGTCTCTTAATTATGGCTGCCAACTCTTTAAAAATAAAATCATGTAATATCCTGGATGAGATTCCCATGGCGATGTGGGAAGCCATCCTGGGCCTAGAACTCAGTTTCCTAGGGCGACTCTCATACGTGGCCTCCTAAAATCCCAACATGACTTCATGGCAATACTTCTCTGAGTTCGGTTCCAGAACTCAGTCTTATGGGGAATCACACCAGTGTTCAAGCCCAGGTGGACCCAGTCATCTCTTCCAACCACCAACAAATGACCACAATTAAAACCAAAACCCTCTAAAATGGCCTTCAGCTTCTTCCATATAGACACCCAACATAAATTATATAACTGGTTCCAACTTTAAATAATGGATTGAATTGTTATCTGAAAATATACAGGAAATCTTATATTGATATACAATCATTCATTCCAACCAGTTATACATCTAATGGTAATTTTAGGGTTATGGTTTATCATGAAGAGTGTGGGAGTTTTGCTTCAAATTTTTATGGAAATCGAAAATAATGTGTTTGGAAAGAAGTCTCATGAGAAGAACAGTCAAGAAACCTGGAGGAATACATGTGTTCTGAAGCAGGAAATGATTGAAAGTGAAACAAATGCCTATTAATTTGTGAACCTGTGGATGAAATATATATCCTATGGTGTGCATAAACTGAAGAAATAGTAATGTACCAGTGTTAAATAAAATGAACTTCAAAATACACATCATGTCCCATAAGAATCTATTTGCATTGATGTTAAACTGGGTCAGCTACTGTAGAAATATTAGGATTTTATGCACCATTCACTGAAGTTACTTTTCAGTACTAGAAAACAAATATGTATTTCAGGTGGATGTATATTTCTGAGAATAATCTTGTGAAAAGTTGATTATGAATCCACATACATGAACATGAATGAATTTAGGTAGTGTATATAGGACACATATATTTTATATTTTGAAAAATTTGGAGAGTATATATATATATATATATACACACACACAAAACACAAACACAGACAATACACCGTAGCAATATATATGCCAATCGAAATTCTTCATGAAATATATATCATCCACTGATGCAAAAATATTTATTTTACTTAACATGGATTTATGTATAATGTTTTTCTACTAGGAGGCTCCCCCATACGTTGAATTTTCAGTTCCAACAGCGTTTAGGAGAAGTGATCTCTTCTCACAATTTGAATCTGCTAAGTCAGCCACCTCACAAGAATATACGTGTGATACCATGTAGGATTCTATATGTGCATATAAAATACATGTGGTGAATAGGCTACAGAGAAAGGGAGCCAGGTATTCACATATTTTTTAACTTTAAAAACACATGGAGAATTATTTCAATTAAAAATTAGCTAGATTTATAACACCTACCCTGTATCATGCAAAAGGCAACTCCAACTATACACCATGCCTCCTCTGAACTGCTTGTATTTCTATTCTATTTGGGTTATTTTCCTCCATCATATTAGTATTAGTAGTCATAGTCAATAGGATATGGGTTAGTGCCAGGGGTCCCGGCCGGCAGGACATATCAACGTGGGCATTGAACATAGTTGGGGAGGAATGAAGGGACAAGAGACAGGAGAGATGACAGCCAGACAGGAGTTCTGATCAAGCTGCAAACTTTTATTGTTCTCACAGGGTGTTTATATGCTGCCGATGGGAAAACTCTCTTATCGGCAGTTGCTGGATGTCTTCACAGGGTTAGATAACCTCAGGATATTTCAGGAAGACAGATGGCGACAGGATGTCTCAGGGAGATAGATGGTTGTGGGATATCTCCCAGGCAGGATGTCTCCCAGGGGGCTGTTTCTTGTAAGTGTCAGGCTATTCTTTGAAGGAGAACTTCCTTCTAGGCCCTGACATCTCCCCCTTTCTTATATAAAATATTTGACCTACATTACCAGCCATGTTTTTAGGTGGGGTTAGAAGCTCTGTTTGTCTAGGAGGCCTTAGAATATCTCCTGATCCGAGCAAGCATCTTTACTAGCAGATTTCGTGGTGGCCTTGGCATGTTTTAGGAGGAGATGGCCTTGAAGGGGAAGCATGCCAACCGCCATGCACCAGAGCGTGTCACTCAGAGGTCTTGTGTTTGGGGATCCGTGGATCCATCCTTTTGCAGTCCTTCCTGCACCCTCCGATATTATGGCCTAACATCCTCACTTCATGGGTGCGTCTTCCCCCAAGCCGAAGGGCCCATGGAGACGAACCCTTATGGCAAGGGCAGAAGATGGTTTGTCAGAGCTTTTACTTATAGTTTTATGTAAGAAAGAGAGATCTGTGGGGATGTAAACTTAAGAAATAAGCCTGTGAGAAGGGTAGAACATCCTTTTAAAAGTTGACAGAGTGGTCTTCCATCTCCAGATGATGATAGTGGATCTGTATGGGGTTAGAGGCCATAATATTAATGTGTTCTTTAATAAATTGTACCACACTGTTTATAATGCAGGGTCCTATGGTCACCATTAAACGTAAACCCAACAAAGGGCCTAATAGGGGAAGAAGGTAGGGTAGAAATCCATTAAGCTTAGTCCAGAGGGGATTTTCAAATAGTTCTCTTCATCTCTTTTCTAGATCTTCTTGAAGCTGCTTAAATTTAGTGCATACTATGACTGATTTATTGGCATAAAAGCAGCATCGTTCCCCTAAGGCCAATCAAATATCTCCCTGGTTAGCAGTCAGCAAATCTAAGCCTCGTCTGTTTTGAAGGAACACTTTTGCCAGGAAGTCTGTTTGGTCCTACAAATCTTTAATGGTTTCTGATAGAGTTTGTACATCATTTTAAGTTGTTGAGAAATGCGATGGTAAGGGTGTATAGCCGTGCCAAAGCCAGTGTACCTGTGCCCACAGCAGCTGTTATTCCAAGGCTGGCAATAAGTGGTAAGGCCTGTATCACCCGCCTCTGTCTTTTGACTAAGGTGTCTAGGTTAGAGGTTCGTCTCCTGGGACAATAGTTATATCAGGGAGTAATAAGGCAAGAACACAGTCACTGGTCCAATTCGCTGGAAGCCTGGGGAAGGCCACATTTCCTCCACACATAACAACTGTGCCATTGGGGGGACAAAGAGATGGGATGGGTGAGGAATAATTTTGTACTGTTGAGCAATTTCCAAAGGAAGTAATTCCAAAATCCATATCATAGGTATTATTCTGCATCGCACCTAAAAGACATAATGTAAAAGTGCCTATAGGCTATTTTTTAAAGGGAAATCCGGGTTGGCATGTATTATCATTGTCCATAGTAGAATTAATAGGAACTGCCATAGGAATGCTTGCCCCTGTTGTCATGCAGAGCCAGCAATTACCAGCAAGGGTGGGGTTGGAATTACTAAGGAAGGAGAAGGTAGTTTGCAAAATATCTAATGTATTGGTATCTAAACCTGGGAACTGGGATTTCGGCTACATTAAGGGATGATATGTGAGCTCAGGGATTTGGGGTTTCAAAAGTTTGATTATCTGAGGATGCTTGACAGAATAAGTGGGTCCTCTACCATCAGAGACCCCTGTAGGGGCCTTAATGGGCCAGTCGGAAGGTTTTCCGACAGTGCCTTGGCACCCAGCTGACTGTAGCTTGGTGTATTTGCCTTCTCCTCCCCGGTCAAAGAGAAAGGGGGTATAATGAATAGTGCTCCCCCCTGCTTCATGAGTTTTAATTAGGGAGGCTTCAAAAAATCATTTTCCCTGCTTGTTAACACAAATTGAGGCCGACACATAACAAGAGACATGCATCGCCTGGGTATGCGTATGGGTTGCAGAAAAATTTTGGAGAGCTTTACTTGTACTAGGGGGAATAATCTGGCTTGTTAACACATACCCATTTAGGCTGATGAACTCCTCTGAGTTTATGGTCAACCTCGGCACGGAGGTAAGCCACCTTAGTCATGCAGTCAGCAGTCTGGGTCCAACTAGTGGAAGACTGAGTCCAAGATCCTCCCTTGCATTCACGGGGGCGGGGGGGCAAAAAGGTACTCCATGATGTTGGAAGGTGGAGGGCCAAGGCCTCCGTGCACAAACCTGTTCAGCATAAGTTCCTTAAGCAGAATCCTCACACAGATTGTTGGATGGATCCGAAAAAGAGGAAAAATTGTACTCATGGGGAGGGCCTCCGTCCCCGGTTTGAGGTAAGTCATTAACCTGTTTAACCAGGTGTTCTGGTAACCATCTTGGGGCTGCTAGCTCTTGGTCCAAAACACAAGCTGAGCCTCGTTCCCAGATGAGGACAGGATCTGGGCGTTTCCATTTATTTGTAAGGGGATTTCGCCACATAACAGGTGGGTGATCAGAATTGGAAAAGGGATGCCAGTGTCTGTCTGCAGCCGAAAGGCCTTCACTGTCTAGGGTAAGAAAAAAAAAGGGCAAATAATGCATGGTTAAGGCAATGCCTGTGAGTGGTAAATACAAGGGCGGAAGCCTTAAGGTGGGAGAGCCAAGTCTTTAAGGTAAGGTGGAACGTTCCACAATGCCTCGGCCCTGAGGTTTGTATTGAATTCCAGTATTATGACAAAATTGCAAGGTAGCACAAAACTGTTTAAAATTGGCACTGGTATATGGAGGACAATTATCTGTTTTAATATGTATTGGTTTACCCATTATGGAAAAGGCTGAAACAAGATGAGAAAGGACATCTTTGGTAGCCTCTCCAGAATGTGGTGATGCAAAAATAAAGCTGCTGAAGGTATCGATAGAAACATGTATATATTTGGTTTATCCAAATTCAGGAAAATGAGTAACATCCTTTTGCCAAACCTGATTTGGCAGTAATCCTCAGGGGTTAACTCCCAAGTGTTGAATCGGGAGAGAGAGAGCGCAAGCAGGGCATTCTTTTACTATTTCTCATGCCTGTTGCCTGGTAATTTTACAAAGTAATCAAAGGCTCTGGGAATTTAGTTGGTGAAGATTGTTTAGCTCCATGGCCTTTTGAATGGAGCCACCAAAAATTGGAAAGATGGTAGGAGTTGCTGCATCAGCTTAAGCATTACCTGTGTTAGAGGACCGGAAAGATCAGAGTGTGCCCTGATGTGTCCTAAGAAAAATGGGTGTTGTTTGGCCTGAATTAGCTGCTGAAGCTGGTGAAACAGAAAGGCCGCATTGGAAGAAGCTTTAATGGCGGGTGAAATCTCCAGCATGGGCACAGAATGAGCAATGTAGGCACTGTCTGTATGAATATTAACAGGATTATCACAAAATGCTATAAAAACTTGTGTTATGGCAAACAATTCCACAAACTGTGCTTAATGATAGACAGTATCAAAGGTGGTAGGCTGGTTATTTACAACAAAGACCGCACAGCCATTACTGGAACCCTCTGTAAAGACAGTAAGGGCTTGAGGACTGGGAGCCTTTTGAGTAATTTTGGGAAAAATGAATGGATATATCTGGACAAAATGTAAAAGGGTGTCATTGGGGACATGGTTATCAATTGTTCCCAAATGGCCTGATTGGGCAATACCCCATTCATCCCCTCTCTGTAGTAAAAATTGGGTTTGGTGATTAGTATATGGAATTAAAATATAATCAGGGTCTTTGCCAAAATGTTGTCGAGAAAGCAAACGACCTTTAATAATAATAGAAGCTACCTGAGCAAGATAAACGGTAATAAACTTGGAGGATGTGGTGGATAAATGGACCCAAAGCAAGGGGAAGCCTTTATTTTTAAAATATGGATATCCTGTCAAAATTTTTCTGAGGGTATATGAGGAGCGTGTAAAAGAACCAGAACCAGAGGAAGGTTATAAGAAATTTGTGTAACAAACTGTTTGGCAATGGCTTCTGTGACTTGGTTTAATGCCTGTCATGCATCGGGAGTAAGCTTTTGAGGGGAAGAGGGGTAGGAATCACCTCTCAAAATATCATTAAGGGGCAAAAGTACACAAGTGGGTAATTTTAAATATGTTCTTAGCCATTGAATATCTCCCAGTAATTTTTGAGAATCATTAAGGGTGTGAAGATGGTCCACACGTAGTTGTATTTTAGGAATTTGGATCTGATTATGTTGAAGTTTAAGGCCCAAATAGGTATAAGGGTCCTGTGTTTAAACCTTATCAGGAGCTATCTGTAGTCTCAAGGTAGTGAGTGTTTTCTAAAGGTCCAAGTAACAATTATTAAGGTCATGGTAATTAGGTGCAGCAATTAAAGAATCATCCATATTATGTAAAACATAAAATTGTGGTCATCACTCTCTCACAGGGTCTACTGCTTGAACAGCTTATTTTTAGCAAAGACTAGAGCTGTTGGCCATACCTTGGAGAAGAACCTTCCATTGAGATCTCTGCATAGGGCCGTGGAAATTAATGCAAGGGAGACTAAAGGCAAAATAGGGTCTACCCTCGGGATGTAAAGGAATGGTAAAGAAGCAAACTTTTAAGTCAATAACCATTTTACAATAGTTTTTGGGAATAGCCACTGGTGTGGAAATTCCAGGCAGTAGTGCTCCCATCAGGCACATAACTTTATTAATGGCACACAAATATTGTAAAAGACGCCACTTGCCTGATTTTTTCTTGATAACAATAGGAGTATTCCATGGTGAGGTTGAGGGCTCTACATGGCCGGCTGCCAGCTGTTCCTGCACTAACATGGAGGCAGCCTCCAATTTTTCTGGGGGGTAAGGGGCCACTGATCCACCCACACAAGAGTCTGAGTCTCCAAAATAATTTTATCTGCATGGGGTACAGGAGGGTCAGGAACCGACACTAAAAATCAGAATACCCAAGTCCATATGTATTTGTTTTTTTATGGGTTTTATAGTCCCCAACAGTCCTTGTCTCAGTCTCACAAGGCCTGTACCAGGGACAAAATTCATACAAAGCATTTGATGAGTCACCATGGAATTGGGACTGGCAAGAATAACTTCCATTTGACTCAAAATATCTCGGCCCATAGGTTAACAGGGTGGTCAGGAACAATGAAAAGAGTGACAGTCACCTTATTACCCTCTTTATCAGTCCAGCTAAAAGCCCTAGAACTGACATGGAAATTTTTTGACTCTTAACCCTTTTAGATCATTCAAGGATGGGGTGATGGGCCAACCTGATGGCCAGTATTTGTGAGAAATAATTGTGGCATCAGCTCCAGTATCTAGAATTCCTTGGAATTCCTTTCCTTCAATAAGTAAGGTAAGGGTGGGTCTATTGTGAGAAATGGGCTGAACCCAATATACATCAGAGGAGCTGAGGGAGGCTGTCCCCCGTTGTAGGTTTGGGCAGTGGAAGTGCCTCCTGAATCCAAGGGAAGGAATGTTAATTGTGCAAGTCTTGTTCCTGCTGGGATGGCCGGAACTCCATTAATAGCTGTTGCCAGTATTTTTATTTCTCCAGTGAAATCATTATCATTAATGCCAGGGAAGACCTGAACACCATTTAACGTAGCAGAGGCTCTTCCAAGAACAAGGGCACTCGTATGAGATGGAGGGGGACCCATAATTCTAGGGGGTATTATCTGGTGCCCTTGCATTGAGTCTAATATTGTATCGGTGGTAGCACAGAGGTCCAATCCTGCGCTGCCTGGGGTGGCTAGTTGGAGGGAGGCAATTGTGGGGAAGAATCTTGTGATAGGTTTGGAGTTTGGGAGGGAACAAACCTTATTGCCCCTGGTTTTGTCCTGGGGGAGGTCGTGGCCAGGGGCTGGCCCCGCAGGGAGTTTCCTGAGAAGCAGGAAGAAATAGACTGTCTGAGGCCATTTGTCTTAGATCTACACTTACTGGCCCAGTGATGACATTTACCACATCTAGAACAAAGGGTAGCTGGGGGCGATTTAGCCCCAGTTTGAGGAGACGATATTCCTAGGCTTTGTTTGCCTTTCGGACACTTGCGTGCAAAATGGCCAGGTTGTTTACAAGTAAAGCAAGTACATGAGCCAGGATTGTGAAAGGCCTTGGTAAAGGGGGCACGTAGGGCGAGACCCATGGCATGGGCTGCACCCACCCCTGCACAGAGTCTAATAAAGTCAGAAAGTTTCCTTTTTCCTTATGTGGTCGAAGAACATCCTGACATGCCGGGTTGGCGTTTTCAAAGGCAAGATGTTTTTCAAAAGTTCTTTCGCTTTCGCTTGGTCCAAGCAAGCAATCTGCAGCTAGGTTAAGCCGGGGAACAAAGTTTCTATAAGGGTCGTTGGGTCCTTGTCAAATTTTTGCCAAAGAAGTGGTAGCCGAGCCCGTTTGAGGCAGGCATCTCCAAGCATGTAAGCCAGCCATCTGAATCTGCGCCAAAAGTCCAGCAGGGAAACGTGCCTATTTAGTTTTAGTGTCAAATGGCTCATAGCCCACTAGCTTAACATAAGTTCAGGATTTATAGGAGGCCTTAGTTAATTTTTTTTGAGCAGTTTCCTGACAGTGCTCCTTGAAATCTGCATTCCATAACAGGAAATCTCCGGCACTGAGGGTAGCTCGGTCTAAAAATTTCCAATCATTGGGAGTAAGCCATTGTGCGCTGTGGCTTTCTAATAAAGTCAACGTGTAGGGCACAGTGGGGCCATTGTAAGCACAAGTCTTTTTATGTTTTTCAAGAAAACGCAGGCTTAATTTTTTGTAGACACTCTGGGTTCCTTCCTGCCTAGGGGTGAACTCTTCATCCTCTGAGTCCTGATCTCCTTGATCCATTTCCCCTGCTTCCTCCTCTTGATCCTCCTCTAAGTCTTTGACCTCAGCCTTTGCAGGCATATCTATCTGACTGCGGGTGACTGGGAAGGCGAGAACAGGCTGATGGAGTGGCTTAGCCTTTGTATTAGACCACCGTGGGCCAGCTTTCATTGACTCCATGCCTAAGGCTAATGAACAGAGCTCAGAGTCAAGGGATCTTAATTCTTTTAAAAGTTTGATCTGTTCCCGTCTATGTTGGAGAGACTCTCACAAGGGAGCCAGGCTAGGCAAGGGAAGTGGGGAAAAAAATATCTGGGTGGCATTTTGCTCCTGAAGGGCTGGAGCACAAAAGGCAGGAGGGATATAGGAGGTAGGTAGATGTGTAAGTCCTATAGGCTGTGGTAGGGTCCTGAGAGGTGGCGCATCTTCTGAATGGTAGCTTGCTGCTTCCTTCTCCAAGGTAGCCTCCGTCCCAGGGGACAATGTGTCTCTGGGATTTAAAACTCGATAAAGGCGTCTGGTAATCATTAGAGCCTTATTCATTAGGGTGGTATTTTGAGGGGGACCAGGAAAGTTCCCAGGGTCCTAGGGAGACTGAGAAGGGTCAATGTCTATACTAACTGATGGGCATGCCTTGGGGAGACGAGAGGTGTTTTGCATAATCTCTTCTCCAATCCTGACAAGTTGTAAGGTACCATTGTCAAAGGGTGAACTTTTAAGAATTTCATTAATTAAGTTCCAGTAAGAAAATGTGGGAACTGGCTCTTTTTCTGGGCCAAAGGTTTAATAATAATGTTTTAAACAGTCTCTTACTCTAAGCCATCTTTTACCATCAATGGTCACTTCAAGGTGAAACCATGGACACAATTCTCCTATGTATTAGAAAAAAAAATTTAAGTCCTTTTTCTTAACACGCACCCCCATGTCTTGAAGGACTCCTTGAGGCCTGATAAAAACAAATCATGTGGCGAAACTGCTTGTCCCATGGTGGGTCACTCACCGTGCGTCATCCCCACTCTCCTCCTGGATCTGTCTCCTGGTGGTGTCTGCTGATGCAATCCCAAGCTCCACTTGATGAAGTCTTCCAGGAGGACGGGGTTCCCAATGAGTCAAAGGCTCAAGCCCCAGTCAGTGGGTGCCAGTAGTCCCTGCTGGAAAGACACATCAACAGGGGCAGCGAACCTAGATGCGGAGGAATGAAGGGACAAGAGACACGAGAGATGACAGCATGACAGGAGTTCTGATCAAGCTGCAAACTTTTATTTTTCACACAGGGGCATTTATATGCTGGAGATGGGAAAGCTCTCTTATCCGAAGTTTCTGGATGTCTTCACAAGGTGAGATAAACTCAGGATGTTTCAGGAAGACAGATGGCAACAGGATGTCTCAGGGACACAGTTGGCTACAGGATGTCTCCCAGACAGGATGTCTCCATGGGGGCTGTTTCTTGTAAGTGTCAGGCTATTCTTTAAGGTGAATTCCTTCTACCCCTGACAGTCAGGGATTCAGTATTTTGAATGGAAAATTGGAAAAAGAATCCAATGTGTATTCAAAACAATGCCTTGATATTACCTTCATCCCAAGTAAGACACAATTAGAGGAGAAGAGTTAGAAAATCTGTGAATACACATCTGGAATAGAAAATGCTCAGGAGTTCACAACCTTGGAGGTGGTATAGGAGTTTCCAAAAGTTAGGGACAGGGTAAAAACTCCACAAACATGAAGCTCTGCTGGCCTAAAGATTTCTTGAGAAACTTCATCTGAGGTTGTTTTTAGGAGCTTTAGCTTCCTTTGTAATGAGACAATCAAAGCTGGGTCAGAATCTATGTGACCTAGAGGACATTGTTTCTTATTTTCCAATGAACATGAGGCAGCAGTGCTGAATTCTCTCTTTGTAGGTAAACTGTGGCCACTGGTGGCTAAGTGTCTCCCAGTGTGGAATGTGAAGCCATTGGTCATCCTCCAATTTTTGTGGTTTTTCTTGCAGCTGCACTGGGAGTTTGATATTTGCTTCACGAAATACAAGAAGTTCAACTGGGACACAGTGATGGAGGGAGTTCTGTCACGTGTGGTGGGTAAGGGTCTGCAGGAGAATGCACCAACAAGGCTTCTATCCCACATAGCTTGCCCCCTTGACCATAGCAATCTGATTGTAAACATTGCCCTGAATCCTCTCCGTATAACAAGATGCCTTTACATACAAGGGTCTGTGGCTTGTAGCATGTCAGTCACAAACCATTTGGAAGCGAAGGGCAGATGCAGATGACCCGACCACAGATGTTTTAACACACACCTGAACACCACTGCTCTAGGCCGACTACTCAGCAGGCTCCAAATTACTGGCATCTCTGTTCTACACCATTTTCATGAAATCCAGTCAATCAAGGCACTGTCTGGAACACTGATGGTCATCAATAGGACATCCAAAGGTTCTCCATGGCCACCTGGTCATGGGAATGTCAAAAATTTAAAGGTGTTTATCTAGCCATTTTTCAAGGGTGAACTTGGAGGCACTGTGGGTTTCAATTCATTCAGGAACGATTAAATGGAGAGGAAGCTCATTTCATTGAAAGCTCTGGAGAACTATCACACGCAAGGCTTCCCAAAGACAGGCCAAAAGGTCCCATGAAGCCAGACCTACTGAGGTCTAAAATTTGAGGTCCATGTGTGTTTTGACTTGCAACTATGGCTGCCAAGTCTTTAAGAATAAAATCATGTGATATCCTTCCCGAGATTCCCAGTGCTCTGTGGAAAGCCAACCTGGGCCCAGATCTCACTTTCCAAGGGCGACTCTCATGTGTGGCCTCCTAAAATCCCAACACAATACAAGGCAATACTTCTTTGAGGTAAGTTCCAGAACTCAGTCTCTAAGGAGAATCACACCAGTGTTCAAGCCCAGGTGGACCCAGTCATCTATTCCAAGCCCCACACAAATGACCGCAATTAAAGTCAAGACACTCCCACATGGCCCTCATTTTCTTCCATATATACACTCATCATAACCTCTGGCTGGAGGTTTCCATGAGGGGCACAGCCCAAGACAGTGTCCAAAATAAGCTCCCTTGCATCCATTTGCCTAAAGTCAGTGTGGCCGGGACATCCTTCCTGTGAACCAGGAGTGTTCAAAGAGGCCTGCCGTTAATATTGCTCTTATTCTCGATTTTGAGGCCTACTGACTGTGGGGTTTAGATTCTTTATGTTAATTGGAGTCATGAGAAAACCCAAGAACCTATGATCTAGTGTCTGCAGGGCTTTGAAGAACTCATTTGACGCAAAGGATCTGTATTCTCAATGATGGAAGTCAGAAACCTTACAGAGGAAGGTGAGAGACTTCATCCAAAATTACTGCTCTTTTGGCTTTTTGATTTGGATGCACACATGGGATTTTTCTTTAGATCCATCAGGTGCTGAGAATCTAAGCCACAGCCTCACACAGGGCCAAGAGGCTGATTCAGACACATCCCTTTCCAAAGCAATTAAGAAAGAGCCACAGGTAATGTCCATACATTTCCATTTGAAAACTGTTTTCTTCAGGCTTCAAAAAGGCGTAGCCTGAGGCAAACACCTTCCTGACATTCAGGGCAACAGAAGGATATGTAAGCAAAAGGCCCAAAGCGGGGTTTCTCCACTAAGACTTTCCTGGTCACACTGATATCTGAGTTTTCTGAGATGCTCATCATTTCCTTCAGCTCTCTAGTGCATGGCCGTATCACAGAGCGTGGAGGTGGTACATATCTTGGACACAATACCATGAGCGTATTCTGGAGATTGCCCATAATTCAGGTAGAGAACAGGAACTTAAGAAGATATTAGGTGTTGCCCATCCATTAGGCAAGCCGCAGACCATTCATAAATTGGGCAGAATGAATGCTGGGAAGATTTCTACTAGAAAGGACACATGAATTTATGCATTCTCTTTTCTATTGTCTACAACCATGGACACAGTGGGATACACAGACATAGAAAGACTAGCCTTGTCAAACGACTTACTAGAATCGGTTCACACCAAACCAAACAAACCGACTTTCTTACCTATTCTCAGAACATGAGACAAAACCACAAACAAATACCCACACCCACACCCACACAGACCCCCAAGTACGTCTGTGACAATATGGAGTGTCGTTTGATAGTGGGCCATAATAAATTCCCTCATAATGGGCTGTCCTGTCTCAGATCTAGTCTCTGTGGCAAACTTTGTGAAGCTGTAAGGAGCCAGTGGTGAGCCACTATCTGCTTTCTCAGGAAAGGCCCCTCTTCAGACCTTCCTGGCATTTGGCCATCCTCACAAAAGTAGGTACCAAGAAAGACTGACTCTGTCTTTGGTAAATCCGAAAAATTTTGACCACTGGGACTGGGACTGGGACTGGCTCTGGATGCCTGGCTACCTGGATCCCAAGTTCAGAGAATGCCATCACCAAGGAAGTGAGGTGAGGTCACTTCCTTCAGGAACTGAATGAGGTCCCTACCTTGGCAACCACTTTGTCCTAACAGTTGCTTCCAAGGGTCCCATGAGATGGAGGCTGCACCTACTTACTCTGACATTTTCACAAGTTAGAATGGTATACAACCATAGGCACCCAGGAACAGCTCTCCACACAGGCCTGGTTTGCTGCATCTTCTTTACATTAAGAAGAGAGAGGCTGATTCCGACACAACCCTTCATCCTGACCAGGTTGTTTGCCATGGAAGATGACTTTTGCTCTCTGAGGTCCTTAATAGCTGCCTACATCTTCTCCAGGGATCATTTCTTTAATGACCTTTGAGGTTCTCAGCAGGTGAAAGATCCCTTAATTTCTGTCTTGTAAGACCAACTCTGTCCCTGCTCTTCTGTAAAGTTAGATTGAGGGAAGAGTGTATGGTTAGGGTTAATAACATGTTCAATCTGTGTTAGAAACTATTCTGCTGGATGAATAATGTTATTGGGAACCTACAATATTTATAAGAATATGTAGGTG
Organism: Callospermophilus lateralis; assembly: GCF_048772815.1. Lineage (NCBI taxonomy): Eukaryota > Metazoa > Chordata > Mammalia > Rodentia > Sciuridae > Callospermophilus > Callospermophilus lateralis. Next base: position 9,455,117 of record NW_027515613.1, read on the forward strand.
AAATATATGTATGAAAACAGAAATCTAAGATTTGAAGCCCTGAAGGGCATTGGGCCCTTCATTGGGATACTTAGTGTTGACTTACTTTCTGCACAGATGTCTCAGATAAATCCATATACAATGGCATTGGACCTTGTACATTGGATGATTGAATGTGGAAGAGAACATCGAGTCAAAATGGGATAGTAGGTAAGATTAGGAAGATAGTTGGTAGGTTTTGGAAGGAGAGTGAGTATAGGATTTGGAAAAAAAAAACTTCTTTAGCAATAGGATTTCTGTTAGAGGGTGAAGGTAAATGTCAGCACATATGAAGATTCAGTCACAACGATGAACTTTGGAAAATATGTAGGAAATCAGATAATAACAGAGACATTACAAAATCAGGGAAAGTATAAAGTGAGTGATAGGATTAGACATTTTGAACAGGGTTGAGTTTGACTATATAATCTTAGGAAGAAACAAATATGTAGTCACCAATAGGATTGACATTTGAGAGTATTAGGCAATGTGGACATGGATGTTTTTAGTAATCCCTGTTCACTTTCCTTTTAGGCTTTGGTACAATCATAAGTGTGACCTTTGCATTTTGTGTCCAGAATATTACTGTGATAAAATGTATATGTAGATCGTGTGACATGAGTATTTCTTCCAGCATTTCTGGGAGCAATGTTTTGAAGTCCTATAAATTAGTATTGGTGGTACAAAGAGGTATACACTGTGTCTATGAATATAGAGATAGTGCATGAATAGACCACATTGTGAATAAATAATATAACTGGTCCCACTTTAAATAATAGATTGAATTGATATCTGAAAATATATAAGAAATCTTATATCGATATACCATCATTCATTCCAACCAGCAATACATCTAATGGTAATATTAGGGTTATGGTTTATCACGAAGTGTCTTTGAGTTTTGCTTCAAAAGTGATCATGGAAATCGAAAATAATGTGTTTGGAAAGAAGTCTCATGAAAAGACCCATCAAAAACATGTAGCAACACACGTGTTCTGTAGAATAAAGTGATTGAAAGTGAACAAAATGCCTATAAATTTGCAAAGTTTTGGATGAAATATATTTGCTATGATGAGCATAAACTGAAGAAATAGTAATGTACCAGTGTTGAATAAAATAAATGTCAAAATGCACAACATGTCCCATAGGAATCTGCTTGCATTGATGTTAAACTGGTTCAGTTACTGTGGAAATATTAGGATTTGTATGCACCATTCACTGAAGATAGTTTTCAGTACTAGGAAACAAATATGTATTTCAGGTGAATGAATAATTTTGAGAATACTCTTGTGAAATTTTGATTATAAATATACATACTTGAATATGAATGAGTTTAGGGAGAGTATAACAAGATATATATTTCATATTTTGAAAAATCTGGAGAGTGTGTGTATATATATATATATATTGAAATTCACCATGAACTTCACCATGAAATATATGTCATCTACAGATACAAATATATTTATTTTATTGAATATAGATTTATGTATAATGTTGTTCAACAAGGAAGCTCACTCATAGATTGAATTTTCAGTTCCAACAGCGTTTAGGAGGAGTGATCTCTTACAATTTGTATCTGCCAAGTCAGTCACCTCACAAGAATGTACGTGTGGTATCAGGTAAGATTCTATAATTGCATGTAAAAATATATGTGCTGAATAGGCTACAGAGAAAGGGATGCCTTGACATTACAATCACCGAGACTAAGGCACAATTAGAGGAGAAGAGTTAGAAAATCTGTGAATAAATATCTGGAATGGAATGTGCTCAGGAGTTCACAACCTTGAAGACGGTAGAGGAGATTTCAAAAGTAAGGGACAGGGAAAACAGTCCACAAACATGGAGCTCTGGTTCCCTAAATCCTTCTTGAGAAACTGACTCTGAGTTTGGGCACTTGAAATATATGTTGTTGTCGGGAGATTTAGCTTCCATTGTAGTGAGACAATCAAAGCTGTGTCTGCATCTATGTTACCTGGAGGACATGGTTTCTTATTTTCCACTGAATATGTGGCAGCAGTGCTGAATTCTCTTTTGTAGGTAAACTGTGGCAACTGGGGGATAAGTGTATCCACATGTGGACTGTGAGGCCATTTGGTCATCCTCCACTTTTCGTGGTGTTTCTTGCTGCTGCACTGGGATTTTGGTATTTGCTTCATGATATACAAAGAATTCAACAGTTACCCGGTGCGTGAGTGAGTTCAGTCACTTTTGGTAGGTCAGGGTCTGCAGGAGAATGCACCAACCAGGCTTATATCCCACATGACTTTCCCCCTTGACCATAGCAACCTGATTCTAAACATTGCCCTGAATCCTGTCCATATGACAAGATGCCTTTACATACAAGGGTCTGCTGGCTGCACCATGTCAGTCACAAGCCATTTGGAAGCCAATGGAAGATCCACATGGCCCCACCACAGTTGTTTTATTACACACCTGCCCACCACTGCTGTAGGCCCACTCCTCAGCAGGCTCCAACTTCCTGGTATCTCTGTTCTGAACCATTTTCATGAAAACCAGTCAATCAAAGCACTGTCTTGTAATCTCATGATCAGCCACAGGATATCCAAAGATTCTCCAGTGCCACCTGGTCATGGGAAGTTTCAAAATTTCTTGGTATTTATCTAGCCATTTTTCAAGGTTGAAGTTGGAGGCACTGTGTGTTTCATTTCATTCTGGAACTATTACATGGTTAGGAAGCTCATTTCAATGAAATCTCTGGAGAAGTCTCACAGGCAAGGCTTCCCAAACAGTGGCCAAATGATCACATGAATCCAGGCCCATTAGGATCTACATTGTGACATCCATGTGTGTTTTGACTCTCATATATGGCTGCCAAGTCTTTCAGAATAAAATCATGTGGTAACCTGGCTGAGATTCCCAGTGCTCTGTGAACAGCCACCCTGGGCCTAGATCTCATTTTCCAAGGGTGACTCTCATGTGAATCCTCCTAAAATCCCAACACCATTCATGGCAATACTTCTCTGAGGTGAGGTCCACAACTCAGTCTCTAAGGGGAATCACAACAGAGTTCAAGCCAAGGTGGACCCAGTCATCCCTTCCAACGCCCACACATGACCACAATTAAAACCAAAACACTCCCACATGGCCCTCATCTTCTTCCATATGGACACTCATCATTACCTCTGGCTTGAGGTTTCCATGAGGGGCACAGACCAAGACAGTGTCCAAAATAACCTCCATTGCCCCTCATTTGCCTAAAGTCAGGGTGGCCTGGACATTCGTCCGGGGAACCAGGAGTGAGCAAATAGGCCTGCTGTTAATATTGCTTTGCTCCTTCATTTTGAGGCCTACTGACTGTCAGGTATAGATTCTTTATGTGATTTGGATTCTGGAGAAAACCCAAGCACCTTTGGGATAGCCTCTAAAGGGCTTTTAAGAACTCATTTGATGCAAAGGTTCCTATTCTCACTTGAAGGAGGTAAGGAACCTTACAGGGGAAGGCGAGAGACTTCTTCCATAATGACTGCTCTTTTGGCCAATTTAGTTTTGGATGCAAACATGGGATTTTCTTTACATCCATCATGTGCTGAGAATCTAAGCCAAAGCCTAACACAGGACCTAGAGCCTGATTCAGACATATCCCTTTCCAATGCAATTAAGCAAAGAGTCACAGGTGATCCCCATTGATTTCCATTTGAAAACTGTTTTCTTTAGGCTTCCCAAAGGGGTGGCCAGAGGCAAAAAGCTTCCTGACATTGAGGGCAACAGAACAATAGGTACCAAAGCAATATTTCTCCACTGAGACTTTCCTGATCACACTGATATCTAAGTTTTCTGAGATGCTTGTCATTCCCTTCAGCTATCCAGTACATGGCCATGTCACAGAGCTTGGTGGTGGTACACATCTTGGACACAAAACCATGAGCCTATTCTGGAAAGTGGCCAGAAATCAGAAAGAAAACAGGAACTTAGGAAGATATCAGGGGTTGCCCATCGATAATGCAAGCCACAGTACATTCATAAATGGGAAGTATGAATCCGGGGAAGCTTTCTACTAGACAGGACACATCCATTGAAGCATTCTCTTTTCTAATGTCTACAACCACGGACACAGTGGGATACACAGACCTAGAAACACTTGCCTTTTCAAACGACTTAGTAGAATCAATTAACTCCAAACCAAACAAACTGCCTTTCTTACCTATTCTCAGAACATGAGACAAAACCACAAACCCACATCCACACCCACAAATGCACCTCCTTCCCCCAAGTAGGTCTGTGACTATCCGGAGTGTCCTCTGACTGGTGGGCCATACTATGTTTCCATGAAATGGCCTGTTCTGTCTCAGATCTGTTCTCCTTGTCCAACTCTGTGATGTTGACAGGAGCCAGCGGTGAGCCACAACCTGGTTTCTCAGGAAAGGGCCCTCTTCAGAGCTTTACTCGCATTTGGCCATCCTCACATCAGTAGGTACCAAGAAAGACTGACTCTGTCCTTGGTAAATCCAAACATGTGAGATCACTGGGACTGGGACTGGGACTGGCTCTGGGTGCCTGGCTTCCTGGACCACATGTTCAGAGATTTCGAACACCAAGGAAATGACGTGAGGTCACTTCCTTCAGGAACTGAATGAGGTCACTGCCTTGGCAAACACATTGTCCTAATAGTTGCTTCCAAAGGCCCCATTAGATGGAGGCTGCCCCTAGTTCCTGTGACACTTTCACAAGTTAGAATGGTATATCATCCATAGGCACTCCAGAACAGCTCTCCACACTGGCCTGTTTTGGTCCATCTTCTCTACACTAAGAAGAGAGAGGCAGATTCAGACACATCCCTTCATCCTCACCAGGTCGTTGGCCATGGAAGGTGACTCTTACTCTCTCAGGTCTTTCATAACTGCCTACATCTTCTACAGGGATCATTTCTGCATGGACGTTTGAGGTTCTCAGCAGGTGGAAGATCCCCTAAATTCCTGTATTGTAAGACCAACTCTTTCCCTGCTCTTCTGTAAAGTTAGATTGAGGGAACAGTGTATGGTTAGGGTTAATAACATGTTCGATTTGGGTTAGGAATTGTTCTGCTGTATGAATAATGTTATTGGGAACCTGCGATATTTATAAGACTATAGAGGTGAAATATAAGTATGAAAACAGAAATCTAGGAACGATTGGAAGCCCAGAAGGTCATTGGGAACTTGATTGGTATACATAGCTTTGAATTACATTCTGCACAGATGTTTCAGTTAAATAGATAATCATGGTAATAGGACCTTGTACATTGGATCATTGAATATAGAAGAGAACATCCACTCAAACTGGGATAGTTGGTAGGATAAGGAAGATAGTTGGTAGGTTTCAAAAGAAGACTGAGTAAAGCATTTGGACCAAAAGTTCTTTAGCAATAGGGATTCAGTGAGAGAGTGAATGTCAATGTCAGCACATGTGAAGAGTCATTCACAATGATGAACTGGAGAAAAGGTGTAGGAAAGCATTTATCAATAGAGACATTAGGAAATCAGGCAAAGTTCAAAGTGTGTGATAGGAAAATACATTTTTAACAGGGTTGAGGTTGAATATATAATGTTAGGAAGAAACAAATATGTAGTCACCAATAGCAATGATATTTGAGAGTGTTAGGGAACAAGGACATGGATGATGTTAGTAATACATGGTCACATTCAATTTAGGCTTTGGTACAATCATAAGTGTGACCCTTGTATTTTGTGTCTGGAATATTACTGAGATAAATATATATGTATATCAGGTGAGTAGAAAATTCATGATGAAATATATATCATCTACAGATCCAAAAATATTCATTTTACTTAACATGGATATATAGGTGAAATATAAGTATAAAAACAGAAATCTAAGTAAGATTTGAAGCTCAGAAGTGCATTGGGAAATTGATTGGGATACATAGCATTGAATTACGTTCTGCATACATATCTCAGATAAATCGATAAACAATGGCATATGACATTGTACCTTAGATGATTGAATGTAGAAGAGAACATCCACTCAAAAAGGGATAGTCGATAGAATCAGGAAGATAGTCAGTATGCTTTGGAAGAAGAGTGAGTATAGGATTTGGACCAAAGTTCATTAGCAATAGGGTTTCGGTTAGAGAGTGAATGTCAATGTCAGCACATTTGAAGGGTCAGTCACAATGTTGAACTGGGGAAAATATGTAGGAAAGCAGATATCAATAGAGACATTAGGAAATCAGGCAAAGTATAAAGTGAGTAAAAAAATAGACATTTTCAATAGTTTTGAGATTGAATATATAATCTTAGGAAGAAACAAATATGTAGTCACCAATAGGATTGACATTTGAGAGCATTAGGCAACCTGGACATGGATGTTTTTAGTAATCCATGTTCAGTTCCCTTTTAGGCTTTGGTACAATCATACGTGTGACTTTTGCATTTTGTGTCCTGAATATTACTATGATAACATGCATATGTAGAATCAGTTGACATGAGTATTTCTTCCACCATTTCTGGGAGCAATATTTTGAAGACGTATAAATTAGTATTGGGTGTACAAAGAGGTGTACCCTGTGTCTATCAATATAGAGGTAATGCATGAATAGACCATACTGTGACCAAATAATATAACTGGTTCCACTTTAAATAATGGATTGAATGGATACCTTTAACTAAGTAAGAAATCTTATATTGATATACAATCATTCTTTCCCACCACTTATACATGTAATGGTAATATTAGGGTTATGGTTTATCATGACGGGTGTGTGAGTTTTGCTTCAAAAGTGATAATGGAAATCGAAAATAATGTGTTTGGAAAAAAGTCTCATGAAAAGAGCAGTCAAGAAACATGGAGGAATACATGTGTTCTGTGGCAGGAAGTGATTGAAAGTAAAAAAATGCGTATAAATTATCTAAGTTGTGGATGAAATATGCATCCTATTATGTGCATAAACTGGAGAAATAGTAATATTCCAGTGTTGAATAAAAATGAACGTCAAAATACACATTATATCCCATAGGAATATTCTTGCATTGATGTTAAACTGGGTCAGTAACTGTAGAAATATTAGAATTTTTTTGGTGTTATAATACAATTTATTTTAGCACTAGCATGCCACAGAAGGTAGAGGGAAGAGCAATGGATTTTCAGTTATAGCATTAATTATCTAACATTAATTGACTACTTTGGGGAGTGTAGAAATTACATAAGGCTATATAACATTTTTTTTTATTTAACATTCATAAAACCTTGGAATTATGGTAATATTTCTAGTTTTTTATTTTTTATTTTTTCAGTTTGTGATAGACCTTCATTTTATTTATTTGTGTCTGGTGCTGAGAATATAACCCAGTGCCTCACAAATGGTAGACAAGCATGATACCACTGAGCCACAAACCCAGCCCCTCCACTTTTATCTTATCATCAAACACTCCTCTCCCTCTTCTTTTCTCACTTTCTTCCTCATTTTCTTCCTTCTTTCTCTTCCTTTTTCATTATCCCTCCATATGTATTTTTCTCTCATGTCATTACAAACAGTAGTATGCTATGAAATTTACATTTAAGACAGTTTTTTATAGTCATTCTTTTTTCTTGAGAAAATTTAAAAATTATAATCACCTGATAGATATATTACAATACATTAATTATTCATATTATCTATATTCATGCATATGTATTACATATGTTATATATATATATGTATATATATATATATATATATATATATATATATGTATATATATATTTAAAAGTACTTTGATTAGCCTGTTTGAAATAATATAGACAAAATCTTTCTTAATTCTCAAGTCTTCCAGAATTAACATCTTACAGTGAAAATCAAATAAACATATTTAAGTAAAAAGGTATCATTCTTATTTATCAATACTGTGTCCATTATATTACTGTGATAAAATGTATATGTACATCAGGTGACATGAGTATTTCTTCCACCATTTTGGGGAGCAAAATTTTGAAAACTTATAAATTAGTACTGAGGATACAAATTGTTGTAACCTGTGTTGATGAATCTAGAGATGATGCATGAATAGACAATATTGTGAATAAATTATATAACTATTTCCAACTTTAAATAATGGATTGAATTGATATCTGAAAATATATAGCAAATCTTATATTGATATACATACATTCATTCCAACCAGTTATATATCTAATGGTAATATTAGGGTTACGGTTTATCATGAAGAGTGTGAGTTTTGCTTCAAAAATGATTATGGATTGAAAATAATGTGTTTAGAAAGAAGTCTAGTGAATAGACCATAAAGAAACATGGAGTAATATATGTGTTCTCAAGGAGAAAGTGATTGAAATTGAGCCAAATGTCTATAAATTTGTGTACTTGTGGATGTAAGATATATCCTATGATTTCCATAAACTGAAGAAATAGTAATGTGCCAGTGTTGAATAAAAATGAACTTCAAAATACACATCATGTCCCATAGGAATCTACTTGCATTGATGTTAAACTGGGTCAGTTACTGTAGAAATATTAGGATTTGTAAGCACCATTCATTGAAGTTAGTTTTCAGTACTAGGAAAGAAATATGTATTTCAGGTGGTTGAATATTTCTGAGAATAATCTTGTGAAAAGTTGATAATAAATCCACATACAGGAACATGAATGAATTTAGGGAGTGTTTAATAATACACATATGTTTCAGGTTTTGAGAAAAAAAAAATTATATATATATATATATATATATATATATATATATATATATATATATATATATCTCATGGAGAAATATTACAAAGAAAATTTGACAAGATTTATAACACGTACCCTTGATTAAGCAGAAGGCAAATCAAAGTATACACCATGCCTCCTATGGAAGGCCTGTATTTTTTTTCGGTTAGGTTTCTTTTTATTCATCATATTAGGATTAGTTTTCAGATTCTAGTCGGGTATGTGTTAGTGTCAGGGATCAGTATTTAAAATGGAAAATAGGAAAATGAATCTAATGTGTATGCAAGTATGTGCTACACAAAAATCTTGCCACTCTCATCCAGAACAATTCCTTGACATTAACTTCACTCCAAGTGAGACCCAATTAGTGGTGAGGAGTTCGAAAACCTGTGATTACATATGTGGAACTGAAAATGCTCAGGAGTTCACAACATTCGATGTGTTAGAACAGTTTCCAAAAGTAAGGGAGAGGTTAAAAACTGCACAAACATGGAGCTCTGCTGGCCTAAAGACTTCTTGAGAAACTTCCTCTGAGGTTGGGCACATGAAATATATGTAGTTGTCAGAAGATTTAGCTTCTTTGGTAGTGACACCATCAAATCTGGATCTGCATCTATGTGACCTGGAGAAAATGGTTCCTTATTTTCTAATGAACATGAGGAAGGAGTTATGAATTCTCCCTTTGTAGGTAAACTGTGGTCACTGGTAGTTAAGTGTCTCCCCTTGTGGTCTGTGAAACCATTTGGTCATCATCCTCCATTTTCGTGGTGTTTCTTACTGTGGCACTGGGAGTTTGGTATTGGCTTAATGAAATACAAGTAGTTCAACAAAGACACAGTGCTGGAGGGAGTTCTGTCACGTGTGGTTGGTCAGGGTCTCCAGGAGAATGTTCAAAACAGGGGTCTATCCCACATAGCTTTCCCCCTTGACTATAGCAACCAGATTCTGAACATTGCCCTCAAACCTCTCAATATAACAAGATGCCTATACATATAAGGATCTGTGGCCTGCACCATGTCAGTCACAAGTCTTTTGAAGCCAATGGCAGATCCACGTGGTAAAACCACAGGTATTTATTCACAAACCTATAGTCCACTGCTCTACACCCACTACTCAGGAGGCTCCAACTCACTAGCATCTCTGTTCTACAACATTTTCATGAAACCCAGTCAATCAAGGCACTGTCTGGTACACTCATGATCAGCAATAGAACATCCAAAGGTTCTCCAGGGCCACCTGGTCATGAAAATTTCAAAAAAATTCATGGTATTTATCTAGCCATTTTTCAAGGATGAAGTTGGAGGCACTGTGGGTATCAATTCATTCAGGAACCATTACATGGTGAGGAAGCTGATTTCAATGAAAGCTCTGCAGAACTCTTTAAGGCAAGGCTTCCCAAAGAGTGGCCAAAAGGTCACATGAAGCCAGGCCCATTGAGGTCTTGAATGTGAGGTTCATATGTGTTTTGACTCTCAACTATGGCTGCCAAGTCTTTCACAAAAAAATAATGTGATATCCTGGCTGAGATTCTCAGTGCTCTGTGGAAAGCCATCTTGGGCCTATATCTCAGTTTCCAAGGGCGATGCTCATGCGTGGCCTCCTGTTATCCCAACACAATTCATGGCAATACTTTTCTGAGGTCAGTTCCACAACTCAGTCTCTAAGAGGAATCACAGCAGAGTTCAAGCCCATGTGAACCCAGTCATCTCTTTCAGCCGCCACACAAATGACCACAATTAAAACCACAAGACTCCTACATGGCACTCATCTTCCATAAAGACACTCATCATAACATCTGGCTGGAGGTTGCCATGAGGGGCACAGCCAAAAACAGTGTCCAAAATAAGCTCCCTTGCCCCTCATTTGCCTAAAGTCAGGGTGGCTTTGACACCCTTCTTGTGAACCAGAAGTAATCTGTAAGTGTAAAAGAAATTGAAATTAATGTGTAAAATTTAAAGTTTAAAAGACTGGGTGTTGCAAAGTTTCTAAGCTGCAAGGTCTGAGTTAAAATGTAAAGGACCAGGTATTGTTACATTCCTATGCTATACACAAAACCTGAAATTCCTGTAGCTTGTAGGACAATTCCCGGACTGCCCAGTAAATTTTCCCCTGACTGCCTGATTGTTTAATAACCTAGTACCCTTTGTGGCCTGGCACATAGGCATCACAGGGCCTAAACCAATCAGTTTCAATGTGTACCCCACTTTAGAACTGACCTATCACTCCTGCCAGACCTGTTCCCACCAAAGAATGAGCTAATCATCTTTGGAATTGTTGTTTGATTTTCCCGTGGTGTATGATGATTTTTTAAAAGAGACTGTGATGTATGTAAAGTCTCGCCCTCCCCAAAAAGTGTACTTAAGCACTGCTCAACTCCTGCTTGTGGCTCTGGGCTGCTCTCCCTTCTTGAGTGAGCACGGAGCCCCAGCATGATGGATTGGAACTCAATAAATGCTTTTTGCTGTTGCATGATCCGCGGTCTCTTGGTGGTCTCTTCCTCCGACATTCGCTGAACCCTTAATTTTGGTGAGTTGGCTGGGAATCGTGCAGCACGGAACAAGGAGATCCCAACGGACCCCTCTGAGGGTGAGAAAGGCGCCTCTTTCCATTTTTCCTTGTGATCGCTCAGAGCTTTTTGTTCAGGTTTGGTTTTTCGGTTTTCGGTTTGGGTTGGCAGAGTGGCTGCCAGCAGAGCGTGTAAGTTCCCCCTGGCAGTGGTGGACAAACGTGTCCTAAAGCCACCGGCCACGTTCTTGCAAGGGACACCTTGAAGGACACGGGGAGGGACAGATGTGATCTCATTAGGTGAGGAGATACGGAAGTGCCCTCATTAGGTGAGGAGGGACAGATGAGCCCTCATTAAGTGACTCTGTTGCAAACCCATCAGGTCTTGCTGGCTACTTTTTTCTCTCAGATTGAATTCACTGTCTGTCTTTGTGGTGTAACTCATCAGGTTATGCCAGTTACTGGGTTCTAATCTTTACTTCTGAACTCGTGTTAAACGTTAACTGTGTGCCCGTGTTTGTGTTACGTTTGTTTTGTCCTTGTCTCTGTTTGAGTAACTCTCATTATGGGACAAAGCCATTCCATGCCTCTCTCCCTGAAGCCTTTCCTGGTCGCTGCCTCCAATCTGACCCCTTTGCCCACAATCCTATAACTCAAACCTTCTGCTCCTCCCCCTCTTCCCTCCATTCTCCCTGAGTCACAAGATTGTTGATCTTGGGGTTGTGAACAAACGGGAGCTGCATGATGGTCTTTGTGTGTCTTTTTGTCTGTGTTTCTGTTAAATGTGATGGCATTGTTTGGACCGATGCAGAGTCCCGAGTTCCAACCTGCCTTAGATGTTTGGAAATAACTTTAGCTAAAATTTAACCTAAAGCTTCTTCTGTGAGGGACCAAAAGTCAATAGAACCACCAGCTTTTCTGTTCTCACCTTTTACACCTCTCTTAGCTGTGTTTAAAAGAACTTTGATAAACTTTTCTTCTCTTTGTTAAGCGAGATTAGGGAAGCAGTGATTTCTTTTCTTCCCATAGTTGGCTTGAGCACGCCCAGTGCAGAAGGAAATGCCTGGGGTCTAAGAACATTGATATCTCGCTTAAACTTTTCTCAAAACCCTATCCTCATTATTAAATTGTTATTAATTGGCTTTGGGGATGGGAACCAAACCTTCAGTCATAAATTTTGACACACCAGTGGGGACTTTCAATGAACCACACTCTGCCCTCTTGGGGAAGCCTAGCACTCAAAACAATTGCAAGCAGAGGATGAATTTTTTGGAAGCTGACTACTGAAAAGGTGGGAGATATAGAATATGCCTGGTGCCTGGGGTCAAACCACCAGAAGGACTAATCCTGTAAGTAAATGGTGAGGCTAAGGGACTCCCAGCAGGTGCCAGAGCCATTTTGCTGTAGGGAACTCCCTTATTCCTTACCTGCACTTTAAGGATTGCTCCACCTCTGTTTACTTAACAAAAGGGACCATGAATGCAGTAATATGTTGATATTTTAGATTGTTTCTTGGGGATGATCTTGGCTGAAATTGTATTTAAAAGATGATATTTTTAATTGTAACAATCTGGTATCTGAATGGGTTTCTAAAGCATTGCACTATCTTACAGATAAAAGTTGGGTTTAAACAAGAGTTTAGTTTGATTTAAGATAGCTGATGCTAGAAAACTTAAATACTTCGGATAAAAAAATAATTAAAGAGTTTTAATTTTGAACTAGGTAGCCTGAGAAAATTTCACTATTTATACCAGTGCATTAACTTGGGCAAAGATAATAAATTATGATATGATATCTGTTCCCTTCAATGTGTAAGATTTTTTTAAAAACGTGCTAAATTAAAACGTTGGTCTGGCTTAGTGAAATGACATTAATTAGCAACAGTCTTGGAAATTTTTAAAGCTTAATTTGGGATACAAATGGTAGTCTGTGGTTGTTTTTAAAATTTTTTTCAAGAAATTTAATGTAGCTTACTACTACTTTAGAAACTTCAGAACAAAGAAAGTGGCTTAATGATCCTAGAGAAACTTCTTATGATGGTGGCTTTAATATTATCAAAAAATGATCATATTTTCAGTTTTTTGTGGTGAGGCTAAGGGACTCAAGATTTTCTAGTGTAGAAAAACATAAAGATATAAAATTTTGAGAATTACATCTTAAACTTGCATCATAATTTTCAACATTCAAACCTGGAAATTATGACTTATAGCTAAAATGCCTTAGGCATGAGGTTTCTGCTCAGAACTCCAGCCTTTACAGTTTTCAAGTCCTCAGCCAGGACTTAAGTTGATATGCAAATAAAAGAAGCCTGCAGCACTCAGCAGGAGACAGATAAAAAGGAGTAAAAGTGTCTTTTTACCTGAACTCAAACTAGATCCAAACAAAAAGTACATTATATGGTATTTACTAATTACTGGCCAGTCATCTTTTTTGGCACTCTTGCTTTTTCTTAGATTCTGTATTTTTTATTTTTTGAGCTCATGATCTTGATCCTGCAGATGGGTTAATGTTTTCTGATCAGTTCTATTTTTGATCAACTGTGGAGTTTTTAAACATTGCAATGGATATTTCACCTGAAAAACTACAAGGCCTTCACTATTGTGTTATGTGTTACACTTGTGTTACGTGTTGTATGTTGGTATGTCTGTATGTGTGTATGTCCATATATCATGCAGTGATATGACAATTGACAGATGAGGAGCGCTCATAAAATATTTAAAAATTGATATAAATATCTTGGATTCACGTGATTCAAATGGTTCAATTCAAATTGGGTAAACAGATAAAAATAAAGATGTCTTTAGAATTAGGCCTATAAGTTTTCTAGGTGTACAAACAGGCCCTAATAAAATGTTGATGTCTACAAAATAATCTGCTTAAATTCAGAAATTTATAAGTATTGTTTCAAAATGTGAACAGAAAGAGGTTCACAGATGGAAAAGAGAAACTAAAAGTTTCTAGATATAGATTTAATAGAGGGAAAATGTGTTTCTCGATAAGAGAGTCTATATGATTAAGTAATTAAAATGGTTTAAGTAAATAATAAAAAGGTTTGTGTAAGTTGGTTATATGTGTAAGTTTTGAGCAAGTAATCTTAAAAAATTAAACAGCTGGTTAAACAATACTGTTTTTATAAAATTATGCCAGGTTATTTCTTTAAAAAGCTAAACTTGGTTAATACAAAAACATCAATGTAATTGTGGTGTTAATGTGTTCATATCTTCCAGGTATACAAGTGTGTAAGGTAGAAGCTTCAAAAGAGCATTGTATCATGCTGGTGTTCTAAGGTTGTATGGTAATTCTAGGCTTAAAATAAAAACATGTTGGAGATTTATGTGTATCATTTGTGTTGTATAATTGGACTTGTTATCAAAAAGATATGTACAGTTACATGTTACTTTTTACACTTAGATACAATTTAAAAGTATTTTTAAGTTAAGTAGAGCCTAATCTCTGTGAAGGTTTTATTGTAAAACACAAAGGCAATGCCCATTCATTTCCATGTGAAAACTGTTTTCTTCAGGATTCAGGAAGGAGTAGCCTGAGGAAAAGACATTCCTGATATTCAGGGCAACATAACAATAGGTAATCAAAAGGCCCAAAGCAGGGTTTCTCCACTGAGACTTTACTGGTCACACTGATATCAGAGTTTTCTGAGATGCTTGCCATTCCCTTCAGCTATCCAGTACATGGCCATGTCACAGAGCTTGGAAGTGGTACATATATTGTACACAAAACCATGAGCCTATTTTGGAGAGTGGCCAGAATTCAGGAAGGATACAGGAACGTAAGAAAATAGTAGGTGTTGCCCAATGATAAGGCAAGCCATAGTCCATTTATAAAATGGGCAGGATGAATGCTTGGAAGTTTTCTCTTTGACAGAACACACCCATTGAGGCATTCTCTTTTCTAATGTCTACAACCATGGACACAGTGGGATACACAGACATAGAAACACTCGCCTTGTCAAAGGACTAACTAGAAACAGTTCACTCCAAACCAAACAAACCCCCTTTCCTAACTATTCTCAGAACATGAGAAAAAAACCACAATCCCACTCAAACACCCACAAAGTCACCTCCTTCCCCCAAGTAGGTCTGAAACTATCCAGAGTGTCCTCTGACTGGAGGGCCATACTATGTTCCCCAGAAATGGCCAGTCCTGTCTCAGATCTGGTCTCCTGGGTCAACTCTGTGAAGTGGTCAGGAGATAGCAGTGAGCCTCTACCTTCTTTCTCCGGAAGGGCCCGTCTTCAGAACTTTCCTGGCATTTGGCCATCCTCACATCACAAGGTACCACAAAAGACTGACTCTGTCCTTGGTAAATCCAAACAAGTGAGACCACTGTGACTGGAGCTTGGACTGGGTCTGGATTCCTGGCTTCCTGGTACCCAAATTCGGAGAGTTCCATCAACAAGGATGTGAGGTGAGGTCACTTCCTTCAGGAACTGAATGTGGTCACTGCCTTTGCAACCACTTTGTCCTAAAATTTGCTTCCTAGGGTCTCATAATATGGAGGATGCCCCTACTTCCTGTGACACTTTCACAAGTTCGAATGGTATAGAAACCATAGGCACCTGGGAACAGCTCTCCACACAGGCCTAGTTTGGTCAATCTTCCCTACATTAAGAAAAGAGAGGATGATTCAGACACATGCTTTCAACCTGACCGAGTTGTTTGCCATGGAAGATGACTTTTGCTCTCTCAGGCCTTTCATAGCTGCCTGCATCTTCTCCAGGGATCATATCTGCATGGAAATTTGAGGTTGTCAACAGGTGGAAGATCCCCTACACCCCTGTATTGTAAGACCAACTCTGTCCCTGCTCTTCTGTAAAGTTGGATTGAGGGAACAGTGTATAGTTAGGATTAATAACATGTTCGATTTGTGTTAGGAATCATTCTGCTGGATGAATAATGATATTGGGAACCTGCAATATATATAAGAATATACAGGTAAAATATAATTATGAAAACTGAAATCTAGGTAAGATTTGAAGACCAGAAAGGCATTGGGCCCGTGATTGGGATACTTAGCTTTGAAGTATGTTCTGCACAGATGTCTCAGATAAATCAATATACAATGGTATAGGACCTTGTACCTTGGATGATTGATTGTTGAAGAGATCATCCAGTCAAAAAGGGAGAGTCGTAGGATTAGGTAAATAGTCGGTAGGTTTAGAAAAAAGAGTGAGAATAGTATTTGGACAAAAAGTTCTTTAGCAATAGGGTTTTGGATAAAGAGTGAATGTAAATGTCAGCACATGTGAAGAATCAGTCACTATGATGAACTGGGGAAAATATGTAGGAAAACAGATATCAATAGAGACATTAGGAAATTAGACAAAATATAAAGTGAGTGATAGGATTAGACATTTTCAACATGGTTGAGGTTGAATATATAATCTTAGGAAGAAACAAATATGTACTCACCAACAGGATTGACATTTGAGAGAATTAGGCATCCAAGACATGGATGTTTTTAGTAATCCATGTTCACTTTCCATTTAGGCTTTGGGACAATCCTAAGTGTGACCTTTGCATTTTGTGTCCAGAATATTACTGTGATAAAATGTATATGTAGATCAGTTGACATGAGTATTTCTTCCACCATTTCTGGGAGCAAAATTTTGAAGATATACAAATTATTATTGGGGGTACACAGAGGTGTACCCTGTGTCTATCAACATAGAGATAATGCATGAATAGACCATACTGTGATTAAATAATATAACTGGTTCCACTTTAAATAATGGATTGAATTGATATTTGAAAGTATGCAAGAAATCTTATATCTATATACAATCATTCATTCCCACCAGTTTTACATCTAATGGTAATATTAGGGTTATGGTTTATCATGACGGGTGTGTGAGTTTTGCTTCAAAAATGATAATGGAAATCAAAAATAATGTCTTTGGAAAAAGTCTCATGAAAGGAGCAGTCAAGAAACGTGGAGGAATACATGTGTTCTGAAGCAGGAAGTGATTGAAAGTAAAACAAATGCGTATAAATTTGCTAAATTGTGAATGAAAAATACATATTATGATGTGCATAAACTGGAGAAATAGTAATGTACCAGTGTTGAATAAAAATGAACGTCAAAATACTATTATATCCCATGGGAATCTTCTTGCATTTATGTTAAACTGGGTCAGTTACTGTAGAAATATTATAATTTTTTTGGTGTTATAATACAATTTATTTAAGCACTAGCATGCCACAGAATGTCGAGGAAAGAGCAATGGATTTTTAGTTATCGCACTAGTAATCTATCATTAAATGACTATTTTTGGGAGTCTAGAAATTACATAAGGCTATGCAACAATTTTTTTTTTATTTAGCATTCATAAAAACTTGGAATTTTGGTAATACTTCTACTTTTATTTTAATTTTTTCAGTTGTTGATCGACCTCATTTTATTTATTTATATGTTGTGATGAGAATATAACCCAGTGCCTCACACATGCTAGCCAAGCATGTTACCACTGAGCCAGACACCCAGACCCTCCACTTTTATCTTATAATCAAACACTCCTCTCCCTCTTCTTTACTCACTTTCTTCCTCATTTTCCCCCTTCTCTCTCTTCCTTTTTCATTTTCCCTCCATAGGAGTTTTTCTCTCATGTCATTACAAACAGTAATATGCTATGAAATTTACATTTAAGAATGTTTTTTATAGTCATTCTTTTTTCTTGAGAAAATTTAATAATTATAATAACCTATAGATATATTACAATACATTTATTATACATATGTATCTATATTCATGCATATGTATTACATGTGTTATATATATACATATATATTTAAAAGTACTTTGATTAGACAGTTAGAAATAATATAGACCAAGTCTTTCTTAATTTTCAAGTCTTCCAGAATTAACATCTTACAGTGAAAATCAAATAAACATATTTAAGTAAACAGGTATCATTCTTATTTATCAATACTTATCATTTAAGTTTTTATATTACATTAAGCTGTAATATGGCATATTAACTCTTATGAATTAGAGAAATTTCATTTGAACAACCTATTATTTAAGGACCATATGCACTGACATTTTAAATGGCTTTCTCGTGATTTTAATTTCTATCAATTGCATATTTATTGCCAAATACTTATATTATTAATTTTCATATTCATGATTGATATAAATTCAATTGTTTAATTCTTCTTGTAAGTAGTTACTTATTGCAGTAGGGACAGTATTAATAATTCTACATCTTTATAAGAAAAATGGTACAAAGATATTTTTATGCAAAATTAAGAATAATTGCATGCTCTAAATGTTTGATTGTTGATACATATAATAAAGAGCTTTTGATGAGTCTCTTCCCCAGTAAAACATAAAATGCAAAGATGTAGTTGGGTATGTATTTCAAAATAAAGATAAGGAAAAATACACATTATCAGCTACAAACTATCAAATAAAAGATGAAAAGAACAATCCAACACATTGTACGAACTTGTCAGAAGAGGTAGCCTAAGAGTAGACCTGGTCCATGACAAAATATTCACGAAAAAAATGAAATATGAAAAATATAGGAAATGATATGAATTTTTCATGAAGGTAGGTGGATTATCCTTTAATCTCAATATATGTTCATTTTTAAAAGCCTGTTTTCTGGTAAAATAAATTTGTGATATTTACAACTACACAAAACAAACTTTCTGCTTATCAAAATGAATGCATCTCAACTCTTTTTTAGCTGATTTCTTCCCACTCAATTTTAAACCTTTGTTTATTTATTTTTATTGGTTTTTCAAAACATTACAAAGCTCATGATATATCATCTTTCATACATTTGACTCAAATGGGTTATGAACTCCCAATTTTCCCCAAATACGAATTGCAGAATCACATCAGTTACACATTCACATTTTTACATAATGTCATGTTAGTGACTGTTGTCCTCTGCTACCTTTATTATCCCCTACTATCCCCCCTCCCCTCCCATCCTATCTTCCCTCTCTTCCTCATCTGCTATTCTTCACTTCTCTCTCTTGTTCCCGCCTTTCGCCTCACAAAGTCTTATATGTAATTTTATGTAACAATGAGGGTCTACTACCATTTCCATTTGCTTTCCCTTCTCTCTCCCTTTCTCTCTCCCACTCATCTTTGTTTAATATTAATCTTTTCCTCATGCTCTTCCTCACTGTTCTATTCTTAGTTACTCTCTTTTCATCAAAGAAGACACTTGCCATTTTTTTAAGGATTGGCTAGCTTCTATTAGCATAATCTGCTTTAATGCCATCCATTTTCCTGCAAATTCTATGATTTTGTCATTTTTTAGTGCTGCATCCATCGTGTATAGATGCCACATTTTTTTTATCCATTCATCTATTGAATTGCATCTAGGTTGGTTCCACAGTCTAGCTATTGTGAATTGTGCCACTATGATCATTGATGTGGCAGTATCCCTTTAGTACACTCTTTTAAGATCCTCAGGGAATAGTCCGAGAAGGGCGATAGCTGGTTCAAATGGTGGATCCATTCCTAGCTTTCCCAGGAATTCCCATACTGCTTTCCATGTTGGCCTCACCAATTTGCAGTCCCACCAGCAGTGTACAAGTGTCCCCTTTTCCCCACATCCTCGTAAACACTTGTTGTTTGACTTCATAATGGCTGCCAATCATACTGGAGTGAGATGGTATCTTAGGGTGGGTTTGATTTGCATTTCTCTGACTGCTAGATGTGGTGAGCATTTTTTCATGTACTTGTTGATTGATTGTATGTCCTCCTCGGTGAAGTGTCATTTCAGGTCCTTGCCCCATTTGTTGATTAGGTTATTTGTTATCTTATTGATAGTTTTTTGTGAATTCTTTGTATATTCAGGATATTAGGGCTCTATCTGAAGTGTGAGGGGTAAAAATTTGTTCCCAGGATGTAGGCTCTCTATTTACCTCTCTTATTGTTTCTCTGGCAGAGAAAAAAAACTTTTTAGTTTAAGTAAGTCTCATTTTTTTATTCTTGTTAATAACTCTTGGGCTATGCACGTCCTATTAAGAAATTTGGAGCCCGACCCCACAGTATGTAGATCGTAGCCAACTTTTTCTTCTATGAAATGCAGTGTCTCTGATTTTATATCTAGATCCTTGATCCATTTTGAGTTAAATTTTGTGCATGGCGAGAGAAGGGAATTCAGTTTCATTTTGTTGCATATGGATTTCCAATTTTCCCAGCACCATTTGTTGAAGATGCTACCCTTCCTCCATTGCATGCTTTTAGCCCCTTTATCAAATATAAGAAAGTTGTAATTTTGTGGATTGGTTTCTGTGTCCTCTCTTCTGTACCACTGGTCCACCTGCTTTTTTCGGTACCAGTACCATGCTGTTTTTGTTACTATTGCTTTGTAGTACCGTTTGAACTCTGGTATCGCTATACCTCCAGATTCACACTTCCTGCTTAGAGTTGCTTTTGCTATTCTGGGTCTTTTGTTTTTCCATATGAATTTCATGATTGATTTATCTATTTCTACAAGAAATGCCGTTGGGATTTTGATTGGCATTGCATTAAACCTGTAGAGAACTTTGTGTAATATTGCCATTTTTATGTTGTTAGATCTGCCTATTCATGAACAGGGCACATGTTTCCATCTTCTGAGATCTTCTTCTATCTCTCTCTTTAGAGTTCTGTAGTTTTCATTATATAAATCTTTCACCTCTTTTGTTAGGTTGATTCCCAAGTATCTTATTTTATTTGAGGATATTGTGAATAGAGTGGTTTTCCTCATTTCCATTTCAGAAGTTTTGTTGCTGTTATACAGGAATGCCTTTGATTTATGCGTGTTAATTATATATCCTGCCACATTTCTGAATTCATTTATTAACTCTAGCCATTTCTTTGTAGACCTTTTTGTGTCTGTTAAATATTTTATCATGTCATCTGCAAATAGTGATACTTTAAATTCTTCTTTTCCTATTTTTATGCCTTTAATTTCTTTGGTCTGTTTAATTGCTCTGGCTAGTATTTCAAAACTAAATTGAATAGAAGTGGTGATAAAGGGCATCCCTGTCTTGTTCCAGATTTTAGAAGGAATGCCTTCAGTTTTTCTCCATTTAGGATGATGCTAGCCTGAGGTTTAGCATATATAGCTTTTACAATTTTGAGGTAAGTTCCTGTTATCCCTTGTATTTATAGTGTTTTGAACATAAAGGGATGCAGAACATTGTCAAGTGCTTTTTCTGCATCTATCGATATGATCATATGGTTCTTGTCTTTAATTCTATTGATGTGGTGAATGGCATTTATTGATTTTCGTATATTGAACCATCCTTGCATCACGGGGATGAATCCTTCTTGATGATGGTGCACAATTATTTTGATATGCTTTTGTATTTGATTCGTCAGGATTTTATTGAGAATTTTTGCATCCAAGTTCATTAGAGATATTGGTCTGTAGTATTCTTTCTTTGAAGTGTCTTTGTCTGGTTTCGGGATCAGGGTGATGTTGGCCTCATAGAATGAATTTGGAAGTGCTCCTTCTTTTTCTATTTCTTGAAAAAGCTTGAAAAAATATTGGTTTTAATTCTTCTTTGAAGGTTTTGTAGAAATCCGCTGTATACCCATCCGGTCCAGGGCTTTTTTTTGGTTGGTAGTCTTTTGATTGCCTCTTCTATTTCTTCCTTTGTTATTGGCCTGTTTAAATTGTTTGTGTCTTCCTGACTCAATCTGGGCAGATCGTATGAATTAAGAAATTTATCAATATCTTCACAATATTCTATTTTGTTGGAATATAGTGTTTCAAAATACTTTCTAATTATCTTCTGTATTTCTGTAGTGTCTGTTGTGATATTGCCTTTTTCATCCCATATGTTAGTAATTTGAATTCTCTTTCTTCTTCTTTTCCTTAGCATGGCTAAGGGCCTGTCGATCTTATTTATTTTTTCAAAGAACCAACTTTTAGTTTTATCAATTTTTTCAACTTTTTTTGTTTCAATTTCATTGATTTCTGCTCTAAATTTAATTATTTCTTGTCTTCTACTACATTTGCTGTTGTTTTGCTCTTCCTTTTCTAGGTTTTTGAGGTGTAGTTTAAGTTCATTTATTTGTTGTATTTTTCTTTTTTTGAGGAAAGAACTCCAAGAAATGAATTTCCCTCTTAAAACTGCTTTCATTGTGTCCCATAGATTCCAGTATGTTGTGTCTGTATTGTCATTTGTCTCTAAGAATTTTTTTATCTCCTTCTTTATGTCTTCTGTAACCCATTGATCATTCAGTAGCTTGTTGTTCATTTTCCATGTGATGTAGGATTTTTCCTTCTTTCTTTTCTCATTGATTTCCAGTTTCATTCCATTATGATCATATATGGTGCACGGTATAATCTCCATGCCTTTATATTTACTAAGAATTGCCCTATGGCATAATATATGGTGTATCTCTGAGTAGTATCCATGTGCTGCTGAGAAGAACATGTATCCACTTGATGATGGTTGATATATTCTATATATGTCGGTTAAGTCTAGGTTATTGATTGTGCTGTTGAGTTCTATAGTTTCTTTATTCAGTTTTTGTCTAGAGGATCTCTCTAATGCCGAGAGTGGTATGTTGAAGTCACCCATAATTATTGTGTTGTAGTCTATTTGACTCTTGAACTTGAGGAGAGTTTGTTTTATGAATGTTGCACCTCCATTGCTTGGTGCATACAAATTGATAATTGTTTTTTTCTTGTTGGTGGATGATTCCTTTTAACAGAATATAGTGTCATTCTTTATCCCTTTTGATTAACTTAGGTTTGAAGTTGATTTTATTCCATATGAGTATGGCAAATCCTTCTTGCTTCCGAGGGCCGTGTGAGTGTTATGATTTTTCCCAACCTTTTACCTTCAGCCTGTGTATGTCTTTTCCTATCATATGAGTCTTCTGAACGCAGAATATTGTTGGATTTGTTTTTTTGATCCAGGTCACTAGCACATGTCTCTTGATTGGTGAAATTAGGCCATTAACATTTAAGGTTACAATTGAAATATGATTTGTACTTCCAGTCATGTTTATTTATTTATTATATTTTAGTTTGGATAGTTTTTACTTTTTTGGTTACTTTCCTCCCGCTTTACTGAGATACTTCCCACTGTTAGTTTTGGGCACTATTTTTTAACTCTTCTTCTTGTAGTATTTTGCACAAAATGCTTTGCAGTGCTGGTTTTCTGGCTGAGAATTGTTTTAGCTTTTGTTTATCGTGAAAGACTTTAATTTCATTGTCAAATCTGAAGCTTAACTTTGCTTTATATGGTATTCTTGGTTGGAATTCTTTTTTTTTTTTCAGCATTTGAATTACATTGTTCCAGGATCTTCTCACTTTCAACGAATGTGATGAAAAATCAGTTGTTAACCTAATTGGTTTACCCCTGAATGTAATCTGCCTCCTTTCTCTTGTAGCTTTTAATATTCTCTCCTTGTTCTGTATGTTGGCTATCTTCATAATTATATGTCTTGGAGTTGGTCTATTTTGGTTTTGAATGTTTGGGGTCCTGTAGGCTTCCAGGAATTGGCAATCCAATCCATCATTCATCTCTGGGAAGTTTTATAGAATTATTTCATTTAATATGTTATCCATTCCTTTGGTTTGAATCTCTAGGCCTTCTTCTATCCTGATGACTCTTAAATTTGTTTTTTGTTTTTTTATGACATCCCATATCTTTTGAATAAATTCCTGGTGGGATTTAAGCATCTTTTCTGTGTTTACTCAATTCTTTTCAAGTTGATAAACTTTGTCTTCATTATCTGATGTTCTGACTTCTACTTGATCTAGTCTATTTGTAATATTCTCGTTTGAGTTTTTAATTTGGTTTATATTTTCCTGCATTTCTAGGATTACTGTTTAATATTTTTTTTAAGATCTCTATCTCCTGGTAATGCTCATGCTTTGCCATTTGAATTTGTTTGTTTAATTCATTTTCAAAATATACTTTTATTGCTTGGACTTGCTGCCTCATGTCTTCTCTAATATTCCTTTCCATCTGAGTTCGGTATGCCTTGAGTTCTTTCCCTATCCCTGTTTCTGATGCTTCAAGGTCCTCCTGTAGAATTAAGTTGTCCTGCATTGTTTGTACTCCTTTTTTGCCCTTGTTTTTTCATGATGTTCACGTTACTTTCCAGCTCTATTTGATTGCTGTGTTTCTGCTTTATTCTTTAGATTTGTTTTGGTGTTGTATATCTCTGTTGTCTCTCCTTTGTGTTGGTAAACTCTGCCTGCTAAAGTGGATTCCGCTTGGAAGTAATTCCGAAGGCCGAGCTCCAGTGATGTCACCTCTCTGCTTTGGCGGGCCCCAGGCTCCTTGCTGAGGTGTCTGAATTGGGGGGTGGGACTTGACTGTCTCTGGTTTGTTTCAGCTCTGGGTCACTGGCAGGCAGGTGGTCTCCAGCCGCCCAATTGCGCAGTTGGTCGCCAGCGGGCAGGCGGTCTCCAGCCGCCCAGTCACGCGGGCAGCAGGTGGGCTGTCGCCGTTGGGTTGGCAATCTCTAGCCACGCAGTCTCACGCTCGGTTGCCGGCGGGAGGGCATTCCTCAACCCCCCAGTCACTCAGGCAGTGGGTGGAATGTCACGTGCAGGCCTGCGGTCTCCAGCCGCCCAGTCACAAGGGCCTGCCTTCTAGTCCTTTGGTTTCTCCTGCTTGTCCTGGTTTCTTTTTCTAGACCAGATTTCCCCTGAGTGATGCTTCTCGGCAGTTCAAACTGTACTCTGTGCCTGCCGTTTGTTGGGTGTGGAAGGTGTCTTTTGGGAACCCAGAAACTCTATTGTTTTGATTTTTTCCGCTTGCCCCTCCCCCAGCACTGGCTATACACGTTTCGTTATCGCCACTGATGGTAGGGGGAGTCGAAAGTCAGGTGTCTCTAGTTTTTCTTGCGTCTTTATGCAGGCTTGCTCTGATTAACCCTCCCCCGGAAAGCCTAGGAGACATTTTATGCGAATTCCCCGCTGTATGAGAGATGAGCTGAGTAACACACATCTGTTTTATTGTTGCAATCTATTGGAGATGGGTGGTGGTTACTTCAGATCTCAAAGATGGTGGCCGCTGGTTTCCTTGGTGGAGTTTCTTTTGTGGGGGATAGAACTATACCACTTTCTTCCCTGTCTGAATTCCCAAACTCAGCCCGGGGATCAGTGGGAGCTCAGCCGGCAGGATTCCACAGAATCCGCAGCAACATTTCTCCCTGCTTCAGGTCACTTCTCGGTGGTGCCCCGCCATCTGTAACAGCAGGCCTGGCTGAATGATTCAATCAGCCCGGATCTCTGATTGCACAGTTGGCTATTGGGAACCCCGGCACTCTATTGTTTTGATTTTTTTTTTCCGCTTGCCCCTCTCTCAGCGCTGGCTAGACAGGTTTTTTTCACCACTGATGGGAGGGGGAGTTGAAAGTCAGGTGCCTCTAGTTTTCCCCTGTCTTTATGCAGGCTCGCTCTGATAATCTCTCCCCCAGAAAGCCTAGGAGAGATTTGATGCAAATTACCCGAAGTATGGGAAATGAGCTGAGTAACAGCACCTGTTTTATTGTTGCAATCTGTAGGGGAGTGGCTGTCGTTACTTCAGCTCACCAAGATGGTGGCCGTTGGTTTCCTTCGTGGAGTTTCTATTGTGGGGGTTAGAACTGTACCACTTCCTTCACCATCTGAAACCCTGAACTCAGCCCAGGGCTCAGTGGGGACTCTACTGGCAGAATTCCACAGAATCTGCATCAACGTTTCTCCGTGATTATTGATCGCATCTCGGTGGTGCCCTGCTGTCTGTAGCCACTGGATGGGTCTCGCGGATCAGACAGACATGATCTCCGGTCGCAGAGTTGGCTCATGTTTGGGACTCATTTACCGGACCTCAGTGCTAGAAATCCTTCTTCTAGGTTTCAGTGCACCCCCATTTTGCTGTAAGTTCCTAAGAAGATAGTTTTTTGTCGTTCTTAGTCGTTAGTCACCTGCGCAGTGGCGCGGTACAATGGGTATGATGCTCTCTATTCACGGCCCTCTTGCAATGTCAAAATATTATGATTTGTATGCACCATTCACTGAAGTTAGTTTTCAGTATTAGGAAACAAATATGTATTTCAGGTGGATGAATATTTCTGAGAATAATCTTGTGAAAAGTTCATTATAAATCCTCATACATGAATATAAATGATTTTAGGAAGTGTATAATAAGACACATATATTTCATATTTTGAAAAATCTGTAGAGTATATATATATATATATATATATATATATACACACTCACACACACACACACACACACAAACACACACACACAGAGACATTAAAAAGTAGCAATATATATGCCAATCGAAATTCATCATTAAATATATAACATCCACTTATCCAAAAATATACATTTTACTGAAAATCGATTTATGCATAATGTTGGTCAACTAGGAAGCTCACCCTTAGGTTAAATTTTCGGTTCCAACAGAGGTTAGGAGGAGTGATCTCTTCTCACAATTTTTATCTGCCATGTCAGCCACCTCAGAAGAATGTACATGTGATACCAGGTAGGATTCTATTTGTGCATATAAAAATACATGTGCTTAATAGGCTACAGAAAAGGGAGAGAGGAATTCACATATTTGTTAATTTTAAAAACACATGGAGAACTATGTCAATAAACATTAAATATATATTTTAACTCCTACACAATATAAGCCAAAAGGGATGTCCAACTACATATCATGCCTTCTCTGAATTGCTGGTGTTTGTATTCTGTTTGGGTTACTATTCTCCATCATATAAGGATTAGTAGTCAGAGTCTAGTAGGGTATGGGTTAGTGTCAGAGATTCAGTATTTCGAATGGAAAATAGGAAAGTAAACCCAATGTGTTTGCAAATATGTGCTACACAAAAATCTTCCCACTCACATTAAGAACAATCCCTTGATATTACCCTCGCTGGAAGAAATACACAATTAGAGGATAAGAGTTAGAAAATCTGTGAATACATACCCGGAATGGAATATGCTCAGGAGTTCACAACCTTGGAGGTGGTAGATGACTTTCCAAAAATAAAAGACAAGGTAAACACTCCACAAACATGGAGCTCTGCAGGCCTAAAGACTTCTTGAGATACTGCCTCTGAGTTGGGACACTTGAAATGTATGTTGTTGTCGGTAGCTTTAGCATCCTATGTAGTGAGAGCATCAAAACTGGGTCAACATCTATGTGACCTGGAGGACATGGTATCTTATTTTCCATTGAAAATGAGGCAGCAGTGCTGAATTCTCACTTTGTATGTAAACTGTGGCAACTGGGAGATAAGTGTCTCTTCGTGTGGACTGTGAAGCCATTTGGTCATACTCTACTTTTCGTGGTGATTCTTGCTGCTGCACTGGGAGTTTGGTATTTGCTTCATGAAATACAAGGAGTTCAACTGGGACACAGTGCTGGAGGGAGTTCTGTCACGTGTGGTGGGACAGAGTCTGCAGGAGAATGCACCAACCAGGCTTATGTCCAACATAGCTTGCCCCCTTGACCATATCAACCTAATTCTGAACATTGCCCAGAAACCTATCCATATAACAAGATGCCTTTTCATATAAGGGTCTGCTGGCTGCATCATGTCAGTCACAAGCCATTTGAAAGCCAACGGCCGATCCACATGAAACCACCAGAGATGTTTTATCTCACACCTACCCACCTTTGCTTTAGGCCCACTACTCAGCAGGTTCCAACTTACTGGCATCTCTGTTCTACACAATTTTTTTGTGAAACCCAGTCAATCAAGGCACTTTCTGGTACACTCATGATCAGCAACAGGATCTCCAATGGTTTTCCAGTGCCACCTGGTCATGGGAATTTCAAAAATTTCATGGTATTTATCGAGCCCATTTTTCAAGGATGAAGTTGTAGGCACTGAGGGTTTCATTTAATTCAGTAACCATTAAATGGTGAGGAAGCCCATTTCAATGAACGCTCTGGATAACTCTCACAGGCAAGGCTTCCCAAAGTGTTGCCAAATGGTCACATGAAGCCAGGCCCATTGAGGTCTACAATGTAAAATCCTTGCCTGTTTTGCCTCTCAACTATGGCTGCTAATTCTTTCAGAAAAAAATTATGTGATAACCTGGCTGAGATTCCCTGTGCTCTGTGGAAAGCCTTCCTGGGCACAGATCTCAGATTCCAAGGGTGACTCTCATGCATGGCCTTCTAAAATCCCAACAAAACTCATGGCAATACTTCTCTGAGATCAGTTCCAGAACTCAGTCTCTAAGGGGAATCACACCAGAGTTCAAGACCAGGTGGAGCCAGTCATATTTTTCAACAACCACACTAATAACCACAATTAAAACCAGAACACTTCCACATGGCCATCATCTTCTTCCATATAGACACTCATTTTAACCTCTGGATGGAGGTTTCCATGAGGGTCACAGCCCAAGACAGTGTCCAAAATAAGCTTCCTTGCCCCTCATTTGCTTAAAGTTGGGGTGGCCTGAACACCTTTCTGTGAACCATGACTGATCAAATAGGCCTGCCGTTAATACTGCTCTGCTTCTCCAATTTGAGGACTACTGACTGTGGGGTTTAGAATCTTCATGTGAATTGGAATCATTGGAATCACCTATGGGCTAGGCTCTGAAGGGCTTTGAAGAACTCATTTGACCCAAAGGCACCCTATTCTCACTTGATAGAGGTCAGGAACCTTACAGAGGTAGGGAGAGACTTCATCCACAAGGACTGCTCTTTTGGCCATTTTGGTTTTGGATGAACACGTGGGATGTATAAGGTGCTGAGTATCTAACCACAGCCTCACACAGGGCCAAGAGGCTGTTTCAGAAACATCCATTTCCAATGAAATTAAGCAAAGAGCCACAGGTGATGCCCATTCATTTCCATTTGAAAACTGTTTTCTTCAGGCTTCACAAATGAGTGTCCTGAGGTAAAAACCTTCCTGAAATTCAGGGCAGCAGAACAATAGGTAAGCAAAAGCCCGAAAGAAGGGTTTCTCCACTGAGACTTTCCTGGTCCCACTGATATCTGAGTTTTCTTAGATGCTCGCCATTCCCTTCAGCTATCCAGTACATCACCATATCACAGAGCTTGGAGGTGGTACATATCTTGGACACAAAACCCTGAGGCTATTCTGGAGAGTTTCCAGAATTCAGGAAGAAAACAGAAACTTAGTAAGAGAGCAGATGTTGCCCTTCAATAAGACAAGCTGCAGTCCATTTGTAAATTGGGCAGGATGAATGTTTGGAAGCTTTCTACTAGACAGGACACATCCATTGATGCATTCTCTTTTCTAATGTCTACAACCACGGACAGAGTGGGATGCACAGACATAGAAGCACTCGCCTTGTCAAACGACTTACTGGAAACAGTCCACACCAATCCAAACAAAGAGCCTTTCCTTCCTATTCTCAGAACATGAGACAAAACCACAAACCCACACACACACACTCAAAGGCACCTCCTTTGCTCAAGTAAGTCTGTGACTATCCAGAGTGTCCTCGGAATAGTGGGCCATTGTATGTTCCCCCAAAATGGCCTGTCCTGTATCAGATCTAGTCTCCTTGGCCAACACTTTGAAGTTGTTAGGAGCCATGGGTGAGCCACTACCTGATTTCCCAGAAAAAGCTCCTCTTCAGAGCTTTCCTGTCATTTGGCCATCGTCACATCAGTAGGTACTAAGAAAGACTGACTCTGTTCTTGATAAATCAAAACAAGTGAGACCACTGGGACTGGGATTGTGACTGGTTCTTTGTGCCTGTCTTCCAGGATCAAACGTCCAGAGAGTTCCATCACCAAGGCAGTGAGGTGAGGTCATTTCCTTCAGGAACTGAATCAGGTCACTGACTTTCCAACCACGTTGTCCTAAAAGTTACTTCTAAAAGTCCCATGAGATGGAGGCTGTCCCTACTTCCTGTCACACTTTCACAGTTAGAATGGTATACCAACCATAGGTACCTGGGAACAGCTCTCCACACAGGCCTGGTTTGGTCTATCTTCTCTACATTAAGAAGGTAGAGGCTGATTGAGACACATCCCTTCATGCTGACCAGATAGTTTGCCATGGAAGATGTCTTTTGCTCTCTCAGGTCCTTCATAGCTTCCTTCATCATCTCAGGGGATCATTTCTGCATATACCTTTGATGTTCTCAGCAGGTGGAAGATCCCCTACATTCCTGTATTGTAAGACCAACTCTGTCCCTCCTCTTCTGTAAAGTTAGATTGAGGGAAAAGTGTATGTTTAGGGTTAATAACATGTTTGATTTGCGTTAGGAATCTTTCTGCCAGATGATTAATGGTATTGGGAGGCTGTGATATTTACAAAAATATATAGGTAAAATATAAGTATAAAAACAGAAATCTAGGTAAGATTGGAAGCCAGAAGGGAACTGGGCCCTTGAGTGGGATACTTAGGTTTGAATTATGTTCTGCACATGTGTCTCAGATAAATTGATATACAATGGCATAGGACCTTATACCTTGGATAATTGATTGTCGAAGAGAACATCGAGTCAAAAAACTATAGTCAGTAGCATTAGGAAGATAGTCAGTAGGTTTAGAAAGAAGAGTGAGTATAGAATTTGGACCAAAAGTTCTTTAGCAATAGGGTTTCGGGTAGAGAGTGAATGTAAATGTCAGCATATGTGAAGTATCAGTCACAATGATGAACTGGGAGAAATATGTATGAAAGCAGGTATCAATAAAGATATTACGAAATCAGGCAAAGTAAGAAGTGAGTGATAGGATTAGACATTTTCAACATGTTTGAGGTTGAATATATAATCTTAGGAAGAAACAAATATGTAGTCACCAATTGGATTTACATTTGAGAGCATTAGGCAACCTGGACATGGTTCTTTTTAGTAATCCACGCTCCCTTGGCATTTAGGCTTTGATACAATCATGAGTGTGACCTTCGCTTTTTGTGTCCAGAATATTCCTGTGATGAAATCTATATATAGATAAGGTGACATGAGTATTTCTTCCACCATTTCTGGGAGCAATATTTTGAAGACGTATAAATTAGTATTGAAGGGACAAAGAGGAGTACACTGTATCTATGAATATAGAGATAATGCATTAATAGACAATACTGTGAATAAAAAACATAACTGGTTCCAACTTTAAATAATGGATTGAATTGAATCGTGAACATATAGAGGAAATCTTATATTGATATACAATTTTTCATTCCAACCAGTTATACATCTAATGTTAATATTAATGTTATGGTTCATCATGAAGAGTGTGTGAGTTTAGCTTCGAAATTGATTATGGAAATTGAAAATAATGTATTTGGAAAGAAGTCTCATGAAAAGACGAGTCAAGTAACATGGAGGAATACATGTGTTCTGAAGCAAGAAGTGTTTGAAAGTGAAACAAATTCCTATATATTTGTGAACTTGTGGATGAAATACATATCCTATGATGTGCAAAAACTGAAGAAATAGTAATGTACCAGTGTTGGATTAAAATGAAGGTCCATATAGACATCATGTCCCATTGGAATCTACTGGCATTGATGTTAAACTGGGTCAGTTACTGTAGAAATATTAGGATTTGTAAACACCATTGATTGAAGTTAGTTTTCAGTACTGGGAAACAAATATGTATTTCAGGTCGATGAATATTTCTGAGAATTATCTTCTGAAAAGTTGATTATAAATCCATATACATGAACATGAATGAATTTACAGAGTGTGTATAAGACACATATATTTCATATTTTGAGAAATCTGGATATATATATATATATATATATATATATATTTTAAATAAACACAAATATACATTAAAACGTATCAATAAATACATGCTAATCATAATTCATCATGTAATATACATCATCCACAGATGCAAAAATATTTATTATACTGAACATGGATTTATGTATAATATTGTTCTACTGGGAAGCTCACACATAGTTTGAATTTTCAGTTCCCACAGGGTTTAGGAGGACTGATCTCTTCTCACAATTTGTATCTGCCAATTCAGCCAACTCATGAAAATGTACGTGTGATTCCAGGTAGGATTCTCTATGTGCATATAAAAATACATGTGCTGAGTAGGCTACAGAGAAAGGGAGACATATCAACATATTTGTGAACTTTAAAAACACATGGAGGACTATTTCAATTAAAAATTGAGTAGATTTATAACACCTACCCTTAATCATGCAAAAGGGAAGTCCAACTGTACACCATGTCTCCACTGAACTTCTTGTATTTTCATTCTGTTTGGGTATTATTCTCCATCATATTAGGATTAGTAGTCAGAGTATAGTAGGGTATGAGTTACTGTCAGGGATTCAGTATTTCAAATGGAAAATTGGAAAATGGATCAATGTGTATGCAAATTAGTGTTATACAAAAATTTTCCCACTCTCATTTAGAACAATAACTTTACATTATTTTCACCCCAAGTAACACACGATTAGAGGAAAAGAGTTAGAAAATCTTTGAATTCATACCTGAAATGAAAACTGCTCCGGATTTCACAACCTTGGAGATGGTAGAGGAGTTTCCAAAAGTAAGGGACTATGTAAATACTCCACAAACATGAAGATTTGCCAGCCTAAAGACTCTGCAGAAACTGCCTCTAAGATGGACAGTTGAAATATATGTTGTTTTCAGGAGCTTTAGCTTTTTTTCTAGTAAGACCATCAAAGCTGTTTATGCATCTCTGTGACCTTGAGCACATGGTTTATAATTTTCCAATGAACATGAAGCAGCAGTGCTGAATTCTCTCTTTGTAGGTAAACTATGGCCACTGGGGTCTATGTGTCTCCCCATGTGGACTGTGAAGCCATTTCATCATCCTCCACTTTTTATAATGTCTCCTGCTGCACTCAGAGTTTTGTATTTGTTTCATGAAATACAAGGAGTTAAACTTGACCACAGTGCTGGAGGGAGTTCTGTCACATGTGGTGGGTCCGGGTCTGCAGGAGAATGCACCAACAGGGCTTGTATACCACATAGGTTGCCTCCGTGACCATAGCAACCTGATTCTGAACATTGCCCTTAAACCTCTCCATATAACATGATGCGTTTACATACAATGTTCTGCTGGCTGCACCATGTCAGTCACAAGCCATTTGGAAGACAATGGCAGATCCACATGACCCCACCACAGATGTTTTATCACACACTTAATCAACTCTGCTCTAGGCCCACTATTCTGCAGGCTCCAAATTACTGGCATCTCTGTTCTACACCATATTCATGAAAACCAGTTAATCAAGGCACTGCCTGGTACACTCATGATCAGCAACAGGACATCCAAATGTTCTTCAGTGCCACCTGGTCATTGGAATTTTAAAAATTTCATGGTATTTATCTAGCCAATTTTCAAGGATAAAGTTGGAGGCACTGTTTATTTCAATTCATTCAGGAATTATTCAATGTTGAGGAAGATCATTTCAATGAAAGCTCTGGAGAACTCTCACAGGCAAGGCTTCCCAGAGCATGGCCAAAAGGTCACATGAAGCCACGCCCATTGAGGTCTACAATTGAGGTCCATGTGTGTTTTGACTATCAAATATGGCTGCCAAGTCTTTCAGAATTAAATCATGTGATATCCTGTCTGAGATTCCCAGTGCTCTGTGGAAAGCCACCGTGGGCATAAATCTCAGTTTCCAAGGGCGACTCTCATGCGTGGCCTCTTAAAATCCCCACACAATTTATGGCAATTCTTCCTTGATGTGTGTTCCAGAACTCAGTCTCTAAGGGGAATGACACCAGAGTTCAAGCCCAGGTGGATCCAGTCATCTCTTCCAACTGCCACAAGAATGACCACAATTAAAACCAAAATACACCCACATGGCCCTCATCTTCTTAAATATAGACATTCATCATAACCTCTGGCTGGAGGTTACCATGCGGAATGCATCCCAAGAGAGTGTCCAAAATAATGTTGCTTGCCCCTCATTTGCCTAAAGTCAGAGTGACATGGACACCCTTCCTGTGAACCAGGAGTGATCAAATAGGCCTGCCATTAATACTGCTCTCCTTCTCCAATTTCAGGCCTACTGACTCTCAGGTATAGATTCTTTATGTGATTTGGAGTCTTGAGAAAACACAAGCACCTCTGCAGGTCTTTGAAGAACTCATTTGACCTAAAGGATTCCTATTCACACTTGATGGAGGTAAAGAACCTAACAGAGGAATGCAAGAGACTCATCCACAATGACTAATTTTTTTGCCATTTTGGTTTTGATTGCACACATGGAATCTATCTTTAGATCTATCATGTGCTGAGAATCTAAGCCATAACCTCACAGAGGCCCAAGAGGCTGATTCGGACACATCCCTTTCCAAAGCAATTAAGCAAAGAGCAACATGTTATGCCCATTTATTTCCATTTGAAAACAGTTTTCTTCAGGCTTCACAAAGGGGTGGCCTGAGGCAAAGACCTTCTTGACATTCAGGGCAACATAACCATAAGCATGCAAATAAACCAAAGCAGGGTCTCTCCACTGAGAGTTTACTGGTCACACAGTTATTTGAGTTTTCTAAGATGTTCCCATTCCCTACAGCTATAAAGTACATGGCCATGTCACAGAGCTTGGAGGTGGTACATATCTTGGACTCAAAACCATGGGCCTATTCTTGAGATTTGCCGGAATTCAGGAAGAAAACAGGAACTTAGAAAGTTAGTAGGTGTTTCCCATGCATAAGGCGAGCCACAGTCCATTCCTAAATCGGGCAGGAAGAATGCTGGGAAGCATTCTACTAGACAGGACACATCCTTGATGCATTGTCTTTTCTAATGTCTACAACCACGGACAGAGTGGGAAACACAGACATAGAAGCACTCGCCTTGTCAAACGACTTACTAGAAACAGTCCACTCGAATCCAAACAAACCGCCTTTCCTATCTATTCTCAAAACATTAGACAAAACCACAAACTCACACCCACACCCACAAAGGCACCTCCTTAACTCAAGTAGGTCTGTGAATATCCAGAGTGTCCTCTGACTGGTGGACCATACTATATTCCCCTGAAATGGCCTGACCTGTGTCAGATCTGGTCCCCTTGGCTAACTCTGTGAAGGTGTCAGGAGCCAGAGGTGAGCCACTACCTGCTTTCTCAGAAACGGGTCCTCTTCAGAGCTTTCCTGGCATTTGGCCATCCTCACATCAGTAGTTACCAAGAAAGACTGACTCTGTCTTTGGTAAATCCAAACAAGTGTGACCACTGGGACTGGGACTGAGACTGGCTATGGGTGACTGGCTTCATGAATCCCAAGTTCAGAGATTTTAATCACCAAGGAAGTGAGGTGAGGTCACTTCCTTCAGGAACTGAATGAGGTTACTGCCTTGGCAATCACTTTGTCCTACCAGTGGCTTCCAAGTGTCACATGAGAAGGAGGCTGCCCCTACTTTCTGTTACACTTTCACAAGTTAGAATGGTATATCAATAATAGGCGCCCTGGAACAGCTACCCACACAGGCTGGGTTTGGTCCATTTTCTCTACATTAAGAAGAGAGAGGCTGATTCAGACAGAACCCTTCATCCTGACCAGGTTGTTTGCCATTGAAGATGACTTTTGCTCTCTCAGGTCCTTTATAGCTGCCTTCATGTTCTTCAGGGATCATTTATGCATGTACCTTTGAGGTTTTCATCAGGTGAAATATCTCATACATTCCTGTGTTTTAAGAACAACTCTATCCCTGCTCTTCCGTAAAGTTAGATTGATGGAACAGTGAATGGTTAAGGTTAACAACATGTTTGATTTGGGTTAGAAATCATTCTGCTGGATGAATGATGGTATTTGGAACCTAAAATATTTAAAAGAATATAGAGGTGAAATATAATTATAAAAACAGAAATCTAGGTAAGATTCGAAGCCCAGAATGGCATTGGGACCTTGACTGGGGTAATTAGCATTGAATTACTTTCTGCACAGATGTCTAAAATAAATCTATAATCAATGGCATAGGATCTTCTACCTTGGATGATTGAATGTACAAGAGAACATCCAGTCAAACAGGGATAGTCGGTAGGATTAGGAAGATAGTCGGTAGGTATAGGAAGAAGAGTGAGTATAGTATTTGGAACAAAAGTTCTTTAGCAATAGGGTTTTGGTTAGAGAGTGAATATGTTTGTCAGCACATGTGAAGAGTCAATCACAATGATGAACTTGGGAAATATGTAGGAAAGCGAATATCAATAGAGACATTACAAAATCAGGCAAACTATAAAGTGATAGGATTAGACATTTTCAAAGGGTTCAGGTTGAATATATAATCTTAGGAAGAAACACATATGTAGTCAGGAATAGGATTGACATTTGAGAGAATTAGGCAATGTGGACATGGATGTTTTTAGTAATCCATGCTCACTTTCCATTTACGCTTTGGTACAATAATAAGTGTGACCTTTGCATTTGGTGTCCAGAATATTACTGTAATAAAATGTATATGTAGATCAGGTGAAATGAGTATTTCTTCCACCATTTCCGGGAGCAATATTGTGAAGACGAATAAATTAGTATTGGGGGTACAAAGAGGTGTACGCTGTGTCTATGAATATAGAGATAATGCATAAATAGATCATACTGGGAAAAAATATAACTGGTTCCACTTAAATAATGGATTGAATTGATATCTGAAAATATATAGGAAATCTTATATTGATATACAATCATTCATTCCAAAGAGTTATACATCTAATGGTAATCTTAGAGTTATGGTTTATAATGAAGGGTGTGTGAGTTTTGTTTCAAAAGTGATTACGGAAATAGAATATAATGTGTTTGGAAAGAAGTCTCATGAGAAGACCAGTCAAGAAACATGGAGGAATACATGTGTTCTGAAGCAGAAAGTGATTGAAAGTGAAACAAATGCCTATAAACTTCCTAACTTGTGGAATAAATATATATCCTATTATGTGCATAAACTGAAGAAATAGTAATGTAACAGTGTTGAATAAAAATGAACTTCAAAATACACATCATATTCCATAGGAATCTACTTGCATTGATGTAAAACTAGGTCAGTTACTGTAGAAGTGAAAATTGGAAAATAAATTCAATCTGGAATGGGAAATTCTCAGGAGTTCACAACCTTGGATGTGGTGGAGGAGTTTCACAAAGTAAGGGACATTGTAAACACAACCCAAACATGGAGCTCTGCTGGCCTAAAGACTTCTTGAGAAACTGGCTTTGAGGTTGGGCACTTAAATTTATATTGTTGTCCGGAGCTATAGCTTCTTTGTAGTGAGACCATCAAAGCTGGGTGTGCATCTATGTGACCTGGAGGACATGGTATCTTATTTAATAATGAACATATGGCAGCAGTACTGAATTCCCTGTTTGTAGGTAATCTGTGGCCACTGGGGGCAAAGTGTCTCCCCATGTGGACTGTGAAGCCATTTGTTTATCCTCCATTTTCGTGGTGTTTCTTGCTGCTGCACTGGGAGTTTGGTATTTGCTTAACGAAATACAAGGAGTTCAACGGGGACAAGTGTTGGTGGCTACCCCTACTTCATGTGACACTTTTACAAGTTAGAATGGTATATCAATCATAGGCACCCAGGAACAGTTCTCCACACAGGCCTTGTTTGGTCCTTCATATCTGCCTATATCTTCTCCAGGGGTCATATCTGCATGGACCTTTGAGGTTCTCAGCAGGTGGAAGATCCCCTATATTCCTGTATTGTAAGACCAACTCTGTCCCGCTCTTCTGTAAAGTTAGATTGAGGGAACAGTGTATGGTTAGCATTAATAACTTGTTCAATTTGGGTTAGAAATCATTCTGAGGGGTGAATAATGATATTGGGAATCTGCTATATTTATAAGAACATAGAGGTGAAATATATGTATGAAAAGAGAAATCTAGGTAAGATTTGAAGCCAAGAAGGGAATTGGGCCCTTGATTGGGATACTTAGCATTGAATTACCTTCAGCAGAGTTTTCTTGGATAAATCAATATACAATGGCATAAGACTTTGTACCTTGGATGATTGAATTTACAAGGGAACATCAACTCCAAAAGGGATAGTCGGTAAGATTAGGAAGATAATCGGTAGTTTTTGGAAGAAGTGTGAGTATAGAATTTGGAAAAAAAAATCTTTAGCAACAGGGTTTTGATTAGAGAGTGAATGCCAATGTCAGCACATGTGAAGAGTCAGTCACAAAGATGAACTAGGGAAAAAATGTAGGAAAGCAAATATCAAGGAACACAATAGGAAATTAGGCAAAGTACAAAGTGAGTGTTAGGATTAGACATTTTCAACAGGATTGAGTTTGAATATATAATCTTAGGAAGAAACAAATATGTAGTCACCAAAGAATGACATTTGAGAGCATTAGGCAACCTGGACATGGATGTTTTTAGTAATCCGTGTTCACTTTCCATTTAGGCTTTGTAAAATCATAAGTGTGACCTTTGCAGTTTTGTCCAGAATATTACTGTGATAAAATGTATATGTAGATCCGATGACATGAGTATTTCTTCAACCATTTCCGGGAGTAATATTGAGAAGACGTATAAATTAGTATTGGGGGTACAAAGAGGTGTACGCTGTGTCTGTGAATATAGAGATAATGCATGAGTAGACCATACTGTGAATAAATAATATAACTGGTTCCACTTTAAATAATTCATTTAATTGATATCTGAAAATATACAGGAAATCTAATATTGATATACAATCATTCATTCCAACCAGTTATACATCTAATGGTAATATTAGGTTATGGTTTATCATGAAGGGTGTGTGAGATTTTCTTCAAAAGGATTATGGAAATCGAAAATAATGTGTTTGGAAAGAAGTCTCAAAAAATTCCAGTCAAGAAACCTGGATGAATACATGTGTTCTAAAGCAGGAAGGGATTTAAAGTGAACCAAATGCCTCTAAATTTGTGAACTTGTGGATGAAATATATATGCTATGATGGGCTAAACGTGAAGAAATAGTAATGTAGCAGTGTTGAATAGAAATGAAGTTCAAAATAGACATCTTGTCCCATAGTAATCTACTTGCATTGATGTTAAACTGGGTCAGTTAATGTAGAAATGTTAGGATTTGTATGAACCATTAACTGAAGTCAGATTTCAGTAATGGGAAACAAATATGTATTCCAGGTGGAGGAATATTTCTGAGAATAATCTTCTGAAAAGTTGATTAGAAATCCACATACATGAACATGAATGAATTTCGGGAGTGTGTATAATACACATATATTTCATATTTTAAAAAACTTGGAGAGTCACACACACACACACACACACACACACACACACGCACAGACATTAAAAAGTAGCAATATATATGCCAATCGCATTTCATCATGAAATATATATAATCCACATATCGAAAAATATTCATTTTGCTTAACATGGATTCATGTATAATGTTGTTCTACTAGGAAGCTGACATAGGTTGAATTTTCAGTTCCAACAGCGTTTAGGAGGAATGATCTCTTCTCACAATTTTTATCTTCCAAGTCAGTATCCTCAAAAGAAATTATGTGTGATACCAGGTAGGATTCTATATGTGCGTATAAAAATACATGTGCTGAATAGGCTACAGAGAAAAGGAGACAGGAAGTCACATATTTGTTACCTTTAAAAATACATGTAGAACTATTTCAATTAAAAATTGACTATTTTTATAATACCTACCCTTTATCATGCAAAAGGCAAGACCTAGTATACACCATGCCTCCTCTGAACTGCTTGTATTTCTATACTCTTTTGGTTATTTTTCTTCACCATATTAGGATTAATCATCAAAGTCTAGTAGGGTATGGGTTAGTGTCAGGGATTCAGTATTTTGAATGGAAAATAGGAAAATGAATCCAATGTGTACGCAAACATATGCTACGCAAAAATCTTCCAACTCTCATCAAGAACAATGCCTTGTCATTACCTTCGACCCTAGTAAAACACAATTAGAGAAGAAGAGTTAGAAAATCTGTGAATTCATATGTGGAATAAAATATGCTCAGTAGTTCAAAAAATTGGAGGTGTTAAAGGAGTTTCCAAAAGTAAGGGAAAGGTTAAACAGTCCACACACATGGAGCTCTGCTGGCCTAAAGACTTCTTGAGAAAGTCTCTCTGAGGTTGGGCACTTGAAATATATTTTGTTGTAAGGAGCTTTAGCTTCATTTGTAGTGAGACCTTCAAAGATGGGTCTGCATCTATGTGACCTGGAGGACATGGTTTCTTATTTTCCAATGAACATGAGACCACAGTGCTGAATTCTCTCTTCCTAAGTAAACTGTGGACACTGGAACCTAAGTGTCTCCCCGTTTGAACTGTCAAGCCATTTGGTCATCCTCCACTTTTCGTGGGTTTCTTGCTGCTGCACTGGGAGTTTGGTATTTGCATCACGAAATACAAGGAGTTCAACTGGGACACAGTGCTGGAGAGAGTTCTGTCACGTGTGTATGGTCAGGGTCTGCAGGAGAATGCACCATCCAATCTTCTATCTCTCATAGTTTGCCCCCGTGTCCATAGCAACCTGATTCTGAACATTTACCTGAAACCAAACCATATAACAATTTGCCTTTACATATAAGGGTCTGCTGGCTGCACCTTGTGAGTCAAAAGCCATTTTATATAAATGCCACATTTTTAATCCATTCATCTATTGAAGGGAATCTAGGTTGGTTCCACAGTCTTGCCATTGTGAATTGTGCTGCTATGAACATCGATTTATCAGTATCTCTGTAGCATGCTCTTTTTAGGTGTTTAGGGAATAGACCGAGAAGGGGAATAGGTCAAATGGTGGTTCCATTCCCAGCTTTCCAAGAAATCTCCATACTGCTTTCC
Organism: Callospermophilus lateralis; assembly: GCF_048772815.1. NCBI lineage: Eukaryota > Metazoa > Chordata > Mammalia > Rodentia > Sciuridae > Callospermophilus > Callospermophilus lateralis. The sequence goes on from NW_027515613.1 coordinate 9,496,015, forward strand.
AAATTGGCTGCACTAATTTGCAGTCCCACCAGCAATGTACAGGTGTGCCCTTTTCCCCACATCCTCGACAGCACATGTTGTCGTTTGACTTCATAATGGCTGCCAAACTTACTGCAGTGAGATGGTATCTTAGGGTGGGTTTGTTTTGCTTTTCTCTGACTGCTAGAGATGGTGAGCATTTTTTCATGTACTTATTGAATGATTGTATGTCCTCCTCTGAGAAGTGTCTGTTCAGGTCATTGGCCCATTTGTTGATTGGTTTATTCATTTTTTTTTGTTTAATTTTTTTGAGTTCTTTGTATACTCTTGATATTAGGGCTCTATCTGAAGTGTGAGGAGTAAAGATTTGTTCCAAGGATGTAGGCTCCCTATTTACCTCTCTTATTGTTTCTTTTGCTGAGAAAAATCTATTTAGTTTGCATAAGTCCCATTTGTTGATTTTAGTGATTAACTCTTGTGCTATGGGTGTCCTATTGAGAAATTTGGAGCCCGACCCCACAGTATGTAGATTGTGGCAAAAGTTTTCTTCTACCAGATGCAGTGTCTCTGATTTGATATCAACCTCCTAGATCTATTTTGAGTTAACTCTTGTGCATGGCGAGAGGAGGGGATTCAGTTTCATTTTGTTACATATGGAATTCCAGTTTTCCCAGCACCATTTGTTGAAGATGCTATCCTTCCTCCACTGCATGCTTTTAGGCCCTTTATCAAATATAAGATAGTTGTAGTTTTGTGGATTGGTTTCTGTGTCCTCTATTCTGTACCACTGGTCCACCCACCTGTTTTGGCACCAGTACCATGCTATTTTTGTTACTATTGATCTGTAGTATAGTTTGAGGTCTGTTATCGGTATACTGCCTGATTCACACTTCCTGCTTAGAGCTGTTTTTGCTATTCTGGGTCTTTTATTTTTCCATATGAATTTCATAATTGTTTTATCTATTTCTACAAGAAATGACCTTGGGATTTTAATTGGCATTGCATTAAACCTATAGAGAACTTTTGGTAATATTGTCATTTTGATGATGTTAGTTATGCTTATCCATGAACAGGGTATATTTTTCCATCTTCTAAGATTTTCTTCTATTTCTCTCTTTAGGGTTCTGTAGTTTTCATTGTATAAGTCTTTCACCTCTTTTGTTAGGTTGACTCCCAAGTATTTTATTTATTTTTTTGAGGATATTGTGAATGGAGTGATTGTCCTCATTTCCATTTCAGAGGATTTGTCGCTGATATACAAAAATGCCTTTGATTTATGCGTGGTGATTTAATATCCTGCCACTTTGCTGAATTCATTGATTACCTCTAATAGTTTCTTTGTAGACCCTTATGGGTCTGCTAGGTATAGAATCATGTCTTTTGCAAATAGCGATAATTTGAGTTCTTCTCTTCCTATTTTTATGCCTTTAATTTCTTTAGCCTTTCTAATTGCTCTGGCCAGTGTTTCGAGAACTATGTTGAACAGAAGGGGTGAGAGAGGGCATCATTGTTTTCCTCCAGATTTTAGGGGGAATGCCTTCAATTGTTCTCCATTCAGAATGATGCTAGCCTGAGGCTTAGCATAGATTGCTTTTACAATATTGAGGTATGATCCTGTTATCCCTAGTTTTTCTAGAGTTTTGAACGTAAAGTGATGCTGTACCTTGTCGAATGCTTTTTCTGCATCTCTCGAGATGATCATATGGTTCTTATTTTTAAGTCTATTGATGTGATGAATAACATTTATTGATTTCTGCATATTGTACCAGCCTTGCATCCCAGGAATGAATCCTACTTGATCATGGTGCACATTTTTTTTTATATATATGATTTTGTGTCTGATTCGCCAGAATTTTTTTGAGGATTTTTGCATTTTTCCTGAAATAGCTTGAAAAGTATTGGTTTTTGTTTTTCTTTAAAGGTTTTTTAAAACTATGCTCTATACCCATCCGGTCCTGGGCTTTTCTTAGTTGGTAGTATTTTGATGGTTTCTTCTATTTCCTCAATTGATATTAGACAGTTTAGGTTGTCTATATCCTCCTGACTCAATCTGGGCACATCATATGACTTAAGAAATTTATCAATGCCTTCACTATATTCTATTTTATTGGAGTATATTAATTCAAAATAATTTCTGATTTTCTTCTGTATTTCTGAAGTGTCTCTTGTTATATTTCCTTTTTCATTTCATATGGTAGTAATTTGAGTTCTCTCTCTTCTTCTCTTTGTTAGCATGGCTAAGGGTCTGTCGATTTTATTTATTTTTTCAAAAAACCAATGTATTGTTTTGTCAATTTTTTCAATTGTTTCTTTTGTTTCGATTTCATTAATTTCTGCTCTGATTTTAATTATTTCTTGCCTTCTACTTCTTTTGCTGTTGTTTGCTCTTGTTTTTCTAAGATTTTGAGATGACGTATGAGATCATTTATTTGTTGGTTTTTTCTTTTTCTAAGGAATGAACTCCAAGCAATGAATTTTCCTCTTAGAACTGCTTTCAATGTGTCTCATAGATTCCGATATATTGTGTCTGTGTTTTCATTTACCTCTAAGAATTTTTTAATTTCCTCTTTGATGTCTTCAATAACCCATTGATCATTCAGAAACCTATTGTTCATTCTCCAAGTGATGAATGATTTTTCCTTCCTTCTTATATCATTGATTTTTAGTTTAATTCCATTATGATCAGATAAAATGCATGGTATTATCTCTACTCCTTTTTATTGTCTAAGAGTTGCCCTGTGACATAATATATGATGTATTTTTGAGAAGGATCCATGTTCTGCTGAGAAAAAAGTGTAACTTCTTGATGATGGGTTGTACATTCTATATATGTCAATTAAGTCTAGGTTATTAATTGTGTTATTGAGTTCTATAGTTTTCTTATTCAACTTTTGTTTGGAAGATCTGTCCAGTGGTGAGAGAGGTGTGTTCATGTCTCTCATGATTACTGTATTGTGGTCTATTAGACTCTTGAAATTGAGAAAAGTTTGTTTGATGAACAAAGCTGCACCATTGTTTGGGGCATATATATTTATGATTGTTACGTCTTGTTGGCGTATGGTTTTCTTGAGTAGTATGTAGTGTCCTTCTTTATCCCTTTTGATTAACTTTGGCTTGAAATCTATATTATTTGATATGAGTATGGACACTCCTGCTTGTTTCCAACGTTCATAAGAGTGATATGATTTTTCCAAGTATCACCTTGAGTCTATGTATGTCTTTTCCTGTAAAATGCGTCTCCTGTAGGCAGCATTTTGTTGGTTCTTGTTTTGTGATCCATTCTACTAGCCTGTGTCTCTTAATTGGTGAGTTTAAGCCATTAAGATTTTTGGTTATTATTTAGATATGGGTTGTTCTTCCAGCCATATTTGTTTATTTATGTTACTAAACATAGTTTGATTTCCTCTTTGATTATTTTCCCCCCTTTAATGTCCTACCTTCCACTGTTGGTTTTCATTGATATTTTCCATTTCCACTTCCTGTAATGTTTTGCCGAGGATGTTTTGAAGAGATGGTTTTCTAGCTGCAAATTCTTTTCACTTTTGTTTATTGTGGAAGGTTTTAATTTCATCTTCCATCTGAAGCTTAATTTCACTGGATACATGATTATTGGTTGGAACCCATTTTCTTTCAGTGTTTGAAATATGTTATTAAAGGATCTTCTAGCTTTCAGAGTCTGTGTTGAAAGATCAGCTGTTATCCTGGTTGGTTTACCACTAACTATAATCTGCTTCCTTTCTCTTGTAGTTTTTAAAATTCTCTCCTTATTCTGTATGTTGGGTATCTTCATTATCATGTGTCTAGGTGTGGATCTCTTATGATATTGCACGTTCGGCGTCCTGTAGACTTTTAGGATTTGGGATTTTGTCTCATTCTTCAAGTCTAGGAATTTTTCTCCTATTATTTCTTTGAATAGATTGCTCACTCCTTTGGTTTGGACCTCTATACTTTCCTGTATCCCAATGACTCTTATGTTTGGTCTCTTTATGTTATCCCATATTTCTTGCACTTTTGCTCATGGTTTCTTAACAGTCTCGCTGAGCTGTATATGTTCTTTTTGAGTTGAAATACTTTGTCTTCATTGTCTGATGTTCTATCTTCTAAGTATTCTGCTCTAATGGTAGTATTCTCAATTGAGTTTTTAAGATGGTTCATTACTTCCTGCATTTCTAAGATTTCAGTTTGTTTGTTTTTTATAACCTCTATCTCACTGTATAGTTGATCTTTGCTACTTGGATTTTTTTATGTAATTCATTGTCGAAGTGATCTTTCATTGTCTGATTTTTGCTGTCTAATGTCTTCCTTGAGATTCCAGATCACATGAAGCATGTATATCCTGAATTCTTTATCTGACATTCCATATGCTGCATCTATTACCTCTTCTAAAGTTGAGTTGACCTGCATTGCTTGTGGTCCTTTCTTTTCTTGTCTTTTCATACAGCTTGCGTTTCTTTCTGCTTGGTGAAACTGTTGTGTTTTTGAAATTTTCCCCCTATATATTTATATTGCTCTTGTATAGTGGAAAAGTCTCCATTGCAGGTGTGGTTGGCAGCTGTGATGCTCCTCCAATTTGGGTGATCTGTCTACCATTCTGACTGGCCCCTGGGCCTGTTCTGCCGGTCGGTCGTACGTCTGCCTACCTTGCAGGCATGGGTGTGCTCTGCCCCTACTCCAATTGGGGTGATGTGACTACCATGCCGGTGGGTCGCTGGGCCTGTTCCAGGCACAGGCGGCAGCTCTGCTCTGCACCTCTGGCTTGATGACTAAGTGAGAGAGACTCGGATGTTTGTGACTCACTTTCTTTACCAGGAGACCAACTATTTCTCTCGCCGCTGGTATAGATGAAGTTATCTCCTCCACCGCTTTGTGATCACATCAGATCTCTGCCATGTTGGTATCCCATGTGAATGGCAGCATTTCTTTCCCTTTGCCGGGTGACCAAAGCAATGAGTGAGTCCTGACCGGCCCTCACAAGCCCCGTCTCAATCCTGTTGCCACTGTCTATGAAGGCTCAGTTGGCATTTACCTTTACAATATTCAGCAGGACCCAGACCAAGAAACAGTTTCTGCAGGTTCTTTAGCCCTGGGCCAGAGCAGTTCCGGGACCTGGAATTCAGCCGCTCCGGGCTCGGTGTATGTTCTGATAGGAGCAGGATCCAAGAAGCAATTTTCGTGGGTTCTTCAGCACTGACCCTGAGTAATTTGTCTGCAAGATGAAGGCGAATGGCAGCCTGAAATTACCTATTCTGTATCTGAATGAGCTGTGATGAGTCGACAACAGGGATGGTGACGTCAGCTCTCCAAGATGGTGACCGCTATCTTCCTCTGTGGTCTCACCGGTGTGGAAAACCGAATTGGACCGCTTCCTTCTCCCGTTTCAAACCCACAACTCAACACTGAGCACCGTGATTGCACAGCTGGCAGGAGCCCGCATAATCCACAGGGCTATATCTTTGCATTGCTCTCTCGTCGTTTCCCAGCGCGCATTGCAGACACTAGCCGTGGGGTGATTTGCTGAATAAGCAGCGTGACCCTCCGTGAGGACAAATCGCTGGCGTTTGAGCCCCCGTAGCTTGTCCTTGTGCAATGGAAATCCTTCCTGTGGGTTTTGGAGCACACCAATTTTCCTGGAAATTTCTAACAAGATAGATTTTAGCCGTTCTAACTTGTCCTTCTCCTGCAATGTGAGGCGGTACACGGGGGTAATGAACTCCCATCACCGCCATAATATGATCCCCTGAAGTTAGTTTTCAGTACTAGGAAACAAACATGTATTTCAGGTGGATGAATATTTCTGAGAATAATCTTCTCAAACGTTGATTATAAATCCAAATACATGAATATGAATGAATTTAGTTAGTGTATAATAAGACACATATATTTTATATTTTGAATAATCAGCAGAGTGAATATATATATATATATATTATATATATATATATATATATATATATATAATATATATATATATATATATATTATATATATATATATATATAATATATATATATAATACACACACACACACACACCCACACATACACACCTAAATACAGACATTACAAAGTAGCATTATGTATGCCAATCGAAATTCACCATGAAATAGATATCATCCACAGATTCCCAAAATATTGATTTTACTAAATATGGATTTATGTTGTTCAACTAGGAAGCTCACCTATAGGTTGAATTTTCAGTTCCAACAGCATTTAGAAGAAGTGTTTTCTTCTAACAATTTGTATTTGCAAAGTCAGTTACCTCACAAATATGTACGTGTGATACCATGTAGTGTTCTATATGTGCATATGAAAATGCATGTGCTGAATAGGCTACAGAGAAAGGGAGACAGGAATTCACATATTTGTTAACTTTAAAAACACATAGAGGACTATTTTAACTACAAATTGACAAGATTTATAACACCAACCCTTTATCATGCAAAAGGAAAGTACAACTATACACCATGCCTCTTCTGAACTGGTTGTATTTCTATTCTGTGTGGGTTATTTTACTCCATCATATTAGGATTAGTAGTCAGAGTCTAGTAGGTTATGGGTTAGTTTCAGGGGTTCAGTATTTCGAATTGAAAATAGAAAAATTAATTCAATATGTATGCAAATATGTGCTACAAAAAAATCTTCCCACTCTCATCCAGAACAATGCCTTGACATCACCTTCGCTTAAAGTAATACACAATTAGAGGAGATGAGTTACAAAAATCTGTGAATACATATCTGGAATGGACTATGCTCAGGAGTTCATATCCTTGGAGGTGGTATAGGAGTTTCCAAAAGTAAGGGACAGGGTAAACACTGCACAAACATGGAGCTCTGCTGGCCTAAAGACTTTTGAGAAACTGCCTCTGAGTTTGGGCACTTGAAATATATGTTGTTGTCAGGAGATTTAGCTTCCGTCTAGTTAGACCATCATAACTGGGTCTGCATCTATGTGACCTGGAGGACGTTGTTTCTTATTTCCCAATGAACATGAGGCAGCAGTGCTGAATTTTCTCTTTGTAGGTAAACTGTAGCCACTGCACGCTAAGTGTCTCCTCGTGTTTACTGTAAAGCCGTTTTTTCATTCTCCACTTTTTGTGGTGTTTCTTGCTGCTGCACTGGAAGTTTGGTATTTGTTTCTTGGAATACAAGGAGTTCCACTGGGACAAAGTGCTGGAGGGAATTCTGTCACATGTGGTGGGTCAGGGTCTGCAGGAGAATGCACCAAGCAAGCTTCTTTCCCACAGAGCTTGCCCCATTGACCATAGCAACCTGATTCTGAACATTGCCCTGAAACCTCTCCATATAACAAGATGCTTTTACATACAAGGGTCTGCTGGATGCACAATGTCAGTCACAAGCCATTTGGAAGCCAATGGCAGATATTCATGGCCTCACCACAGATGTTATATCAGACACCTCCCCACCACTGCTCTAGGCCAACTACTCAGCAGGCTCCAACTTACTGGCATCTCTGTTCTACACCATTTTCATGAAACCAAGTCAATCAAGGCACTGTCTGGTATACTCATGATCAGCAACAGGAATCCAAAGGTTCTCCAGTGCCACCTGGTCAAGGGAATTTCAAAAATTTGGTGGTATTTATCTAGCTATTTTTTTAAGGATGAAGTTGGAGGCACTGTGGGTTTCCAATCATTCAGGAACCATTAAATGGCGAGGAAACTCATTTGAACAAAAGAAATGGAGAACTATCACAGGCAAAGCTTCCCAAAGTGTGGCCAAAAGGTCAGATGAAGCCAGGCTCATTGAGGTCTACAATGTGAGCTCCATGTGTGTTTTGACTCTCAACTATGGCTGCCAAGTATTTAATAATAAAATCTTGTGATATCCTGGCTGAGATTACTTGTGCTCTGTGGAAAGCCACCCTGGGCCTAGATCTCAGTTTCCAAGGGCGAATCTCATGTGTGGCCTCCTAAAATCCCAACACAGTTCATGGCAATACTTCTCTGAAAACAGTTCCACAACTCAGTCTCTAAGGGAAATCACACCAGAGTTCAAGCCCAGGAGGAACCAGATATCTCTTCCAACCGCCACACAAATGACGACAATTAAAAACAAAAGACTCCCACATGGCACTCATCTTCTTCCATATAGACACTAATAATAACCTCTGGCTGGAGGTTTCCATGAGGGGCACAGACCAACACAGTGTTCAAAATAAGCACCCTCGCACCTCATTTGTCACAAGTCAGGGTTTCCTGGACACCCTTCCTTTGAACACGGAATGATCATAGAGCCCTGCCTTTAATACTGCTCCACAATTCCAATTTGAGGCTTACTGACTGTGGGATTTAGATTCTTTATGTGAACTGGAGTCATGCGTAATCACAAGCACCAATGGGCTAGACTCTGCAGGGCTTTGAAGTACTCATTTGATGCAAAGGATCCCTATTCTCACTTGATGGAGATCAGGAACCTTACAGAGGAAGGCGAGAGGCGTAGTCCACAATGAATGCTTTTTGGACATTTTGGATTTGGGTGCACACATGGGATGTTTCTTTAGGTCCATTAGGTGCTAAGTATCTAAGCCACAGCCTCACACAGGGCCAAGTGGCCAATTCAGACACATCCCTTTCCAAACAATTAAGCAAATAGCCCCAGGTGATGCCCATTCATTTCCATTTGAAAACTGTTTTCTTCAGGCTTCACAAAGGCGTGGCCTAATCAAAGACCTTCCTGTTATTCAGTGCAACAGAAGAATAGGTATGCAAAAGGCCCAAAGCAGGGTTTCTCCACAGAGACTTTACTGGTCACATTGATATCTGAGTTTTCTGAGATGCTCCAATTCCCTTCAGCTATCCTGTACATGGCCATGTCCCAGAGCTTGGAGGTGGTACATATCTTGGACACATAACCATGAGCCTATTATGGTTAGTGGCCAGAATTCAGGCAGAAAACAGGAACTTAGGAAGACAGTAGGTGTTGCCCATCCAGAAGGCAAGCCAAGTCCATCTATAAATTGGGAAGGATGAATGCTGGGAAGCTTTCTACTAGACAGAAAACATCCATTGATGCATGCTCTTTCTAATGTCTTCATCCACGAACACATTGGGATACCCAGACATAGAAACACACTCTTTGTCAAACGACTTTCTAGAAACCATCCACTCCAAAATGAACAAACTGCCTTTTCTACCTATTCTCAGAAAATGAGAAAAGACCACAAACTCACACCCAACCCACAAAGGCACCTCCTTCCCCCAAGTAGGTCTGTGACTATCCGGAGTGTCCTCTGACTGGTGGGCCATACTATGTTCCCAGAAATGGCCTGTCCTGTCTCAGATATGGACTCCTTGGCCAACTCTGTGAGGTTATTAGGAGCCAGCGGTGAGACATTACATGGAGATGACTTTTTCTCTCTCACGTCCTTCATAGCTGCCTACATCTTCTCCAGGGATCATTTCTGTATGGACCTTTGAGGATCTTAGCAGGTGGAAGATCTGCTACATTCCTGTATTGAAAGACCAACTCTGTCCCTAATCTTCTGTAAAGTTAGATTGAGGGAACAGTGTATGGTTAGGATTAATAACATGTTCGATATGAGTTAGGAATCATTCTGCAGGAATGTTTGGGAACCTGCAATATTTACAAGAAAATATACGTGAAATATTAGTATGAAAACAGAAATGTAGGTAAGATTTGAAGCCCAGAAGGGCATTGGGCCCTTGATTGGGATACGTAGATTTGAATTATTTTCTGCAGAGATGTCTCAGATAAATCGATGTACAATGGCATAGGACCTTGTACGTTGGATGATGGAATGTTTAAGAGAACTTCTAGTCAAAAAAGGATAGTTGGAATTATTAGAAAGATATTCAGTTTCAGAAAGAAGAGTGAGTATAGGTTTTGGACAAAAAGTTCTCTAGCTATAGGGTTTCGGATTGAGAGCGAATTTAAATGTGAGCACATGTGAAGAGTCAGTCACAATGATGAACTGGGGAAAATATGTCGGAAGGCCGATATCAATAGAGACATTAAGAAATCAGGAAAAGTATAAAGTGAGTGATAGGATTAGATATTTTCAACAGGGTTGAGTTTGAATATATAATCTTAGGAAGAAAAAAATATGTGGTCACAAATAGGATTGACATTTGAGAACATTAGGCAACATGGACATGGATGTTTTTAGTAATCCATGCTCACATTCAATTTAGGCTTTGGTACAATCATAAGTTTGACCTTTGCATTTTGTGTCTCGAATATTAGTATGATAAAATGTATATGTAGATCGGGTGACATAAGTATTTCTTATACCATTTCTGGGAGCAATATTTTGAAGATGTATAAATTATTATTGGCGGTACAAAGATTTGTACCCTGTGTCTATGAATATAGAATTAATGCATGAATTGACAATACTGTGAATAAATAATATAACTGTTTCCACTTTAAATAATGGATTGAATTGATATGTGAAAATATACACAAAAACTTATATTGATATACAATCATTCATTCCAACCAGTTACACATCTAATTGTATAATTGTGTTATGTTTTATTATAAAGACTGTGTGAGATTTGCTTCAAACGTGATTATGGAAATCGAAAATAATGTGTTTGGAAAGAAGTCTCTTTAAAAGACCAGTCAAGAAACCTGGAGGAATACATGTGTTCTGAAGCAGGAAGTGATTGAAAGTGAAACAAATGACTATAAATTTGTGAATTTGTGGATGAAATATATATCCTATGATGTGCATAAACTGAAGAAATATTAATGAACCAGTGTTGAATAAAAATGAACATCAAAATACACACTATGTCCCATAGGAATCTAATTGCATTGATGTTAAACTGGGTCAATTACTGTAGAAATATTAGAATTTGTATGCACCATTCACTGAAGTTAGTTTTAAGTACTAGGAAACAAATATGTAGTTCAGGTGAATGAATATTTCTGAGAATAATCTTGTGAAATTTTTATTATAAATCCACATACATGAACATGAATGAATTTCGGTAGTGTATATAAGACACATATATTTCATATTTTGAAAAATCTTGAGAGTGTGTATATATATATATATATATATATATATATATATATATATATACCCAAAACACACACAGAGATATTAAAAAGTACCAATATATAAGCCAATCAATATTCATCATGAAATATATAACATCCACAGATGCAAAATTATTTATTGTACTGAGCATGGATTTATGTACAATGTTGTTCTCCTAGGAAGCTCACATATAGGTTGAATTTTCAGTTCCAACAGCGTTTAGGAGGAGTGATCTTTTCTCACAATTTGTATCTCCAAGTCAGCCAGGTCACAAAAATGTACGTGTGATACCAGGTAGGATTCTATATGTGCATATAAAAATACATGTGCTGAATAGGCTACAGAGAAAGGGAGACAGGAATTCACGTATTTGTTAACTACAAAAACCTATGGTGAACTATTTTAATTAAAAATTGACTAGATTTATAACACCTACACTTTATCATGCAAAAGGCAAATCCAACTATACACCATGCCTCCTCTGAATTGTTTGTATTTCAATTCTGTTTGCATTATTTCTCTCCACCATATTAGGATTAGTGGTCAGAGTCTAGTAGGGTATGGGTTAGTGTCAGGGATTCAGTATTTTGAATGTAAAATAGGAAAATGAATCAAATGTGTATGCAAATATGTGCTACACAAAATCTTCCTACTCTCATTCACAACAATACCTTGACACTATCTTTGCCCCAAGTAAGACAAAATAAAAGAAGAAGAGTTAGAAAATCTGTGAATACATATCAGGAATGGAACATGATTACGAGTTCACAATCTTGGAGGTGGTAGAGGAGTTTCCAAAAGTAAGGGACAGGGTAAATATTGCACAAATATGGAGATGTGCCAGCCTAAAGACTTCTGGAGAACCTGCCTCTGAGGTTGGCCACTTGAAGTATATGTTGTTGTCAGGACCTATGGCTTTCTTTCTAGTGAGACCACCAAAGCTGGGCCTCCATCTATGTGACCTGCAGAACATGGTTTCCTATTTTCCAAAGAAAGTGAGGCAGCAAGGCTGAATTCTCTCTTTGTAAGTAAACTCTTGCCACTGAAGGCTAAGTGTGGCCCCGTGTGGACTGTGAAGCCATTTGGTCATCCTCCACTTTTCATGGTGTTCTTGCTGCTGCACTGGGAGTTTGGTATTGGCTTCAGGAAATACAAGAAATTCAACTGGGTCACAGTGCTGGAGGGAGATCTGTCACGTGTTGTGCGTCAGGGTCTGCAGGAGAATGCACCAACCAGGCTTCTATCCCACATAGCTTGCCCCCTTGACCATAGCAACCTGATTCTGAACATTGACCTGAAACCTCTCCATTCAACAAGATGCCTTTACATACAAGGGTCTGCTGGCTGCACCATGTCAGTTACAAGCCTTTTGGCAGATCCACATAATCCCAACAGAGAAGTTTTATCACAGACCTGCAAAACACTCCTCTAGGCCCACTACTCAACAGACTTTAACTTATTTGCATCACTGTTCTACACCATTTTCATGAAACCCAGTCAATCAAGGCACTGTCTGGTACACTCATGATCAGCAACAGGAAATCCAAAGTGTATCCAGTGTCACCTGGTGATGGGAATTTCAAATTTTTATGATGTTTATCTAGCCATTTTTCAAGGATGAGGTTGGAGGCACTGTGGGATTTAATTCATTCTGGAAACATCAAATGGTGAGAAAGCCCATTTCAATGAAACATCTGGAGAACTCTCACAGGCAAGACTTCCCAAAGAGTGGCCAAAAGATCAAATGAAGCCAGGCCCATTGAGGTCTACAATGTGAGGTCCATGTGTGTTTTTACTTTCAACTATGGCTGTCAAGTCTTAAAGAATAAAATCATGTGATATTCTGGCTCAGATTCCCAGTGCTCTGTGGGAAGCCCCCTGGACCTAGATCTCAGTTTCCAAAGGCCACTACCATGTGTGGCCTCCAAAAATCCCAACACAATTCATGGCAATACATCTCTGCAGTAATTTCCAAACTCAGTCTCTAAGAAGACTCACACCAGAGTTCAAGCCAAGGTGGACCCAGTCATCTCTTCCATCAGCCAAACAAATGACCACAATTAAAACCAAAATACTCCCACATGGCTCTCAACTACTTCCACATAGACACTCATCATTACCTCTGGCTGGAAGTTTCCATGAGGGGCGCAGCTGAAGACAGTATCCAAAATATGCTCCCTACCCTCATTTGTCTAAAGTCAGGGTGGCTTGACAACCTATCTGTGAACAAGGAGTGATCAAATAGGCCTGCCATTAATACTGCTCTGCTTCTCCAATTTGAGCCTAATGTCTGTGGGGTTTAGATTCTTTATGTGAACTGGAGTCATGAGAAAATCCAAGCACCTATGGGCTTGCCTCTGCAGGGCTTTGAAAAACTTTTTGAACCAAAGGATACCTATTCTCACTTGATGGAAATCAGGAACCTTACAGAGGAAGGTGAGAGACTTCATCCACAAGACTGCTCTTTTTCCATTTTGGTTTTGGATGCACACATGAGATCTTTCCTTGGATTCATCAGGTGGTGAGAATCTAAGTCACAGCCTCACACAGGGCCAAGAGGCTGATTCAGACACATCCGTTTCCATGGCAATTAAGCAAAGAGCCACAGGTGATGCTCATTATTTTCCATTAGAAAACTGTTTTCTTCACGCTTCACAAAGGGGTGGACTGAGGCAAAGACCTTCCAGACATTCAGGGCAACGGAACAATAGGTAAACAAAAGGCCCAAATCAGTGTTTCTCCACTGACACTTTACTGGTCACACTGATATCTGAGTTTACTGAGTTCCTCTCCATTCCCTTCATCTATCCAGTACAAGGCCATGTTACAGAGTTTGGAGGTGGTACATATCTTTTACACAAAACCATGAGCCTATTCTTGAGAGTGGCCAGAATTCAGGAAGAAAACAGGAACTTAGGAAGATATCAGGAATTGCCCATTCATAAGGAAAGTCGTAGTCCATTCATAAATTTGGCAGGATGAATGCTGAGAAGCTTTCTACTAGACAGAACACATCCATTGATGCATTCTCTTTTCTAATGTCTATAACCACAGACACAGTGGGATACACAAACCCACAACCACACCCACAAAGGCAACTCTTTCCTCCAAGTTGGTCTGTGACTATCCAGAGTGTCCTCTGACTGGTGGGCCATACTATGTTCCCCAAAATTGCTTGTTCTGTCTCAAATCTGCTTTCCTTTGCCAACTCTTGAAGTAGTCAGGAGTCAGCGGTGAGCCAATACCTGCTTTATCAGGAAAGAACCATCTTCAGAGCTTCCCTGGCATTTGGCCATCCTCACATCAGTAGGTAAGTGCCGTAGCCCGGCTGGCTGGGCAAAATAACCGGGGGGGGGGGGTGACGAACAACTTGTGTAGACTGATGCAGCAGGACTGGAAGCCGTTTATTGTTGAATAAGAGCGGTATTTATACATTTTACACAGCCTATCTAATTAGCATGAAATAGATACAGCAGTCAAACAATAAGGAATCTCCACACTTAATGGCTCGCTTTTGTTACTTCACAAACCACTCCCTCTGGCATTTTGCCAGTCGCCATCCAGACTTCTTTACAGGCTCTAACATTTCTCTGTCAAAATAACAGGTGCCAATCTGACTTGTTTACAGACGTTAACATTTCCCCCTTTTGTTTAATTTAAATAAGGACCATAGTGTTTTTTACAGAAACACCAGAAATAACCTGCTAGAAACAGAAAGGGAGGATACAAAATGTTACAATACCAATCCAATTGATGGCTCCATGCAAGAAGCCCTTGGAAAACTTATACCAGCAATGACACCGTTAGCAAAGATACCAAGTTACAAGTTGTTGTAGATTACAGTCTGTTGTCTCAGTCCAGATAAAGCAGTGTCTCAATAGATTAACTCAGAGTTCAGGTAAATCACAGTCCAGGTAAGTTCTCCAGGCAGCTAGCTTAAGTTGTAGTAGCAGAAACAGCGATAGCTCCGAAGTCTCCTCGGGTTCTCAGCCGAAGTTTCCTCCAGTTCTCAGCAACATTGTAAATTCTTCCACCTTTGTTTTCACCGGCACTTGGACGAAGGCAGGAACTCCGGATGGCTAAAGAAAATCCTGTAGCATTTCATTAAGAAAACAACCTTCTGAACAATTTTAGTACATTATCTCAAGGTTTTTTACATTTGAAATAAGCCTTAATAGTACTCATTACTCATCAGCCTGCAGGTGTGGGAGACCCATTGTAGTTACTGGCCTTGGAAATGATCAAACTTCAGGGATGCCAGTGACATCTTCTGCCAGCTGTAGCATCCTGGGCAGCCCCAGATGGCCCCAGGGAGAGTCCTGGGCTCAAACTTCTTCCGGGCACAGGGAGCAAAAGCCTGCGAGACTGTGCCTCCAGGTCAGGTCTAGATTTGGGCTCACAGTGGTGATCCGCTCCCCCGGGCAGGGGGGCGGGGAAGAGCCCTCAACTGCCTCTTGGAAAATACTTACTGCGCCATGATCGGCTTGGGCAGGTCGCAGCCGCCTTGTCATTTCACGCACCCTCCAGTATCGAAAAGTATTCATTAATAACCTTTTGCTGCAACTTTTTTCCTGATTATCCTTCTTCTTCTGAACTTTCTTTTTCTTTCTGACTAGAGTTTCTGGGCTTTTATCAACACATGCCCTAACTATTCTTGGTTCCACTGGGGTGCCTTTTTCTCTTATCAATTTACTTCTCACCCCTTCCATATTTTCATCACAAAGACAATACAACATTTCAAGACAAAACAAGACACAAACATACTGCATCAATCTTCTCCATTTTCTCGAAATGGTCATTTTTCCTATCACCCTATCTGCCTAGGGACGAGCAGATTGCTCCCGTCTTATCTATGCACAGAAAGCTTTTTTCGACCCTTACCCGTGAGTGTCCCAGGGCTCCCCGTAACGGGCCACCATCTGCCGCAGTCCCGCTGCAGCAGAATAACCTGGGGGGTGACGAATAGCTTGTGTATGTTGATGCAGCAGGAATGAGAGCCGTTTATTGTAAGATCTGAGCGATATTTATACATTTTACACAGCCTATCTCATTAGCATAAAATAGATACAGCAGTCAACCAATAAGGAATCTTCACACTTAATGGCTCGCTTTTGTTACTTCACAAACCACTCCCTCTGGCATTTTGCCAGGCACCATCCAGACTTGTTTACAGACTCTAACATTTCTCCAGCAAAATAACAGGTGCCAATCTGACTTGTTTACAGACCTTAACAGGTAAGAAGAAAGACTGACTCTGTCTTTGGTAAATTCAAACAAGTGAGACCACTGGGACTGGGATTGGTAATGGCTCTGGGTGCCTGGCTTCCTGGATCCCAAGTTCAGAGACTTTCAACACCAAGGAAGTGAGGTGTGGTCACTTCTTTCAGGAACTGAATGAGGTCACTGCCTTGGCTACCACTTTGTCCTAACAGTTGCTTCCAAGGGTTCCATGAGATGGAGGCTGCCCCTACTTCCTGTGACAATTTCATATGTTAGAATGGTATATCAACCATACTCACCTGGGAAGAGCTTTCCACACAGGCCTGGTTTGGTCTACTCTACATTAAGAAGAGTGAGGCTGATTCAGACACATTCCTTCATCCTTCCAGGTTGTTTGCCATGGAGATGTCTTTTGCTCTCTCAGGTCCTTCATAGCTGCCTACAACTTCTCCAGAGATCATTTCTGCACGTACCTTTGATGTTCTCAGCAGGTGGAAGATCCCATACATTCTTGTATTGTAAGACCAACACTGTCGCTGCTCTTCAGCAAAGTTAGATTGAGGGAATAGTGTATGATTAGTGTTATTAACATGTTCGATATGGGTAAGGAACCATTCTGCTGCATGAATAATGGTATTGGGAACCTGTGATATTTACAAGAATATAGAGGTGAAATATATGTACGAAAACAGAAATCTAAGTAAGATTTGAAGCCCAGAAGGTCATTTGTCCCTTGATTGGGATACTTAGCGTTGAATTACATTCTGCACAGATGTTTCAGATAAATCGATATACAATGGCATAGGACCTTTCACCTTGGATGATTGAATGTAGAAGAGAACATCCAGTCAAAAAGTGATAGTCGGTAGGATTAGGAAGATATTCGGTAAATTTAGGAAGAAGAATGAGTGTAGGATTTGGAACAAAAGTTCTTTAGAAGTAGGGTATCGCTAAGAGAGTGAATGTAAATATCAGCACATGTGACGAGAAAGTCACAATGATTAACTGGGGAAAATATGTAGGAAAGCAGATATCAATAGAGACATTACAAAATCAGGCAAAGTATAAAGTGAGTGACAGGATTAGACATTTTCAACATGGTTGAGTTTGAATATATAATCTTTGGAAGAAACAAATATGTAGTCACCAATAGGATTTTCATTTGAGAGCATTAGGCAACCTGGACATGGACGTTTTTAGTAATCCATGTTCACTTTCCATTTAGGTTTTGTACAATCATAAGTGTGACCTTTGCTTTTTGTGTCCAGAATATTACTGTGATAAAATGTATATGTAGATCAGGTGACATGAGTATTTCTTCCACCATTTCTAGGAGCTATATTTTGAGGACGTATAAATTAGTATTGCGGGTACAAAGAGGTGTACCTGTGTCTATGAGTATAGAGATAATTCGTGAATAGACTGTACTGTGAATAAATAATATAACTGGTTCCACTTTAAATAATGGATTGAATTGATATCTGAAACTAAGTAAGAAATCTTATATTGATATAGAACCATTCATTCCAACCAGTTACACATCTAATGGTAATATTAGTGTTATGGTTTATTGTGACGGGTTTGTGAGTTTTGCTTCAAATGTGATAATGGAAATCGAAAATAATGTGTTTGGAAAGAAGTCTCATGAAAAGAGCAGTCAAGAAACATGGAGGAATACATGTGTTCTCAAGCAGGAAGTGATTGAAAGTGAAACAAATGCCTATAAATTTGCAAAATTTTGATGAGACATATATGCTATGATGTGCATAAACTGAAGAAATAGTAATGTACCAGTGTTGAATAAAAATGAACGTCAAAATGCACATCATGTATACTTGCATTGATGTTCAACTGGGTCAGTTACTGTAGAAATATTAGGATTTTGGGGGGGATTAATAATACAATTTATTTTAGCACTAGCATGCCACAGAATGTAGAGGAAAGATCAATGGATTTTTAGTTATAGCACTAATAATCTAACATTTAGTGACTATTTTGGATAGTCTAAAATTACATAAGGCTATGTAACATAATTTTTTTTATTTAACATTCATAAAGCTTGGAATTTTCGTAATATTTCTTCTTTTTTCTTTTTTATTTTTTCAGTTGTTGATTGACCTTCATTTTGTTTATTTGTATGTGGTGCTGAGAATAGAACCATGGGCCTTACACATGCTAGAAAAGCATGTTACCACTGAGCCACAAACCCAGCCCCTCCACTTTTATATTAACATCATACACTCATGTCCCTCTTCTTTACTCACTTTCTTCCCCATTTTCCCCTTCTCTCCCTTCCTTTTTCGTTTCCCCTCCATATCTATTTTTCTCTCATGTCATTACAAACAGTAGTATGCTATGAAATTTAAGTTTAAGACTGTTTTTTATAGTCATTCTTTTTCTTGAGAAAATCTAAAAATTATAATCACCTGATAGATATATTACAATACATTTATTACACATATGTATCTATATTCATGCATATGCATTACATATATTATATATATACATATATATTTAAAAGTACTTTGATTTTCCTGTTAGAAATAATATAGACCAAGTCTTTCTTAATTCTCAATTCTTCCATAATTAACATCTTACAGTGAAAATCAAATAAACATATTTAAGTAAATAGGTATCATTCTTATTTATCAATACTGATAATTTAAGGTTTTATATCACATTAAGCTGTAATATGGCATATTAACTCTTATGAATTAGAGAAATTTTATTTGAACAACCTATTATTTAAGGACCATATGCACTGACATTTTAAATGGCGTTCTTGTGATTTCTATTTCTATCAATTGTGTATGAATTGCCAAATACTTATTTTAGTACTTTTCATGTTCATAATTGATAAAAAGTCAATTGTTTAATTCTTCTTGTAAGTAGTTACTTATTACAGTAGGGACATTATTAATAATACTACATCTTTATAAGAAAAATGGTACAAATTTATTTTCATGCAAAATTAAGAATAATTGCATGCTCTAAATGTTTGATTGTTGATACATATAATAAAGAGCTTTTGATGAGTCTCTTCCCCAGTAAAACGTAAAATGCAAAGATAATGTCCAAATAAATATAAGAAAAATACACATTATCAGCTAGAAACTATTAAATAAAAGATGAAAAGAACAATCCAACACATTGTACGAACTTGTCAGATGAGGTAGTATTCTGGAAGAATAGCCTAAGACTAGACCTTGTCCATGTCAAAATATTCACGAAAAAAATGAAGTATGAAAAGTGTAGAAAATGCTATGAATTTTTCATGAAGATAGGTGAATTATCCTTTCATCTCAATTTATGTGCATTTTCTGGTAAAATAAATTTGTGATATTTACAACTACACAAAACAAAGTTTCTGCATAGCAAAATGAATACATCTGAACCCATTTTTAGCTGATTTCTTCCCACTAAATTTTAAACCTTTATTATTTATTTATTTTTATTGGTTGTTCAAAACATTACAAAGCACAAGATATATCATCTTTCATTCATTTGACTCAATTGGGTTATGAACTCCCATTTTTTCCCCAAATACGAATTGTAGAATCACATCGGTTACACATTCACACTTTTACATAATGGCATATTAGTGACTGTTGTATTCTGCTACCTTTCCTATCCCCTACTATCCACCCTCTCCTCCCCTCCCATCTTCCCTCTCTACCTCATCTGCTATTGTTCAATTCTCTCCATTGTCCCCCCCCCACTTCCCCTCACAACATTTTATATGTGATTTTGTGTAACATTGAGGGTCTCCTACAATTTTCATAAGCTTTCCCTTCTCTTTCCCTTTCTCTCCCCCCATTCGTCTTTGTTTAATGTTAATATTTTCCTCATGCTCTTCCTCCCTGTTCTGCTCTTATTTGCTCTCTTTATATCAGAGAAGACATTTCTCATTTGTTTTTTAAGGACTGGTTAGCTTCGCTTAACATAATATGCTCTAATGCCATCCATTTCCCTGCAAATTCTATGATTTTGTCATTTTTGTGCTGTGTAATACTCCATTGTGTATAGATGCCACATTTTTTTTATCCATTAATCTATTGCAGGGCATCTAAGTTGGTTCCACAGTCTAGCTATTGTGAATTGTGCCGCTATGATCATTGATGTGGCAGTATCCCTATAGTACGCTCTTTTAAGATCCTCAGGGAACAGTCCAAGAAGGGTGACAGCTGGGTCAAATGGTGGATCCATTTCCAGCTTTCCCAGGAATATCCATACTTCTTTCAAAATTGGCCTCACCAATTTGCAGTCCCACCATCAGTGTACAAGTGTACACTTTTCCCCACATCCTCGCCAACACTTATTGTTGTTTGACTTCATAATGGCTGCTCATCTTACTGGAGTAAGATGGTATCTTAAGGTGGTTTTGATTTGCATTTCTCAGACTGCTAGAGATGGTGAGCATTTTTTCATGTACTTGTTGATTGATTGTATGTCCTCCTCTGTGAAGTGTCTGATTAGGTCCTCGGCCCATTTGTTGATTGGGTTATTTGTTATCTTATTGTTTAATATTTTGAGTTCTTTGTATATTCTGCATATTAGGGCTCTATCTGAAGTGTGAGGGGTAAAAATTTGTTCCCAGGATGTAGGCTCTCTATTTACCTCTCTTATTGTTTCTCTTCTTGAGAAAAAAACTTTTTAGTTTAAGTAAGTCCCATTTGTTTTTTTCTTGTTATTAACTCTTGGGCCATTGATGTCTTATTAAAGAATTTGGAGCCTGACCCAACAGTATATAGATCGTAGCCAACTTTTTCTTCTATGAGACGCAGTGTCTCTGATTTGATATCTAGCTCCTTGATCTATTTTGATTTAACTTTTGTGCATGGTGAGAGAACGGGATTCAGTTTCATTTTGTTGCATATGGATTTCTAATTTTCCCTGCACCATTTGTTGAAGATGCTATCCTTCATCCATTGCATGTTTATAGCCACTTTATCAAATATAAGAAAGTTGTAATTTTGTGGATTGGTTTCTCTGTCCTCCATTCTATACCATTGGTCCACCTGCCTGTTTTCGTACCAGTACCACACTGTTTTTGTTACTATTGCTTTGTAGTAAAGTTTGAACTCTGGTATCACTATATCTCCCGATTCACACTTCCTGCTTAGAATTCCTTTTGCTATTTTGTGTCTTTTGTTTTTCCATATGAATTTCATGATTGCTTTATCATTTCTACAAGAAATGCCATTGGGATTTTGATTGGCATTGCTTTAAACCTGTAGAGACCTTTGGGTAATTTCGCCATTTGGATGAATTTAGTTCTGCCTATCCATGAACAGGGTACATTTTTCCATCTTCTAAGATCTTTTTCTATCTCTCTCTTTAGGGTTCTGTGGTTTTCACCTCTTTTGTTAGGTTGATTTCCAAGTATCTTATTTTCTTTGAGGATATTGTGAATGGAGTGGTTTTCCTCATTTCCATTTCAGAAGTTTTGTTTCTGATATACAGGAATGCCTTTGATTTATGCGTGTTGGTTTTATATCCTTAATTTATTAACTCTAGCAGTTTCTTTGTAGACCCTTTTGGGTCTGTTAAATATATTACCATGTCATCCACAAATAGCGATAATTCAAGTTCTTCTTTTCCTATTTTTATGCCTTTAATTTCTTTTGTCTGTCTAATTTCTCTGGCTAGTATTTCAAGAACTAAATTGAATAGAAGTGGTGATAGAGGGCATCCCTGTCTTGTTCCAGATTTCAGAGAGAATGCCTTCAGTTTTCTCCATTTAGGATGATCCTAGCCTGAGGTTTAGCATATATAGCTTTTACAATGTTGAGGTAAGTTCCTGTTATTTCTAGTTTTTCTAGTGTTTTGAACATAAAGGGATGCTGAACTGTGTCGAATGTTTTTACTACATGTATCGAGATGATCATATGGTTCTTGTCCTTAAGTCTATTGATGTGGTGAATAGCATTTATTGATTTCTGTATATTGAACCAGCCTTGCATTCCAGGGAAGAATCCTACTTGATCATGGTGCACAACTATTTTGATATGCTTTTGGATTCAATTCACACGGATTTCATTGAGAATTCGTGCATCCAAGTTCATTAGAGATATTGGTTGTAGTTTTCTTTTTTGAAGTGTCTTTGTCTGGTTTTGGGATCAGGGTGATTTTGGACTCCGAGAATGAATTTGGAAGAGCTCCTTATTTTTCTATTTCTTGATATAGCTTGAAAAGTATTGGTATTAATTCTTCTTTGAAGGTTTTTTTGAACTCTGCTCTATACCCATCAGGTCCAGGGCTTTTTTTGGTTGGTAGTATTTTGATGGCTTCTTCTATTTCTTCCTTTGTTTTTGGTCTGTTTAAATTGTGTGTGTCTTCCTGACTGAATCTGGGCAGATGGTATGACTTAAGAAATTTATCGATATTTTAACTATCTTCTATTTTATTGGAATATAGGGTTTCAAAATACTTTCTAATTATCTTCTGTATTTGTGTACTGTCTGTTGTGATATTGTCTTTTTCATTCCGTATGTTAGTAATTTCAGTTGTCTCTCTTCTTCTCATCCTTAGCATGGCTAAGGGCCTGTAAATCTTATTTATTTTTTCAAAGAACCAACTTTTAGTTTTATCAATTTTTTCAATGTTTTTTTTTGTTTCAATTTCGTTGATTTCTGCTCTAATTTTAATTATTTCTTGTCTTCTACTACATTTGCTGTTGTTTTGCTCTTCCTTTTCTAGGTTTTTGATGTGTACTGTGAGTTTATTTATTTGTTGTTTTATTCTTTTTTTGAGGAAAGAACTCCAAGAAATGAATTTCCCTCTTAAAACTGCCTTCTTTGTGTCCCATAGATTCCAGTATGATGTGTCTGTATTGTCATTTGATTCTAAAAATATTTTTATCTCCTTCTTTATGTCTTCTGTAACCCATTGATCATTCAGTAGAATATTGTTCATTTTCCATGTGATGTAGGATTTTTCCTTCCTTCTTTTATCATTGATTTCCAGTTTCATTCCATTATGATCAGATATGGTGCATGGTATTTTCTCCACGCCTTTATATTTACTAAGAGTTGCCCAATGGCATAATATATGGTCTAACTTGGAGTAGGATCCATGTGCTGCTGAGAATAAAGTGTATCCACTTGATGATGGTTGATGTATTCTATATATGTCGGTTACGTCAAGGTTATTGATTGTGCTGTTGAATTCTATAGTTTCTTTATTCAGTTTTTTATAGAGGATCTGTCTAATGGCGAGAGCGGTGTGTTGAAGTCACCCATAATTATTGTGTTGTAGTCTATTTGACTCTTGAACTTGAGGCGAGTTTGTTTTATGAGCGTTGCAGCTCAATTGTTTGGTGCATACCAATTGATAATTGTTATGTCTTGTTGGTGGATGGTTCCTTTTAACAATATATAGTGTCCTACTTTATCCCTTTTGATTAACGTAGGTTTGAAGTTGATTTTATATGATATGAGTATGGCCACTCCTGCTTGCTTCCGAGGGCCATATGAGTGGTATGATTTTTCCCAACTTTTCACTTTCAGCCTGTGTGTGTCTTTACCTTTCATATGAGTCTCCCGAAGGCAGCATATTGTTGGATTTATTTTTTTGATCCAGGTTACTAGCCTATGTCTCTTGATTGGTGAGTTTAGATTTTTAACATTTAAGGTTACAATTGAAATATGATTTGTACTTCCAGTCATGTTTATTTATTTATTTATTTTAATTTGGGTAGTTTTTACTTTTTGGTTTTTTTCTTACCCCTTTACTGAGATACCTCCCGCTGTTAGTTTTGGGCACTATTTTTCAATTCCTCTTCTTGTAGTATTTTGCTCAAAATGCTTTGCAGTGCTGGTGTTCTGTCTGCAAATTCTTTTAGCTTTTATTTATCAGGAAGGACTTAATTTCATTGTCAAATCTGAAGCTTAATTTTGTTGGATACAGTATTCTTGGTTGGAATCCATTATTTTTCAGTGTTTGAAATACATTGTTCAAAGATCTTCTCGCTTTCAAAGTCTGTGATGAAAAATCAATTGTTAACCTTATTGGTTTACCCCTGAATGTTATCTGCCTACTTTCTTTCGTAGCTTTTAATATTCTCTCCTTGTTCTGTATGTTGGCTATCTTCATAATTATATGTCTTGGAGTTTGTCTATTATGGTTTTGAATGTTTGAGGTCCTGTAGGCTTCCAGGATATGGCAATCCATTCCATCTTTCATCTCTGGGAAGTTTTCTAGAATTATTTCATTTAATATGTTGTTCATTCATTCGGTTTGAATTTCTATGCCTTCTTCTATCCCGATGACTCCCAATTTTGTTTTTTTTATGACATCCCATATCTCTTGAATAGTTGCTCATGGGATTTAAGCATGTTTTCTGTGTTGACTATATTCTTTTCAAGTTGACAAACTTTGTCTTCATTATCTGATGTTCTGACTTCTACTTGATCTAGTCTATTTGTAATATTCTTGTTTGAGTTTTTAATTTGGTTTATAGTTTTCTGCATTTCTAGAATTACTGTATGATTTTTTAAAAGATCTCTATCTCCTTGTAAAGCTTGTTCTTTGCCATTTGAATTTGTTTGTTTAATTCATTTTCAAAATATACTTTTATTGCTTAGACTTGCTGCCTCATGTCTTCTCTCTTATTCCTTTCCATCTGAGTTAGGTATGACTTAAGTTTTTTCCCTATCCCTGTTTCTGATACTTCTAGGTTCTCCTGTAGTATTAAGTTGTCCTTCATTGTTTGTACACCTTGTTTTCCCTTGTTTTTTCATGATGTTCACGTCATTTTCCAGCTCTATTTGATTGCTGTGTTTCTGCTCTCTTCTATAGATTTGTTATGGGTTTATATATCTCTGTTTTCTGACCTTTGTGTTGGTAGACTATGCCTGCTTAAGTGGATTCCGCTGTTAAGGAATTCTGACGGCGGAGCTCCAGTGATGTCACCTCTCTGCTGTGGTGGGCCCCAGGCTCCTTGCCGGAGTGTCCGAATTGGGTGGGTGGACTGGATTGTCTCTGGTTGGTTTCAGCTCCCGGTCGCTGGCAGGCCGGCAGTCTCCAGCCACCCAGTAGCGCGGGCAGCTTGTGGTCTGTCTTCGGCTGGTGGGTGATCTCTAGCCACACAGTTGGGCGTTCGGTCGCCGGCAGGCGCGCGTTCTCCAGCCGTCAAGACATAGCGTCAGCAGGTGGGCTGGCGCCAGCAGGAAGGTGGGCTCCAGTTGCCCAGTCACACTGGCAGTGGGCCGGCGTTCTCCAGCCAACCAGTCAGGAGGGCCTGGCCTCTAGTCCCCTGGTTTATCCTGCTAGTCCTGATTTCTCCTGCTAGACCAGATTTCTCCTGAGTGATGCTTCTCGGCAGCTCAAACTGTTCTCTGGGTCTGCCGTTTGTTGGGTGGGGAGGGTGTCTATTGGGAACCCTGGAACTCTATTGTTTTAATTTTTTTCGCTTGCCCATCGCCCCGCACTGGCTAGACAAGTTTCATTTTTGCCGCTGATGGGAAGGGGAGATGAAGGTCAGGTGCCTCTAGTTTTCCCACAGTCTTTATGCAGACTTGCTCTGATTATCCCTCCCCCAAAAGCCTATGAGATATTTTATGCAAATTCCCCTCTGTATGTGAGATGAGCTGAGAAACACACACCTGTTTTATTCTTGCAATCTGTCAGGGAGTGGTGGTGGTTACTTCAGCTCTCCAAGATGGTGGCTGTTGGTTTCCTTTGTGGAGTTTCCGCTTTGGGGCATAGAAATGTACTGCTAACTTCCCCGTCTGAAATCCCGAATTCAGCTGGGGGCTCAGTGGATGCTCAGCCAGCAGGATTCCACAGAATCCACAGCAACGTTTCTCCCTGCTTGCTGGTCGCTTCTCGGTGGTGCCTCACCATTTGTAGACACAGGGCAGGTCACGCGGATCAATCAGAATGGATCTCCAGTTGCACAAGTGGCTTGTGTAATGAGACTCAATTACCTGACCTCGGTGGTGGAAATCATTCTTCTACGTTTCGGTAAACACCCATTTTCCTGTAAGATCCTAACAAGATAGTTTTTCATCCCTCTAACTCGTTATTCACTTGCGCTGTGGCAGGGTACACTGGGTGTGATACACTGTCTTCACAGCCATCTTGCAATGCTGAAATATTAGGATTTGGATGCACCATTTACTGAAAACTGTTTCAGTACTAGGAAAAAATATGTATTTCAGGTGGATGAATATTTCTGAGAATAATTTTTTAAAAAGTGGATTATAAATCCACATACATGAATATGAATGAATTTAGGGAGTGCAAAATAAGACACAAATATTTCATATTTTGAAAAATCTGGAGAGTATATATATATATATATATATATATATATACACACACACACACACACACACACACAGACATTAAAAACTAGCAATATATATGCCAATCGAAATTCATCATGAAATACATATCATCCACAGACCCAAAAATATTCATATACTGAACATGGATTTATGTATAATGTTGTTCAACTAGGAGGCTTACCCATAGGTTGAATTTTCAGTTCCAACAGCATTTAGGAGGAGTGATCTCTTCTCACAATTTGTATTTGCCAAGTCAGTCACCTCACAAAAATGTACGTGTGATACCAGGTACAATTCTATATGTGCATATAAAATTACATGTACTGAATAGGCTACAGAGAAAAGGAGACAGGAATTCACATATTTGTTAACTTTCAAAACACACGGAGAACTATTTCAACAAAAAAATGACTAGATTTATAACTCCTACCCTATATAATGTAAAAGGCAATTCCAACTATACACCATGCCTCCTCTGAACTGCTTGTATTTCTATTCTGTTTTGGTTATTATTCTCTATCATATTACGATTAGTAGTCAGAGTCTAGTATGGTAGGGGTTAGAGTCAGGGATTCAGTATTTCGAATGGAAAATTGGAAAATGAATCCAATGTGTATGCAAATATGTGCCACACAAAATCTTCCCACTCCTCCAGAACAATGGCTTGACATTATCTTCGCCCCAAGTAAGACATAATTAGAGGAGAAGAATTAGAAAATCAGTGAATACTTATCTGGAATGGAATATGCTAAGGAGTTCACTACCTTGAAGGTGGTACAGGAGTTTCCAAAAGTAAGGGACAGGGTGAACACTCCATAAACATGGAGCTCTGCTGTCCTAAAGACTTCTTGAGAAATTGCCTCTGAGGTTGGGCACTTGAAACATATGTTGTTATCAGGAGCTTTAGCTTCCTTTGTACTGAGATCATCAAAGCTGGGTCTGCACCTATGTGACCTGTAAAACATAGTTTCTTATTTTCCAATTAACATGAGACACCAGTCCTGAATTTGATCTTTGTAGGTAAACTGTGGCCACTGGGTTCTAAGTGTCTCCCTGTGTGGACTGTGAAGCCATTTGTTCATCCTCCAATTTTCATGGTGTTTCTTGCTGCTACAATGGGAGTTTGGTATTTACTTCATGAAATACACTGAGTTCAACTGGGACACAGTGCAGGAGGGAGTTCTGTCACATGTGGTATTTCAATTTCTGCAGGAGAATGCACCAACCATGCTTCTATATCACATAGCTTGCCCCATTGACCATAGCAAATCGATTCTGAACATTGCCCTGAAACCTCTCCATATAACAACATGCCTTTACTTAGAAGGGACTGCTGGCTGCATAATGTCTGTCACACGCCATTTGGAAGCCAATGGCAGATCCACATGGCCCCACTACAGATGTTTTATCACACACCTGCCTACTAATGCTCTAGGCCCACTAATCATCAGGCTCCAACTTATTGGCATCTCTGTTTTACACAATTTTTATTAAAACCAGTCAATCAAGGCACTGTCTGTTATACTCATGATCAGCAACAGGACATCCAAAGGTTCTCCTGTGCCAGCTGGTCATGGAAATTTCAAAAATTTCATGGTATTTTTCTAGCCATATTTCAACAATGACGTTGGAGGCACTGTGAGTTTCAGTTCATTCCAGAACCATTAATCTTGACGAAACTCATTTCAATGAAAGCTCTGGAGAAATCTCACAGGAAATGCTTCCCAAAGAATGGCCAAAAGGTCAAATGAAGCCAGGCCCATTGAGTTCTACAATGTGAGGTCCATGTGTCTTTTGACTCTCAACTATGGCTGCCAAGTCTTTCAGAAGAAAATTATGTGATATCTTGGCTGTGATTCCCAGTGCTCTGTTGAAAGCCACCCTGGGCCTTGATCTCAGTTTCCAAGGGCGACTCTCATGCATGGCCTCCTAAAATCCCAACACAATTAATGGCAATACTTTTCTGAGGTCAGTTCCAGAACTCAGTCTCTAAGGGGAAAAACACCAGAGTTCATGTCAAGGTGGACCCAGTCATCTCTTCCAACCACCACACTAACAAACACAATTAAAACCAAAACACTCCCACATGGCCCTCATGTTCTTTTATATAGAGACTCATCATAACCTATCACTGGAATTTTCCACGAGGGGCAAAGCTCAAGACAGTCTCCTAAATAATCTCTCTTGCCCCTAATTTGCGTAAATTCAGGGTGGCCTGGACACCACTCCTGTGAACCAGGAGTGTTCATATAGGCCTGCTGTTAATACTTCTCTGTTTCTCCAATTTGAGGCGTATTGACTGTGCAGTTTGGATTCTTTATGTGAATTGTAGTCACGGGAAAATTCAAGCAATTATGGGCAAGCCTCTTTAGGGCTTTGAAGAAATGATTTGGCCCAAAGGATCCCTATTCTAACTTGATGGAGGTCAGGAACCTCACAGAGAATGGGGAGAGACTTCATCCACAATAACTGCACTTTTGGCCATTTTTGTTTTGGATGCACACATGTGATGTTTCTTTAGATTCTTCAGGGGTTGAGAATCTAAGCCACGGCCTCACACAGGGCCAAGAGGCTGATTCAGACACTTCCATTTCCAAAGGAATTAAGCAAAGATCCACAGGTGATGTCCATTCATTTCCATTTGAACCTGTTTTCTTCAGGCTTCACAAACGAATGTCTTGAGGCAAAGACCTTCCTGACATTCAGGGCAACAGAACAATAGGTAAGCAAAAGGCCCAAAGCAGGGTTTCTCCACTTAGACTATCATGGTCACACTTATATCTGAGTTTTTTGAGATGCTCGACATTCCCTTCAGCTATCCAGTACATGGCCATGTCACAGGGCTTGGAACTGCTACATATCTTGGACACAAAACCATGAGCCTATTCTGGAGAGTAGCCAGAATTCATGAAGAATGCAGGAATTTTGGAAGATACCACATGTTGCTCATCGATAAGGCAAGCTGAAATCCATTCATAAATTCAGCAGGATGAATGCTGGGAAGCTTTCTACTAGACAGGACACAACAATTGATGCATTCTGTTTTCTAATGTCTAAAACCATGGACACAGTGGGATACACAGACATAGGAACTCTTGCTTGCCAAACGACTTACTATAAACAGCTCACTCCAAATCAAACAAACCGCCTTTTCTACCTATTCTCAGAACATGAGACAAAACCACAAACCCACACCGACAACCACAGAGGCACCACCTTCTACAAAGTATGTCTGTGACTATCCAGAGTGTCTTCTGACTGGTGGGCCAACTTATGATCCCCGGAAATCACCAACTCTGTGAACTTGTCAGGAGCCAGCGGTGAGCCACTATCTGCTTTCTCAGGAAAGGCCCCTCTTCTGAGTTTTCCTGGCAGTTGGCCATCCTCATATCTGTAGGTACCATGAAAGACTGACTCTGTCCTTGGTAAATCCAAACAAGTGAGCCCACTGGGACTGGGACTGGGACAGGCTCTTGGTACCTTGCTTCCTGGATCCCAAGTACCGAGAGTTCCATGACCAAGGAAGTGAGGTGAGGTCACTTCCTTCAGGAACTGAATGAGGTCACTGCTTTGGCAACCACTTTGTGCTAACAGTTGCTTCCAAGGGTCCCATGAGATCGAGGCTTCTCCTACTTCCAGTGACACTTTCACAAGTTAGAATGGTATATGAACCATAGGCACCCAGGAACAGCTCTCCAAAGAGGACTGTTTGTGTCCATCTTCTCTACATTATGAACAGAGAGGCTGATTCAGACACAACCCTTCATCCTGACCAGGTTGTTTGCAATGGAAGATGACGTTTGCTCTCTCAGGTCCTTCATGGCTGCCTACATGTTCTCCAGGGATCACTTCTTCATGGACCTTTGAGTTTTACAACAGGTGGAAGATTTTCTACATTCCTGTATTGTAAGACCAACTTGGTCCCTCCTCTTCTGTAAAGTTAGATTGAGGGAACAGTGTATGGTTAGGGTTAATAACAGGTTTGATTTGGGTTAGGAATTATTCTAATTGATGAATAATGGTATTGGGAACCTGTGATATTTATAAGAATATATAGGTAAAATATAAGTATGAAAACAAAAATCTAGGTAAGATTTGAAGGCCAGAAGGGCATTGCGCTATTGATTGGGATACTTAGCTTTGATATACGTTCTGCACAGGTGTTTCAGATAAAACGATAATCAATGGCATAGGACCTTGTACCTTGGATGATTGAATGTAGAAGTGAACATCCACTAGAACATGGATAGTCGGTAGGATTAGGAAGATATTCGATAAGTTTCAGAAGAAGACTGAGTACAGAATTTGGACCAAAAGTTCTTTAGCAATAGTGTATCGGGTAGAGAGTGAATGTAAATGTCAGCACACGTGAAGGGTCAGTCACAATGGTGAACTGGGGAAAATATTTAGGTAAGCAGACATCAATAGAGACATTAGGAAATCAGACAAAGTATAAATTGAGTGATAGGATGAGACATTTGCAACAGGGTTGAGGTTCAAAATATAGTCTTAAGAAGAAACAAATATGTAGTCACCAATAGGATTGACATTTGAGAGCATTAGGCACACTGGACATGAATGTTTTCAGTAATCTATGCTCACTTTTCATTTAGGCTTTGATACAATCATAAGTGTGACCTCTTCTTTTTGTGTCCAGAATATTACTGTGATAAAATGTATATGTAGATTAGGTGACATGAGTATTTCTTCCACCATTTCTGGGAGCAACATTTTGAAGATGAAAAAATTAGTATTGGGGTTACAAATAGATTTACTCTGTGTCTATGAACATAGAGATAATTTATGAATAGACGATACTGTGATTAAATATTATAACTTGTTCCAACTTTAAATATTCGATTGAATTGATATCTGAAAATAAACAGAAAATCGTATATTTATATGCAATCATTCATTCCAACCAGAAATACATCTAATGGTAATATTAGGGTTATGGTTTATCATGAAGAGTGTGTCAGTTTTTCTTCAAAATGATTATGGAAATCGAAAAAAAAAAGCGTTTGGAAAGAAGTCTCATGAAAAAACAATCAAGTAACCTGGAGGAATACATGTGTTCTGAATCAGGAAATGATTGAAAGTGAATCAAAATCCTATAAATTATTGAAGTTGTTGATGAAATATATATCCTATGATGTGTATAAACTGAACAAATAGTAATGTACCAGTGTTGAATAAAATGAACTTCAACATAGACATCATATCCAAGAGGAATCTAGTTGCATTGATGTTAAACTGGGTCAGTTACTGTAGAAATATTAGGATTGTATGCACCACTCACTGAAGTTAGTTTTCAGTACTAGAAAACAAATATGTAATTCAGGGGGATGAATATTTCTGAGAATAATATTGTGAAAAGTTGATTATAAATCCACATACATGAACATGAATGAATTTAGGTAGTATATGTAAGACACATATATTTCATATTTTGAAATATTTGGAGAGTGTATATATATATATATATATATATATATATATATATATATATATACACCCCCACACACACACACACACAACACACACACCCAGACAATAAAATGTAGCAATATATATGCCAATCGAAATTCATCATGAAGTATATATCATCCACAGATGCAAAAACATTTAATTTACTGAACATGGATTTATGTATAATGTTGTTCTACTAGGAGGCTCACCCATAGGTTGAATTTTCTGTTCCAACAGCGTTTAGGAGGAGTGATCTCTTCTCACAATTTGTATCTTCCAAGTCAACAACCTCACAAGAATGTACATCTGATACCAGGTAGGATTCTATATGTGCATATAAAAATACATGTGCTGAATCGGCTACAGAGAAAGGGAGACACGAATTCACATATTTGTTAACTTTAAAAACACATGGAGAACTATTTCAATTAAAAATTAACTAGATTTATAACACCTACCCTATATCATGCAAAAGGCAAGTGCAACTATACACCATGCCTCCTCTGAACTGCTTGTATTTCTATTCTGTTTGGGTTATTTTTCTCCATCATATTAGGATTTGTCATCAGAGTCTAGGAGGGTATGGGTTAGTGTCAGATGGCCCGGCTGGCAGGACACATCAACTTGGGTGTCGATCCTAGTTGGGGAGGAATGAAGGGACAAGAGACACGAGAGATGACAGCAAAACAGGAGTTCTGATCATGCTGCAAACTTTTATTATTCTCAGAGGGTATTTATATGCTGCAGATGGAAAAGCTCTCTTATCGGCAGTTGCTGGATGTCTTCACAGGGTGAGATAACCTCAGGATGTTTCAGGTAGACAGATGGTAGCCGGATGTCAAAAGGAGATAGATGGCTGTGGGATGTCTCCCAGGCAGGTTGTGTCCCAGGGGGCTGTTTCTTGTGTCACTCTATTTTTTGAAGGAGAACTTCCTTCTAGCCCCTGACATCTCCCCTTTTGTTATATAAAATATTCGACCATACCTTACAGGCCATGGATTTAGGGGGTGATAGTGGCTCTGTTTCTCTAGGATGCCTTAGAATATCTCCTGATTTGAGCGAGCATCTTTCCTAGGAGATTTCGTGTTGGCTTTGGCATGTTTTTGGAGGAGACGTCTTTGAGGGGATAGCATGCCAACCGCCATGCACCAGAGCGTGTCATTCAGAGGTCTTGTGTTTGGGGATCCGTGGATCCATCCTCCTGCAGTCCTTCCTGGACCCTCCGTTATTATGGCCTAACGTGCTCATTCCAAGGGTGTGTCCTCCCCCAAGCGGAGGGGCCCATGGAGAACGAACCCTTATTGCAAGGGTAGAAGATGGTTGCTCAGAGCTGTTACTTATAGTTTTCTTTAAGAAAGAGAGATCTGTGGGGATGTAAACTTAATAAGCCTGTGAGAAGGGTTGAACATTCTTTTAAATGTTGGCAGTGCTGTCTTCCATCTCCAGACCATGATAGTGGACCTGTATGGGCTTTGAAACCAAAATATTAATCTGTTCTTTAATAAATTGTACCAGCCTCTTTATAATGCAGCGGCCTATGGACACCATTAAAAGTAAAGCCAACAAAGGGACTAATAGGGGAAGAAGGTAGGGTAGAAATCCATTATGCCCAATCCAGAGGGGATTTTCAAATAGTTCCCTTTGTCTCTTTTCTGGATCTTCTTGAAGCTGCTTAATTTTAATGCGTACTATGCCTGATTTATTTGCATAAAAGCAGCATCGTTCCCCTAAGGCTAAGCAAATACCTCCCTGGTTAGCTGTCAGCAAATCTAAGCCTCGTCTGTTTGAAGGAACACTTCTGCCAGGGAATTTATTTGGTCCTGCAAATCTTTAATGCTTCCTGATAAAGTTTGTACATAATTTATAAGTTGTTGAGACAGGCGATGGTAAGAGTGAATAGCCGTGCCTAAGCCACTGTACCTGTGCCCACAGCAGCTGTTATTCCAAGGCTGGCAATGAGTGGTAAAGCCTGTATTGCCCACCTATGTCTTTTGACTAAAGTGTCTAGGCTAGAAATTGGTAGAGGTTCATCTCCTGGGACAATAGTTATATCAGGGAGTAATAAAGCAAGAACACAACCAATGGTCCAATTCGCTGGAAGCGTGGGAAGGCCGAGTTTCCTCCACACATAAAAACTGTGCCATTGGAGGGACAAAGAGATGGGGTGGGTGAGGAATAATTTTATACTGTTGAGCAATTTCCAAAGGAAGTAAGTCGAACATCAATATCATAGGTATTATTCTGCATCGTCCTAAAAGAAATAATGTAAAAGTGCCTATAGGCTGTACTTTAAAGGGAAATCCGGGTTGGCGTGTATTATCATTGTCCATGATAGAATTAATAGGAACTGCCATAGGCATGATTGCCCCTGTTGTCATACAGAGCCAGCAATCACCAGCAAGGGTGGGGTTCGAATTATTAAGCTAGGAGAATGTAGTTTGCAAAATATCGAATGTATTGGTATCTAAACCTGGGAACTGGGATTTAGGCTACATTAAGGGATGATATGTGAGCTCAGGGATTTGGGGTTTCAAAAGTTTGATTATCTGAGGATGCTTGACAGAATAAGTGGGTCTTCCACCATCAGAGACCCCTGTAGGGGCCTTAATGGGCCAGTAGGAAGGTTTTCCGACAGCGCCTTGGCACCCAGCTGACTGTAGCTTGGTGTATTTGCCATCTCCTCCATGGTCAAAGAGAATGGGGGTATAATGAATAGTGGTCCCCCTGCTGCATGAGTTTTAGTTAGGGAGGCTTCAAAAAATTGTTCCCCCTGTTTATTAACACAAAGTGAAGCCCACGCATTACAAGAGACATGCATCGCCTGGGTATGCGTACAAGTTGCAGAACAATTTTGGAGAGCTTTACTTGTACTAGGGGGAATAATCTTTGGCTTGTTAACACATACCCATTTAGGCTGATGAACTCCTCCGAGATTATGGTCAACCTTGGCACGGAGGTAAGTCACCTTAGTCATGCAGTCAGCAGTCTGGGTCCAACTAGTGGGAGCCTCAGTCCAAAATCCTCCTTTGCATTCACGGGGGGGGGGGGGCAAAAAGGTACCCCATGATGTTGGAAATTTGAGGTCCAAGGCCTCTGTGTTCAAACCTGTTCAGCAGAAGTGCCTTAAGCAGGATCCTCGCACAGATTGTTGGCTGTATCTGAAATGGAGGAAAATTTGTCCTCAGGGGGAAGGCCTCCGTCCCTGGGTTGAGGTAAGTAATTTACCTGTTTAACCAGGCATTCTGGTAACCATCTTGGGGATGCTTGCTCTTGGTCCAAAACACAAGCTGAGCCTCATCCCCTGATGAGGATAGGATGTGGGCGTTTTCATTTATTTGTAATGGGATTGCACCACATAACAGGTCTGCGAACAGAATTGGATGAAGGATGCCAGTGTCTGTCTGTGGCCAAATGGCCTTCACTGTCTAGGGTAAGAAAAATAAGGGCAAATAATGCATGGTTAAGGCGATCCCTGGGAGTGGTAAATACAAGGGCGGAAGCCTTAAGACGGGATAGCCAAGTCTTTAAGGTAAGCTGGGCAAGTTCCACATGCCTTGGCCCTGAGTGTTGTATGGAATTTCAGTAGTATGACAAAATTGCAAGGTAGCACAAAACTGTTTAAACTTGGCACTGGTATATGCAGGACATTTATCTGTTTTAATATGTATTGGTTTACACATTACGAAAAAGGCTGAAACAAGATGAGAAAGGACATCTTTGGTAGCCTCTCAAGAATGTGGTGATGCAAAAATAAAGCCGCTGAAGGTATCTATAGAAACGTATATATATTTGGTTTTTCAAAATTCAGGAAAATGAATAACATCCATTTGCTAAATCTGATTGGGCAGTAATCCTCGGGGGTTAACTCCCAAGTGTTGAATGGGGAGGGAGAAAGTGCAAGCAGGGCATGCTTTTACTATTTCTCATGCATGTTGCCTGGTAATTTTCCAAAGTAATCGATGGCTCTGGGAATTTAGATGGTGAAGATTGTGTAACTCCATGGCCTTTTGAATGGAGCCAACAAAAATTGGAAAGATGGAACGTGTTGCTGCATCAGCTTGGGCATTACCTTGTGTTAGAGGGCTCAGAAGGTCAGAGTGTGTCATGATGTGTCCTAAGGAAAATGGATGTTTTCTGTCCTGAATTAGCTGCTGAAGCTGGTGAAACAGAAAGGGGGAATTGGAAGAAGCCTTAATGGTGGGTGAAATCTCCAGAAGGGGCACAGAATGAGCAATGTAGGCACTGTCTGTATAAATATTAACAAGATTATCAAAAAACTTTATAAAAACTTGTGTTATGGCGAACAATTCCACAAACTGAGCTGACTGATAGACAGTATCAAAGGTGGTAGGCTTGTTATTGACAACAAAGACTGCACGGCCATTACTGGAACCGTCTGTAAAAAAGGTAAGGGCTTGAGGAATGGGAGCCTTTTGAGTAATTTGGGAAAAATAAATGGATGTAACTGGACAAAATTTAAAAGGGGGTCATTGGGGATGTGGTTATGAATTGTTCCCAAAAAGCCTGATAGGACAATATCCCATTCATCCATGTCTGTAGTAAAAATTGTAGTAAGGGTTTGGTCCTTAGTATATGGAATTAAAATATTATCAGGGTCTTTGCCAAAATGTTGTCGAGAAAGCAAACGACCTTTTAAAATAAGAGAAGCTACCTGAGCAAGATAAACAGTAATAACCTTGGAGGATGTGGTGGGTAGAAGGACCAAAAGCAAGGGGCAGTCTTTATTTTTAAAATGTGGATCTCGCTGCCAAAATATTCCTGTGGGTGTATGAGGAGTGTGGAAAATAACCAGAACCAGAGGAAGGTTATAAGAAATTTGTGTAACAAACTTTTGGGCAATGGCTTCTGTGGCTTGGTTTAATGCATGTCATGCCTCGGGAGTAAGCTTTTGAGGGGAGGAGGGGTGGGAATCACGTATCAAAATATCATTAAGGGGCAAAAGTACACAAGTGGGTAATTTTAAATATGTTCCTAGCAATTGAATATCCCCCAGTAATATTTGAAAATCATTAAGTGCGTGAATATGGTCCACACATAGTTGTATTTTAGGAATTTGGATCTGATTATCTTGAAGTTTAAGGCCCAAATAGGTATAAGGGTCCTGTGTTTGAAACTTATCTGGAGCTATCTGTAGTCCCAAGGTAGTGAGGTTTTGTAAAAGTCCAAGTAACAATTATTAAGGTCATGGGTATTAGGTGCAGCAATTAACAAATCATCCATATAATGTAAAATATAATTTTGTGGTCATCGCTCTCTCACAGGGTCTACTGCTTGAGCAACGTATTTTTGGCAAAGACTAGGGCTGTTGGCCATACCTTGGGGAAGAACCTTCCATTGAAATCTCTGCATAGGGCCCAGAAAATTAATGCGAGGGAGACTAAAGGCAAAATAGGGTCTATCCTCAGGATGTAAAGGAATGGTAAAAAAGCAATCTTTTAAGTCAATAACCATTTTACAATAGGTTTTTTGAATCGCCACTGGTGTGGGAATGCCTGGCTGTAGTGCTCCCATCGGGCACATAACTTTATTAATGGCACACAAATATTGTAAAAGGCGCCACTTGCCTGATTTTTTCTTGATAATAAAAATAGGAGTAATCCATGGTGAGGTTGAGGGCTTTACATGGCCGGCTGCAAGCTGTTCCAGCACTAACGTGGAGGCAGCCTCCAATTTTTCTTGGGTAAGGGGCCACTGATCCACCAACACAGGAGTCTGAGTCTCCCAAATAATTTTATCTGCATGGGGTACAGGAGGGTCAGGGACCGACACTAAAAATCTGAATACACAAGTCCACATGTATTTGTTTTTTTTATGGGTTGTATAGGCTCCACCAGTCCTTGTTTCAGTATCCCCAGGCCTGTACCAGGAACAAAATTCATAGGAAGCATTTGATGAGTCACCATGGAATTGGGACTGGCGAGAATAACTTCCAATGACTCAAAATATCTCCACCCTATACGTTAACAGGGAGGTCAGAATCAACGAAAGGAGTGACAGTTGACTTATTACCATCTTTATCAGTGCAGCTAATAGACCTTGAGCTGACCAGAGGATTTTTTTACTTTCCTATCCCTTTAAGGTCAGTCAAGGATGGAGTGAGGGGCCAACCTGATGGCTAGTATTTTTGAGAAATAATTGTGGCATCAGCTCCAATATCTAGAACTCCTTGGAATTCCTTTCCTTCAGTAAGTAAGGTAAGGGTGGGTCTATTGTGAGAAATGGGTTGAACCCAATACACATCAGAGAAGCCTAAGAAGGCAGCCCCCCGAGGTAGGTTTGGGTGGTGGAAATGCCTCCTGAATCCAAGGGAAGGAGAATTAATTGTGCAAGTCTTGTTCCTGCTGGGATGGCGGCAACTCCATTAATAGCAGTGGCCAGTATTTTTATTTCTTCAGTGAAATCATTATCATTAATGCCAGCGAAGACCTGAACACCTTGTATGGTAGTGGAGGCTCTTCCAAGAATAAGGGCACATGTATGAGATGGAGGGGGACCCATAATTCCAGTGGGTATTATCTGGGGCCCTTGCATTGAGTCTAATATTGTAACTGTGGTGGCACAGAGGTCCAATTTTGCGCTGCCTGGGTGGCTAGTTGGAGGGAGGCAATTGTGGAGAAGGATTTTGTGGTAGGTTGGGAGTTTGGGAGGGAACAAACCTTATTGCTCCTGTGTTTGTCCTGGGGGATGTTGTGGCCAGGGGCTGGCCCCGCAGGGAGTTTCCCGAGAAGCAGGAAGAAATAGGCTGTCTGAGGGCATTTGTCTTAGATCTACACTCACTGGCCCAGTGATGACCTTTACCACTTCTATGGAAAAGGGTAGCTGGGGGCGGTCAAACCCCAGTTTGAGGAGACGCTATTCCTAGGCTTTGTTTGCCTGTTGGACACCCACATGCAAAATGGCCAGGTTGTTTACAAGTAAAGCAAGTACGTGAGCCAGGATTGTGAAACGCCTTGGTAAAGGCGGCCCCTAAAGCGAGACCCATGGCATGGGCTGCACCCACGCCTGCACAGAGTCTAATAAATTCAGAAAGTTTCCCTTTATCCTTATGTGGTTGAAGAACATCCTGACATGCTGGGTTGGCATGTTTTACATAGGTGCTTTCACCTTCGCTTGGTTCATGCAAGCATTCCGCAGCTAGGTTAAGCCGGGGAACAAACTACCTATAAGGCTCATGGGGCACTTGTCAAATTTTTGCCAGGGAATTGGTAGCCGAGGCCTTTTGAGGGAGGTGTCACCAAGCAGGAAAACCAGCCATCTGAGTCTGCGCCAAGAGTCCAGGAGGGAAACGTGCCTGTTATTTTTAGTGTCAAAAGGCGCATTGCCCACTAGCTAAACTTAAGTCCCAGATTCAGAGGAGGCCTTAGTTAAAATTATTTGAGCAGTTTCCCGACATTGTCTTCGAAATCTGCATTTCATAACAGGAAGTCTCCGGCACTGAAGGTAGCTTGGTCTAAAAATTTCCAATCATTGGGAGTAAGCCATTGTGCACTGTGGATTTCTAATAAAGCCAACGTGTAGGGCACAGTGGGGCCATAGTGAGCACAAGCCTTATTAAGTTTTTCAAGAAAACATAGGCTTAATTTTTTGTAGACTCTGGGTTCCTTCCTGCCCAGGGGTGAACTCCTCATCCTCTGAGTCCTGATCTCCTTGATCCATTTCCCCCGCTTCCTCCTCTTGTTCCTCATCGAAGTCTTTGACCGCAGCCTGGGCAGGCTTATCTATCTGACTGGTGGTGACTGGGAAGGTGAGAACAGGCCGATGGAGTGGCTTCGACTTTGTATTAGACCGCTGTGGGCCAGCTTGCATTGACTCCATAGCTAAGGCTAATGAAGAGAGCTCAGAGTCAAGGGAATTTAAATATTTTAAAAGTTGCATCTCTTCCCGTCTATGTTGGAAGGATGCTGGCAAGGGAGCGAGGTTAGGTAGGGGAAGTAGGGAAAAAATATCTGGGGGGGCACTTGGCCCCTGAAGGGCCAGAGCACAAAAGGCAGGAGGGATATAGGAGGGAGGTGGATGTGTAAATCCTGTAGGCTGTGGCAGGGTCCTAAGAGGTTGCGGGTCTTCTGAATGGTAGAGAGCTGCTTCCTTCTCCAAGATAGCGTCCTTCCCAGGGGTCAATGTGTCTCTGGGATTTAAAAATGGATAAAGGTGGTTTTTAATCATTGGAGCCTTATTAATTAGGGTCGTATTTTTAGGGGGACCAGGAAGGTTCTCAGGGTCCTGGGAAGACTGAGAAGGGTCTATGTCTATACTAATGATGGGCATGCAGAGGAGGGACAAGAGGTCTTTTGCATAATCTCTTCCCCAATCCTGACAAGTTGTAAGGTACCATTGTCAAAGCGAAAACTTTTAAGAATTTCATTAATTAAGTTCCAGTAAGAAAAGGTGGGAACTGGCATTTTTTCTGGGCCAAAGGATTCATAATAATCTTTTAAACAGTCTCCTACTCTAAGCCATTTTTGCCATCAATGGTCCCTTCAAGAGGAAACCATGGACACAATGCTCCAATGTGTGAAAAGAAAAATTTTAAGTCCTTTTTCTTAACATGTGCCCCCCATGTCTTGAAGAACTCCTTGAGGCCTGAAATAAACAAATCATGTGACGATATTGCTTGTCACATGGTGGGTCACTCACCGTGCATCATTCCCACCCTCCTCCTGGATATGTCTTCGGGTGGTGTCTGCTGAGACGATCGCGGGCTCCTCTTGACCAAGTCTTCCAGGAGGAAGGGGTTCCCCCTCAGTCAATGGCTTGAGCCCCAGTCAGTGGGCGCCAGATGTCCCGGCCGGCAGGACACATCAACATGGGCAGCGAACCTAGATGGGGAGGAGTGAAGGGACAAGAGACACGAGAGATGAGAGCAACACAGGAGTTCTGATCAAGCTGCAAAATTTTATTGTTCACGCATGGGTATTAAAATGCTGGATTTGGGAAAACTCTCTTATCGGCAGTTCCTGGATGTCTTCACAAGTGAGATAACTTCAGGATGTTTCTGGAAGAAAGA
This sequence comes from Callospermophilus lateralis, assembly GCF_048772815.1. Classification (NCBI taxonomy): domain Eukaryota; kingdom Metazoa; phylum Chordata; class Mammalia; order Rodentia; family Sciuridae; genus Callospermophilus; species Callospermophilus lateralis. The sequence continues at coordinate 9,537,028 of NW_027515613.1, forward strand.
TGGCCACAGGATGTCTCAGGGACACATATGGCTACAGGATGTCTTCCAGACAGGATGTCTCCTGGTGGCTGTTTCTTGTAAGTATCAGGCTGTTCTTTGAAAAAGAATTCCTTCTACCCTTGACAGTCAGGGATTCAGTATTTCGAATGGAAAATTGGAAAATGAATCCAATGTGTAGGCAAATATGTGCTACCCAAAAATCTTCCAACTCACATTCAGAACAATGCCTTGACATTTCCTTCACCCCAAGTAAGACACAATTAGAGGAGAAGAGTTAGAAAATCTGTGAATACATATCGGTAATGGAAAATGCTCAGGAGTTCACAACCTTCGAGGTTGTAGAGAAGTTTCAAAAAGTAAGGGACAGGGTAAAAACTCCAAAAACATGGAGCTCTGCTGGCCTAAAGACTTTTTGAAAAACTGCCTCTGAGGTTGGGCACCTGAAATATATGTTGATGACAGGAGCTTTAGCTTCCTTTGTAGTGAGACCATCAAAGCTGGGTCTGCATCTATATGACCTGGAGGACATGGTTTCTTTTTTTCCTATGAACATGAGGCAGCAGGGCTGAATTCTCTCTTTATAGGTAAACTGTTGCCACTGGGGGCTAAGTGTCTTCCAGTGTGGACTGTGAAGCCATTTGGTCATCCTCCAATTTTCGTGGTGTTTCTTGCAGCTGCACTGGGAGTTTGGTATTTGCTTCATAAAATACGAGAAGTTCAACTGGGACACAGTGATGGAGGGAGTTCTGTCACGTGTGGTGGGTAAGGGTCTGCAGGAGAATGCACCAACCTGGCTTATATCCCACATAGCTTGCCCCCTTGACCATAGCAATCTGATTCTAAACATTGCCCTGCAACCTCTCCATATAACAAGATGCCTTTACATACAAGGGTATGGGGGCTGCACCATATCAGTCACAAGGCATTTGGAAGCCAATGGCATATCCACATCACCCCACCACAGATGTTTTAACACACACCTGCACACCACTGCTCTAGGCCGACTACTCATCAGGCTCCAAGTTACTGGCATCTCTGTTCTATACCATTTTCATGAAACCCAGTCAATCAAGGCACTGTCTGGTACACTCATGATCAGCAATAGGACACCCAAAGGTTCTCCAGTGCCACCAGGTGATGGGAATTTCCAAACTTTAATAATATTTATCTAGGCATTTTTCATGGATGAAGTTGAAGGCACTGTGGGTTTCAATTCATTCAGGAACCATAAAATGGAGAAGAAGCTCATTTCAATGAAAGCTCTGGAGAATTCTAACAGGCAAGGCTTCCCAAAGACAGGCTAAAAGGTCACATTAAGCCAGGCATTTGAGGTCTACAATGTGAGGTCCATGTGTGTTTTGACTTGCAACGATGGCTGCCAAGTCTTTAAGAATAAAATCATGTGATGTCCTTCCTGAAATTTCCAGTGCTCTTCCGAAAGCCTCCCTGGGCCTAGATCTCAGTTTCCAAGTGCGACTCTCATGCGTGGCCTCCTAAAATCCCAACACAATACATGGCAATCCTTCTTTGAGGTCAGTTCCAGAACTCAGTCTCTAAGGGGAATCACATAAGTGTTCAAGCCCAGGTGGACATAGTCATCTCTTCCAACGGCCACAAAAATGACCACAATTAAAACCAAAACACTCCCACATGACACACCTGATGCAAAGACCTTCCTGACTTTCAGGGCAACAGAAGAATAGGTAAGCAAAATGTCCAAAGCAGGGTTTTTCCACTGAGGCATTCCTGGTCACACTGATATCTGAGCTTTCTGAGATGCTCGCCATTCCCTTCAGCTATCCAGTACATGGCCATGTCACAGAGATTTGAGGAGGTACATATCATGGACACAAAACCATGAGCCTATTCTGGAGAGTGCACACAATTCAGGAAGAAAACAGGAACTTAAGAAGTTAGCAGGTGTTCCCCATTGATAAGTCAAGCCGCAGTCCATTCATGAATTGGGCAGGATGAAAGCTGAGAAGCTTTCTACAAGACAGGACTCACCCATTGATGCATTTTCTTTTCTAATGTCTACAACCAGGGACACAGTGGTATAAACAGACATAGAAACACTCGCCTTGTCAAATGACTTACTAGAAACAGTTCCCTCCAAACCAAACAAACCGCCATTCCTACCTATTCTCAGAATATGAGACAAAACCACAAACCCACACCCACACCCACAAAGACACATCCTTCCCCCAAGTAGGTCTGTGACTATCCGGAGTGTCCTCTGACTGGTGGGCCATACTATGTTCCAATGAAATCGCCTGTCCTGTCTCAGATCTGGTCTCCTTGGCCAACTCTGTGAAGTTGTCAGGAGCCAGCAGTGAGCCACTACCTACTTTCTCAGGAAAAGCCCCTCTTCAGAGCTTTCCTGGTTTTGGCTGTCCTCACATCAGTAGGTACCAAGAATGACTGACTCTGTCCTTGGTAAATCCATACAAGTGAGACTACTGGGATTGGGACTGCCTCTTGGTGCCTGGCTTCTTGGATACCAAGTTCAGAGAGTTCCATCAACAAAGAAGTGAGGTGAGGTCACTTCCTTAAGGAACTGAATCAGATCACTGCCTTGGTAACCACTTTGTCCTAACAGTTGCTTCCAAGACGACCATGAGATGGAGGCTGCCCCTACTTTCTGTGACACTTTCACAAGGTAGAATGGTATATCAACCATAGGCACCTAGGAACAGCTCTCCACACCAACCTGGTTTGGTCCATCTTCTCTACAATAAGAAGAGAGAGGCTGATTCATAAACAACCTTTCATCCTGACCAGGTTGTTTGCCATGGATGCTGACTTTTGCTCTCTCAGGTCCTTCATAGTTGTTTACATCTTCTCCAGGGATCATTTCTGCATGGACCTTGAGGTTCTCAGGAGGTGGAAGATCCCCTATATTCCTGTATTGTAAGACCAACTCTGTCCCTGCTCTTCTGTAAAGTTAGAATGAGGGAACAGTGTATGGTTAGGGTTAATAATATGTTCAATTTGAATTAGGAATCATTCTGCTGGATGAATAATGGTCCTGGGAACCTGCGACATTTATAAGTATAGATAGGTGAAATATATGTATGAAAACAGAAATCTAAATAAGATTTGAACCGCAGAATGGGGATGGGCCCTTGAGTGTGATACTTAGCGTTGAATTATGTTCTGCACAGATGTCTGAGATAGATCGATATACAATGGCATTAGACACTGTACCTTGTATTATTGAATGTATAAGATAACATCCAGTCAAAAAGGGATAATGGGTAGGATTAGGAAGATAGTCAGTAGGTTTAAGAAGAAGAGTGAGTATAGGATTTGGAAAAAAAGTTCCTAAGCAATAGGGTTTGGATTAGAGTGTGAATGTACATGTCAGCACCATTGAAGAGTCAGTCACAATGATGAACTGTGGAAAGTATGTAGGAAAGCTGATATAAATAGAGACATTATGAAACCAGGAAAAGTATAAAGTGAGAGATAGGATTAGATATTTTCAACAGGGTTGAGTTTGAATATATAAACTTAGCAAGAAACAAATATGTTGTCACAAATAGGATTGACTTTTGAGAGCATTAGCCATACTTGACATGGATGGTTTTAGTAATCCATGTTCACTTTACATTTAGGCTTTGGTGCAAACATAAGTGTGACCTTTTCTTTTTGTGTCCAGAATATTACTGTGATAAAATGTATATGTAGATCAGATGACATGAGTATTTCTTCCACCATTACTGGGAGCAAAATTTTGAAGACGTATAAATTAGTATTGGGTTTACAAAGAGGTGTACCCTGTGTCTATGAATATAGAGACAATGCATGAATAGACAATAGTGTGAATAAATAATATAACTGGTTCCACTTTAAATAATGGATTTATTTGATATCTGAAAATATATAAGAAATCTTATATTGATATACAATCATTCATTCCAACCAGTAATACATCTAATAGTAATATTAGGGTTGTAGTTTATCATGAAGGGTGTGTGAGTTTTGCTTCAAATATGATTATGGAAATCGAAAATAATATGTTTGGAATGAAGTCTCATAAACAAACCAGTCAAGAAACATGGAGGATTACATGTGTTCTAAAGCAGAAAATGATTGAAAGTGAAACAAATGCCTATAATTTTGCTAACGTATGGATGAAATATATATCCTATAATGTGCATAAACTGAAGAAATTGTAACATACCAGTGGTGAATAAGAATGAACATCAAAATACACATCATGTCCCATAGGAATCTACTTGCATTGATGAGAAACTGGATCAATTATTGTAGAAATATTAGGATTTGTATCCACCATTCACTGAAGTTAGTTTTCATTTCTAGGAAAAAAACATGTATTTCAGGTGGATGAATATTTCCGTGAATAATCTTGTGAAATGTTAACTCTAAATCCACATACATGAATATGAATGAATTTAGGGAGTTTATAATAAGACACATATATTTTATATTTTAAAAAATTTAGAGTGTATATATATATATATATATATATATATATATATATATATATATTAACACACACACACACACACACACACACACACACACACACAGACATTAAAAATTAGCAATACATATGCCAATCGAAATTCACCATGAAATATATATCATCCACAGATCCAAAAATATTCATTTTACTGAACATGGATTTATGTATAATGTTGTTCAACTAGGAAGCTCACCCATAGTTTGAAATTTCAGTTTCAACAGCGTTTAGGTGGAGTGATCTATTCTCACAATTTCTATCTGCCAAGTCAGCCACCTCACAAGAATGTACCTGTGGTACCAGGTAGAATTCTATATGTGCATATAAAAATACATGTGCTGAATAGGCTACAGAGAAAGGGTGACAGGAATTCACATATTTGTTAACTTTAAGTACACATGGAACTATTTCAATTAAAAATTAACTAGATTTATAACACCTACACTTTATCATGCAAAAGCCAAGTCTAACTATACACCATGCATCCTCTGAAATGTTTGTATTTCTATTCTGTTTGGGTTATTTTACTCCATCATATTAGGATTAGTAGTAAGAGTCTATTAGGGTATGGGTTAGTGTCAGTTATTAAGTATTTCAAATGGAAAATAGGAAAATGAATCCAATGTGTATGCAAATATGTGCTACAAAAAATTTCCACTTTCATCCAGAACAATGCCTTGACAATATCTTCGCCCCTAGTAAGACACAATTAGAGAAGAAGAGTTAGAAAATCTGTGAATACATACCTGGAATGGAAAATGTTCAGGAGGTGGTAGAGGAGTTTCCAAATGTAAGGGACAGTGTAAACACTCCACAAACATGGAGCTATGCTGGCATTAAGACTTCTTGAGAAACTGCATCTGAGGTTGGGCACTTGAAGTATATGTTGTTGTCAGGAGCTTTAGCTCCCTGTGTACGGAGACCATCAAACCTGGGTCTGCATCTATGTGACCTGGAGGATATGGTTTCTTATTTTCTAATGAACATGAGGAAGCAGTGATGAATTCTCTCTTTGTAGATAAACTGTGGCCAATGGGGGCTAAGTGTCTCCCTGTGTGGACTTTGAAGCCATTTGGTCATCCTCCAATTTTCGTGGTGTTTCTTGCAGCTGCACTGGGGGTTTTGTATTTGCTTCACAACATACAAGGATTTCAAATGGGTCACAGTGCTGGTGGGAGTCCTGTAAGGTGTGGTGGGTCAGGGTCTTCAGGAGAATGCACCAACCAGGCTTCTATCCCACATTGCTTGCTCCCTTGACCATAGCAACCTGATTCTGAACATTGCCCTGAAACCTGTCCATATAACCAGATGCCTTTTCATATAATTTTCTGCTGGCTGCACCAAATCAGTCACAAGCCATTTGAAAGCCAATGACACACCCACATGGCCACACCACAAATATATTATCAGACAACTGCACACCACTGCTCTAGGCTCACTACTCAGCAGGCTCCAACTTACTGGCATCTCTGTTCTACACCATTGTCAAGAAATCCAGTCAATCAAGGCACTGTCTTGTACACTCATGAGCAGCAATAGGACATCCAATGGTTCTCCAGTGCCACCTGGTCATTGGGAATTTCAAAAATTTCATGGTATTTATCTATCCATTGTTCAAGAATGAAGTTGGAGGCACTTTGGGGTTTCCATTCATCCAAGAACCATGAAATGGTGAGGAAGCTCATTTCAATGAAAGCTCTGGAGATCTCTCACAGGCAAGGCTTCCCAAAAAGTGGTCAAAATGTCACATGCAGACAGGCCCATTGAGGTCTAAAATGTGAGGTCCATGTGTGTTTTGACTCTTAACTATAGCTGCCAAGTCTTTCAGAATAAAATCATGTGATATCCTGGCTGAGATTCTCAGTGCTCTGTGGAAAGCCACCCAGGGCCCAATCTCAGGTTTCAAGGGTGACTCTCATGCGTGTCCTCCTACAATCCCAACACAATTAATGGCAATACTTCTCTGAGGTCAGTTCCAGAACTCAGTCTCGAAGGAGAATCACACCAGAGTTCAAGCCCATGTGGACCCAGTCATCTCTTCCAACCGCCACACAAATGACAACAATTGAAACCAAAACTTTCCCACATGACCCTCATCTTCTTCCATATAGACACTCATCATAAACTCTTGCTGGAGTTTTCCATTAGGAGCGCAGCCCAAGACAATGTCCAAAATATGCACCCTTGCCCGTCATTTGCCTAAAGTGAGCGTGGCCTTGACACCCTTCCTGTAAACCAGGAGTGATCAAATAGGCCTGCCTTTAATACTGCTCTGCTTCTCCAATTTGAGGCCTACTGACTGTCAGGTATAGATTCTTTATGTGATTTGGCATCATGGGAGAACCCAAGCACTTGTGCAGGAGTTCAAAGAACTCATTTGACCCAGAGGATCCTATTCTCACTTGATGGAGGTCAGGAACCTAACAGAGGAAGGCAGGAAACTTCATGCACAATGACTGATATTTTTACCATTTTTGTTTTCAATACACACATGGGAACTTTCTTTATATTCATCAGGTGCTGAGAATCTAATCCATAGCCTGACCCAGAGGCAAGCGGCTGATTCAGACACATGCCTTTCGAAAGCAATTAAGCAAAGCACCACAGGTGATGCCCACTCATTTGCATTTAAAAACTGTTTACTTCAGGCTTCAAAAAGGAGTGGCCTGAGGTAAGGACCTTCCTGACATTCAGGGCAACAGAAAAATAGGTAAGCAGAAGGCCCAAAACAGTGTTTCTCCACTGAGACTTTCCTGGTCACACTGATATCTGAGTTTCCTGAGATGCTCGCCATTCCATTCAGCTATCCAGTACATGGCCATGTCACAGAGCTTGGAAGTGTTACATATCTTGGACACAAAACCATGAGCCTATTCTGGGTAGTGGCCAAAATTTAGGAAGAAAACAGGAACTTAGGACGATAGTAGGGGTGGCCCATCCATAAGGCAACCTGCACTCCAGTCATAAATTGGGTAGGATGAATGCTGGAAAACTTTCTTCTAGACAGGACATATCCATTGATGCATTCTCTTTTCTCATGTCTACAACCACGGACACAGTGAGATACACAGATATAGAAACACTCACCTTTTCAAACGACTTTTTAGAAACAGTCCACTCCAAACCAAACAAACCGCCTTTTCTACCTATTCTCAGAACATGAGACAAAACCACAAACTCACACCCACACCCACAAAGGCACTTCCTTCCCCCAATATGTCTGTGATTATCCGGAGTGTCCTCTGCCTGTGGACCATATTGTTACCCCGAACTGGCCTGCCCTGTCTCAGATCTGGTCTCCGTGGCCAAATCTGTGAAGTTGTCAGGAACCAGCGATGACCAACTACCTGCTTTCTTAGGAAAGGACCCTCTTCAGAGCTGTCCTGGCATTTGGCCATTCTCACATCAGTACGTACCAAAAAAAGACTCTCTGCCCTTGGTAAAACCAAACATGTGATCCCACTGGGACTGTGACTGGGACTGGCTCTGGATGCCTGGCTTCCTTGATCCCAAGTTCAGAGAGTTCCATCACCAAGTAAGTTAGGTGAAGTCACTTTCTTCATGAAATGAATGAGGTCAATGCCTTGGCAACCACTTTGTCCTAGGAGTTGCTGCCAAGGGTCCCATGAGATGGAGGCTGTTCCTACTTTCTGTGACACTGTCACAAGTTATAATGGTATATCAACCATATGCACCGGGGAACTTCTCTCCATACAGGCATGCTTTGGTCCATCTTCTCTACATTAAGAAGAGAGAGGCTGATTCAGACACATCCTTTCATCCTGTCCAGGTTCTTTACCATGTCAGAAGACTTTTGCTCTCTTTGGTACTACATAGCTGCCTACAACTTCTCCAAGGATCATTTCTGCATTGACCTTTGAGGTTCTCAGCAGGTGGAAGATCCCCTACATTCCTGTATTGTAAGACCAACTCTGTCCCTGCTCCTCTGTAAAGTTAGATTGAGGGAACAGCGTATGGTTAGGGTTAATAACAGGTTCGATTTTGGTTAGGAATCATTCTGCGGGATGAATAATGTTATTGGGAACCTGCGATATTTAAAAGAATATAAAGGTGAAATATAAGTTTGAAAACCCAAATCTAAGACAGTTTTGAAGCCCAGAAGTGTATTGGGCCCTTGGGTAGGATACTTAGCTTTGAATTATGTTCTGCACAGATGTCTCTGATTAATCGCTATACAATGGCATAGGACCTTTACCTTGGATGATTGAATGTTGAAGAGAACATGCAGTCAAAAAGGGATAATCGGCAGGATTAGGAAGATAGTCAGAAGGTTTAGAAAGAAGAGTGAGTATAGGATTTGGACCAAAAGTTTTTTAGCAATAGGGTTTCGGGTAGAGAGTGAATGTAAATGTCAGCACATGTGAAGAGTCATTCACAATGATGAACTGGGGAAAATATGTATGAAAGTAAATATCAATTGAGACAAAAGGAAATCAGGCAAAGTATAATGTGAGTTATAGGATTAGACATTTTCAACAGGGTTGAGGTTGAATATATAATCTTAGCAAGAAACAAATATGTAGTCACAAATTGGATTGACATTTGAGAGCATTAGGCAACCTGGACATGGATGTTATTACTAATCCATGCTCACTTTCCATTTAGGCTTTGGTACAATCATAAGTGTGACCTTTGCATTTTGTGTACATAATATTACTGTGATAAAATATATATGTAGATCAGGTGACATGAGTATATCTTCCACCATTTCTGGGAGCAATATTTTGAAGACGTATAAATTAGTATTGGGGGTACAAAGAGGTGTACCCTGTTTCTATGAATATACAGATAATGCATGAATAGAACATACTCTGAATAAAACATATACTCATTCCACTATAAATAATGAATTGAATTGATATCTGAAAATATACAGGAAATCAAATATTGATATACAGACATTCATTACAACCAGTTATACATCAATGATAATATTAGTATTAGGATTTTCATGAAGAGTGTGTGAGTTTCGCTTCAAAATTGATTTTGGAAATCGAAAATAATGTGTTTGGAAAGAAGTCTCATGAAAATACCAGTAAAGCAACATGGAGGAATACATGTGTTCAGAAGCAGGAAGTGATTGAAAGTGAAACAAATTCCTATATATTTTTGAAATTTTGGATGAAATATATATACTATGATTTGCATAAACTGAAGAAATAATAATGTCCCATTGTTGAATAAATATGAATGTCAAAATATATATCATGTCCCATAGGAATCTGCTTGCGTTGATGTTAAACTGGGTCAGTTACTGTAGAAATATTAGGATTTGTATACACCATTCACTGAAGTTAGTTGTCAGTAATAGGAAACAAATATGAATTTCAGGTGGATGAATATTTTAGAAAATAATCTTGTGAAAAGTTGATTATAAATCCACATAAATGAATATGAATGAATTTAGGGAGTGTATAATAAGTCACATATATTACATATTTTGAAAAATCTGGAGAGTATATATATATATATATATATATATATATATATATATATATATATACAGAGAGAGAGAGAGACATTAAAAACTAGCAATATATATGCCAATCAAAATTCATCATGAAATATATATCATTCACAGATCCAAAAATATTCATTATACTGAACATGGATTTATGTATAATGTTGTTCAACTAGAAAGTTCACCCATAGTTTGAAATTTCAGTTCCAACAGCATTTACGAGGAGTGATCTCTTCTCACAATTTGTATCTGCCAAGTCAAACACCTCACAAGAATGTACGTGTGGTACCAGGTAGAAATCTATATGTGCATATAAAAATACATGTGCTTAATAGGCTACAGAGAAAGGGAGAAAGGAATTCACATATTTGTTAACTTTAAAAACTCATGGAGAACTATTTCAAAAAAAAATTTGCAAGATTTATAACTCCTACCCTATATTATGCAAAAGGCAAGTCCTAGTATACACCTTGCCTCCTCTGAACTGCTTGTACTTCTTTTCTGCTTTTTGTTATTTTTCTCCATCATATTAGGATTAGTAGTCAGAGTCTAGTTGGGAATTGGTTAGGGTCAGAGATTCAGTATTTTGAAGGGAAATTGAAAAATGTATCCAATGCCTATGCAAATATGTGCTACCCAAAATCTTCCCACTCTCATCCAGAACAATGCCTTGACATTATCTTTTACCAAAGTGAGACACAGTTAGAGGAGAAGAGTTAGAAAATCTGTGAATACATATCTGGAATGGAATATGCTCAGGAGTTCACAACCTTGGAGGTGGTAGCAGAGTTCAAAAAAGTAAGGCAAAAGGTAAACACTCCTCAAATATGGAGCTCTGCTGGCCGAAAGAATTCTTGAGAAACTACCTCTGAGGTTGGTCACTTGAAATATATGTTGTTTTCAGGAGATTTAGTTCTTTTGTAGAGAGACCATCAAAGCTGGTTCTGCATATATGTGACCTGTAAGACATGGTTTCTTATTTTTCATTGAACATGTGGCAGCAGTGCTGAATTCTTTTTTTGTAGCTAAACTGTGGACATTGGGGCTAAGTTTCTCCCTGTGTTAACTGGGAAGACATTTGTTCATCCTCCACTTTTAGTGGTGTTTCTTGCTGTTGCATTGGGAGTTTGGTATTTGCTTCACGAAATAAAGGAGTTCAATTGGGACACATTGCTGGAGGGAGTTTAGTCACGTGTGGTGGGTGAGGGTTTGCAGGAGAATGCAATAACCAGGCTTCTATCCCACATAGCTTGCCCCCTTGATCATAGCAACCTGATTCTGAACATTTCCCTGAAACCTCTCCATATAACAAGATGCCTTTACCTATTGGGTCTGTTGGCTGAAACCATATCAGTCACAAGCCATTTGGAAGCCAATGGCAGATCCACGTGGCCCCACCACAGATGTTTTGTCACACATCTGTCCACCACTGCTCTAGGCCCACTAATCAGTAGGCGACAAATAACTGGCATCTCTGTTCTTCACCATTCTCATGAAACCCTGTCAATCAAGGCACTGTCTGGTATACTATGATCAGCATCAGGACATCCAAAGGTTTTCCAGTGCCACCTCGTCATGGAAATTTCAAAAATTTCATGGAATTTATCTAGCCATTATTCAAGGAAGAAGTTGTAGTCACTGTGGGTTTCAATTCATTCAGGAACCATTAAATGTTAAGGAAGCTCATTTAAATAAAAGCTCTGGAGAACAATCACAGGCAAGGCATCCCAAATAGTCGCCAAAAGGTCACATGAAGCCAGGACCATTGAGGTCTACAATGTGAGGTCCATGTGTGTTTTGACTCTCAACTATGGCTGCCAAGTTTTTCAGAATAAAATCATGTGATATCCTGCCTGAGATTCTCAGTGTTCTGTGGAAAGCCACCCTTGGCCTAGATCTCAGTTTCAAAGGGTGACTCTCATGCGTGGCCTCCTAACATCCCCACACAATCCATGGCAATACTTCTCTGAGGTCAGTTCTACAACTCAGTCTCTAAGGAGTATTACACCAGAGTACAAGCCGAGGTGGACCCAGTCATCCCTTCCAACTGCCACACAAATGACCAAAATTAAAACCAAAACATTCCCACATGGCCCTCATCTTCTTCCACATAGACGCTCATTATAACCTGTGGCTGGAGATTTCCATGAGGGGTACAGCGCAAGAGAGTGTCCAAAATAAGCTCCCTTGGCCCTCATTTGCCTAAAGTCAGGGTGGCCTGGACACCATACCTGTGAACCAGGAGTGATCAAATAGGCCTGCCATTACAACTGCTCTGCTTCTCCAATTTGAGGCCTACTGACTGTGGGGTTTAGATTCTTTATGTGAAGTGGAATCATGAGAAAACCCACGCACCTCTGCATGGCTTTGAAAAACTCATTTGACCCAAAGGATCCCAATACTCACTTGATGATTGTCTACAACCTAATAGAGGAAGGAGAGAGACATCATACACAATGACTGAATTTTGACATTTTGGTTTTGGATGCACACATGGGATCTTTCTTTATATCCATCAGGTGCTGAGAATCTAAGCCACAGCCTCACAGAGGGCCAAGAGGCTGATTCAGACACATCCCTTTCAAAGCAATTAAGCAAAGAGCCACAGGTGATGCCCAATCATTTCCATATGAAAACTGTTTTTTTCATGCTTCACAAATCGGTGGCCTGAGGCAAAGACCTTCCTGTCATTCAGTGAAACAGAAAAATAGGTAAGCAAAAGGCACAAAACATGGTTTCTCCACTGAGACTTACCTGGTCACACTGATATCTGAGTTTTCTAAGATGCTCGCCATTACCTTCAGCTATTCAGTACATGGCCATGTGACAGAGCTTGGGGTGGTACCTATCTTGGACACAAAACCATGAGACTATTCTGCAGATTGGTCAGAATTCAGGAAGAAATCTGAAACTTAGCAAGATATTAGGTGTTGCCCATCGATAAGGCAACCTGCAGTGCAGTCATAAATTGGGCAGGATGAATGCTGGGAAGCTTTCTACTAGACAGGACACATTCATTGATGCATTCTCTTTTCTAATGTCTACAACCACGGACACAGTGTTATACACAGACATAGAAACACTTGCCTTGTCAAACGACTATCTAGAAACAGTCCACTGCAAACCAGACATACCAGCTTTTCTACCTATTCTAAGAAAATGAGACAAAACCACAAACTCATACCCACAAACACAAAGGCACCTCCTTCCCCAAGTAAGTCTGTGAATATCCAGAGTGTCCTCTGACTGGCGGGCCATACTATGTTCCCCCGAAATGGCCTGTACTGTGTCAGATCTGGTCTCCTTGGCCAACTCTGTGAAGTTGTTGGGAGCCAGCGGTGAGCCACTACCTAGTTACTAAGGAAAGGCCCGTCTTCAGAGCTCTCCTGGCATTTGGCCATCCTCACATCAGTAGGTACCAAAAAAGACAGAATCTGTCATTAGTAAAACTAAACAAGTGAGCCCACTGGGACTGGGACTGGGACTGGCTCTGGATGCCTGGCTTCCTGGATCCCAAGTTCAGAGAGTTCCATCACCAAAGAAGTAAGGTAGGTCACTTCCTTCAGGAACTGAATAGGTCAATGCCTTGGCAAACACTTTGTCCTAATAGTTGCTTCCAAGGGTCCCATGAGATGGAGGCTGCCCCTACTTCCTGTGACATTGTCACAAGTTAGAATGGCATATCAACCATAGGCACACGGGAAAAGCTCTCCACACAGAACTTGTTTGGTCCATCTTCTCTACATTAAGAAGAAAGTGGCTGATTCAGACACACCCCTTCATCCTGACAAGGTTGTTTGCCATGGAAGATGACTTTTGCTCTCTCAGGTCCTTCATAGCTGCCTACCTCTTTTCCAGGGATCATGTCTGCATGGACCTTTGAGGTTCTCAGCAGGTGGAAGATCCCCTACATTCCTGTATTGTAAGACCAACTCTGTCCCTGCTCTTCTGTAAAGTTAGATTGAGGGAACAGTGTATGTTTAGGGTCAATAACATGTTGGATTTAGTTTAGGAATCATCCTGCAGAATGAATAATGGTATTTGAAACTGCGATATTTACCAGAATATATATGTGAAATATAAGTGTGAAACCAGAAATCTAGGTAACATTTGAAGCCCAGAAGGGCATTGGAACCTTGATTGTGATACTTAGCATTGAATTGCATTCTGCACAGAGGTCTCAGATAGATCAATATACAATGGCATAAGACCTTGTACCTTGCTTGATTGAATGTAGAAGAGAACAACCAGTCAAAAAAGGATAGTCGGTCGGATTAGGAAGATAGTCGGTAGGTTTACAAAAAGAATGAGTATAGGATTAGGAACAAAAGTTTATTAGCAATAGGTTATGGATTAGAGTGTGAATGTAAATGTCAGCACATGTGAAGAGTCAGTCACAATGATGAACTGGGGAAAATATGTAGGAAACAGATAGAAATAGAGCCATAATGAAATCAGGCAATGTATAAAGTGAGGGATAGGATTAGACATTTTCAGTAGGGTTGAGTTTGAATATATAATCTTAAGAAGAAACAAATATGTAGTCACCAATAGGATTGACATTTGACAGCATTAGGCAACATGGACATGGATGTTTTTAGTAATCCATGTTTACTTTCCTTTTAGGCATTGGTACAAACATAAGTGTGACCTTTGCATTTTGTGTTCCGAATATTTCTGTGATTAAATGTATAAGTAGATCAGGTGACATGAGTATTTCTTCCACCATTTCAGGGAGCAATATTTTGAAGACGTATAAATTAGTATTGGGGGTATAAAGAAGTGTACACTGCGTCTATGAATATAGAGATAATGCATGAATAGACCATACTGTGAATAAATAATATAACTCTTTTCACTTTAAATAATGGATTGAATTTTTATCTGAAAATATATAAGAAATCCTATATTGGTATGCAATCATTAATTCCAACCACTTATACATCTAATGGTAATATCAGAGTTATAATTTATCATAAAGTTTATGTGAGTTTTGCTTCAAAAGTGATTATGGAAATTGAAAGTCATGTGTCTTGAAAGAAGTCTCATGAAAAGACCTGTCAAGAAACATGGAAGAATACATGTGTCCTGAAGCAGGAAGTGATTGAAAGTGAAGCAAATTCCTATAAATTTGCGAACTTGTGGGGAAATCTTAAGAGCCCCTCCCAGCTCTCCCTTGAGCACGATATCCAGACCGAGGGAATTAGGAGTGGCACGGGACTCGTGGTGCAGACCTCCAGGCCACCGCTCCCACCAGTGCTGAAAACTGAAGTCTCTTGCTCCAGCTTCCGGGGGCATGGCTTCCGGAGTGCAAGCAAATTCGCTGGGGGTTCTCAGGCCTAAGCTCTACAAACTTAGGGTCTGAGGGAGACAAACAGGGAGATTGTGCCCAGGCGTTCATGAAAACAGGGCTCCTAGGAGCAGCAGACCTGGCATGTAGCCAGTATTGTGGTGAGTGTCACAGGTGAGTGGGGCCTGGCTTGAGGAAACACAAAAGAAGGCCCTGGGCACTCAGGATTGGACACCAACCCAGTGTGGGAGGAATAGCTGCTGCACAGTGATTGGTTCCCACCTATTGAAAGGAGAAGCTTGGCCCAGTGGGCACAGCTCTGCCTAAAGGAAAAAAAGTTTATTGCAATCTATGACTGCATTTATTATTATTATTATTATTATTATTATTATTATTATTATATTAGTTTGTTTTTTTTGTTTTTGTTTTGTTTTCTTTTATTTTCATTTTTTTGTTGCTGTTCTTTAACTTTTTAAAAATGTTTTTAAATTTTTTTAATTTTTTCTTTTATTATTATTATTTTTTAAAATTTTAATTTTAATTTTATATTATCATAATCATTTTTTTAAAAAATCATTTTTTCTTTATTTTCTATTTTTTCTATTGTCTTTTCATTTCTTTTCAATTTTCTTATTTCCCATTCCTTGCATTCTACCTGCCTACTCTCATTCTCTTTAGTGACTTTTTCCCTTCGCTTCTAAAATCTTTCCTCCCAAGCATCAAATAAATTTATAAGTGTAAACAGTAACTAAGCAGTCAAACAGAACAAGAAGTAACATGAGCGGCATAAACAAGCAAGGAAGAAAAGGAGTACAAACCACGAAGGACACCCTAAATATTCAGGAGGACCTAGAGTCATCAGAAAAATGGTCATGTAAAGAACTCAAGGAATACCTTAGACAGACGGAATGGAAACTTAAAGAGGATATGATACAGAAAATCCAAACAGTAAAAGAAAACATTGAAAATGAATTACATAAACAGATAAAAGAAAAAGTTAAGCATCTTTATCAGAGGATAGAGATTATAAAAAAATCAAACAATAATTCTAGAAATGAAGGAAATGATAAACCAAATTAAGAACTCCATTTAGAGTATCAATAACAGAGTGGAGCAAGTAAAAGCCAAAAGATCAGATAATGAAGACAAAATATATCATCTTGAAACGAGTCCAGCCAACTCAGAAAGGCTGGCAAAAAAATCACAAGAAAAAGATCCAAGAGATTTGGGATAACATAAAAAAAAAACACACTTACGAGTCATCAGGATAGAGGAAGGTACAGAGACTCAAACCAAGGGAATGAGAAAACTGCTGAATGAAATAATTACAGAAAACTTTCCAGAAATAAAAAAGGAAATGGATATACAAATTGTAGATGCATACAGGACAAGAGCACACAAAATCACAGTAGACCAATGCCAAGACACATTGTTATGAAGATATCCAATATACAGAACAAAGAGAAAATAATAAATCTACAAGAGAATGGAGGCAGAATACATTCAGTGGTAAACAAATAAGGTTAACAATGGATATTTCATCACAGACGCTGAAAGCGAGAAGATCCTGGAAAAATGTATATCAAACACTGAAAGACAATGGATGCCAAACAAGAATTATGTATCCATCATAATTAACCATCAGGTCCAACAACGAAATAAGAATCTTTCATGATAAACAAAAGCTAAAAGAATTTGAAGCCAGAAAACAAGCATTGCAAAGCGTCTTGAGCAAAACACTACACAAGAAAGAAATGAAAAACAACAACCAAAACCATCAGTGGGAAGTACCTTGGTAATGACAGAGGCAGGGTGAAAGCTTGTCATGGAGAAACAAACTAAATTAAAAAAAATATAAATAATCAAACATGGCTGGCATACAAACCATACATCAATAGTAACTCTGAATGTAAATGGCTTAAAGTCTCCAATAAAGCGACATAGGCTGGTAACTTGGATTAAATAAACAAATCCAAAAATATGTTGCCTCCAGGAGACACATCTGAAATGCAAAGACACACAGGCTGAAGGTGAAAGGTTGGGAGAAAATACACCATGCACACTTATCCTCATAAACAAGCAGGGGTGGACATCCTCATATCGAATAAAATCGACTTCAAGACTAAGTTAATCAAAAGGGATAAGGAAGGACATTATATACTGTTAAAAGGAACCATTCACTAACAAGACATAACAATTATCAATATTTATGCACTAAATAATGGTGCTACGTTGTTCATGAAACAAATTCTCCTCAAGCTCCAGAATGAAATAGACCACAACACAATAATTATGGGTGACTTCAACACACATCTATCATCATTGGACAGATCCTCCAAACAAAAGTTGAATAAAGAAAGTATAGAACTCAGTATCACAATCAATAACCTACATGTAACTAACATATATAGAATATATCAACCATCATCAAGTGGATATACTTTTTTTCTCAGCAGCACGTGGATCCTTCTCAAAAATAGACAATATATGATGCCATAGGGCAACCCTCAGTAAATATAAAGGTGTGGAGATAATACCATGCATTTTATCTGATCATAATGGAATGAAACTGGAAATCAATGATAAAAGAAGGAAGGAAAAATCCTACATCACATGGAAAATGAACAATATGTTACTGAATGATCAGTGGGTTACAGAAGATATAAAGGAGGAAATCAAAAAATTCTTAGAGATACATGAAAATACAGACGCAACATATCGGAATCTATGGGACACAATGAAAGCAGTTTTAAGAGGGAAATTCATTGCCTGGAGGTCATTCCTGAAAAAAAGTAAAACCGAACAAATAAATGAGCTCACACTTTAACTCAAAGCCCTAGAAAAGGAAGAGCAAAACAACAGAAAATGTAGCAGAAGGCAAGAAATAATTAAAATCAGAGCAGAAATCAACGAAATTGAAACAAAAGAAACTATTGAAAAAATTAACAAAACTAAAAGGTGGTTCTTCGAAAAAATATATATGTTCGACAGACCCTTAGCCATGCTAATGAAGAGAAGAAGAGAGAGAACTCAAATTACTAACATATGGGATGAAAAAGGCTATATTACAACAGATGCTTCCGAAATACAGAAGACAATTAGAAATTATTTGGAAAACCTATATTCCAATAAAATAGAATATAGTGAAGACATCAACAAATTTCTTAAGTCATATGATTTGCCCAGACTGAGTCAGGAGGATACACACAATTTAAACAGACCAATGTCAATGGATGAAACAGAAGAAGCAATCAAAAGACTACCAACCAAGAAAAGCCCAGGAACGGATGGCTATACAGTGGAGTTTTACAAAACATTTAAAGAAGATTTAATACCAATACTTTTCAAGTTATTTCAGGATAGAGAAAAAGAGGGAGCTCTGCCAAATTCATTCTATGAGGCCAACATCACGCTGATTCCGAAATCAGAAAAAGACACCTCAAAGAAAGAAAACTACAGACCAATATATCTGATGAACCTACATGCAAAAATCCTCAATAAAATTCTGGCGAATCGAATACAAAGGCACATCAAAAAAATTATGCAACATGATCAAGTAGGATTCATCCCTGGGATGCAACGATGGTTCAATATACGGAAATCAATAAATGTTATTCACCACATCAGTAGACTTAAAGAAAAGAACCATATGATCATCTCGTTAGAAGCAAAAAAAGCACTTGACAAAGTACAGCATCCCTTTATGTTCAAAACATTAGAAAAACTAGGGATAACAGGAAATTACCTCGACATTGTAAAAGCTATCTATGCAAAGCCTCAGCTAGCATCATTATGAATTCAGAAAAATTGAAGGCATTTCCTCTAAAATCTGGAACACTTCTATTCCATATAGTTCTCAAAACACTGGCCAGAGCAATTAGACAGACTAAAGAAATAAAAGGCATAAAAATAGGAAAATAACAACGTAAATTATCACTATTTTCGGGTGACATTATTCTAAACATAGAAGACACAAAAGGGTCTACAAAAACTACTAGAACTAAAAAATGAATGACCTGCGACCCCCCGGCAGGTCAGGCCCAGAAACCTGCGGAGGGGCACTGTTGCCCCACGCACCGGCAAGGTAGTCGGTACCGTGACCACTGACGAAACAGGCCCAGTGGCCCGTCTTACACATCACCCCGGTTGGAGGAGGGGCAGGGCCGCCACCAGCGCCTGTTAGGTAGACAGACCTGCAAACGACAGACAGAACAGGTCTAGCGGCCAGCGGAGGGGCAGAGCCGCTGCTCACGCCTGCAAGATAGGCGGACCTGTGACCACCGAAAGAACAGGCAGACCGAAAGTACAGGCACAGCGACCTGCTGGCGTGGTAGGCACATTGCCCCAATTGGAGGAGGGGCAGAACCACCGCCAAAGCCTGCGAGGGAAACTTTGCAACTATACAAGAGCAATATAAATATATAGGGGGAAAAATCAATAACACAACAGTTTCAGCAAGCAGAAAGAAACGCGATCAGTATGAAAAGAAAAGGAAAGAAAGGACCACAAGCAATGCAAGTCAACTCAACTTTAGAAGAGGTAATATCTGCAGCAGATGGAATGTCAGATAAAGAATTCAGGATATACATGCTTCAGATAATCTGGAGTCTCAAGGAAGACATTAGACAGCAAAATCAGACAATGAAAGACCACTTCAACCACTTCGAAAATGAATTACATAAACAAATCCAAGAAGCAAAAGATCAATTATACAGGGAGATCGAGGTTATAAAAAAACAAACAAACAGAAATCCTGGAAATGCAGGAAACAATAAACCAACTTAAAAACTCAATTGAGAATACTACCAGCAGAGTAGAACACTTAGAAGATAGAACATCAGACAATGAAGACAAAGTATTTCAACTGGAGAAGAACATAGACAGCTCAGCAAAGCTGTTAAGAAACCATGAGCAGAACATTCAAGAATATGGGATAACATAAAGAGACCAAACTTAAGAGTCATTGGGATACAGGAAGGTATAGAGGTCCAAACAAAAGGAATGAGCAATCTATTCAATGAAATAATATGAGAAAACTTCCCAGACTTGAAGAATGAGACAGAATCCCAAATCCTAGAAGCCTACAGGATGCCGAATGTGCAAAATCATAAGAGATCCACACCTAGACACATTATAATGAAGATGCCCAACATACAGAATAAGGAGAGAATTTTAAAATCTACAAGAGAAAGGAAGCAGATTACATTTAGGGGTAAACCAATCAGGATAACAGCTGATCTTTCAACACAGACTCTGAAACCTAGAAGATCCTGGAATAACATATTTCAAACACTGAAAGAAAATGGGTTCCAACCAAGAATTGTGTATCCAGCAAAATTAAGCTTCAGTATGGAAGATGAAATTAAAACCTTCCACGATAAACAAAAGTGAAAAGAATTTGCAGCTAGAAAACCATCTGTTCAAAACATCCTCGGCAAAATATTACAGGAAGAGGAAATGGAAAATATCAATGAAAACCAACAGCGGGAGGGAGTACAGTAAAGGCTGGGGATAATCAAAGAGGAAAACAAACCATGTTTAGGAACATAAATAAACAAATATCGCTGGAAGAACAACCCATATCTCAATAATTACCCTAAATGTTAATGGCTTAAACTCACCAATTAAGAGACACAGACTAGTAGAATGGATCACAAAACAAGACCCAACAATATGCTGCCTTCAGGAGACGCATTTGATAGGAAAAGACATACATAGACTGAAGGTGAAAGGTTGGGAAAAATCATATCACTCATATGGACTTGGAAACAAGCAGGAGTGTCCATACTCATATCATATAAAATAGATTTCAAGCCAAAGTTAATCAAAAGGGATGAAGAGGGACACTACATACAGCTCAAGGGAACCATACACCAACAAAACATCACAATCATAAATATATATGCCCTAAACAATGGTGCAGCTATGTTCATCAAACAAACTCTTCTCAAGTTCAAGAGTCTAATAGACCACCATACAATCATTATGGGAGACTTCAACACACCTCTCTCACCACTGGATAGATCTTCCAAAGAAAAGTTGAATAAGGAAACTATAGAACTCAATAACATAATTAATAACCTGGACTTAATTGACATATATAGAATATACCACCCAAGAACAAGCAGTTACACTTTTTTCTCAGCAGCACATGGATCCTTCTCAAAAATAGATTTTATATTATGTCACAGGGCAACTCTTAGACAATATAAAGGAGTAGAGATAATACCATGCATCTTATCTGAACATAATGGAATGAAATTGAAAATCAACGATAAAAGAAGTAAGGAAAAATCATGCATCACTTGGAGAATGAAAAATAGGTTACTGAATGATCAATGGGTTATAGAAGACATCAAGGAGGAAATTGAAAAATTCTTAGAGATAAATGAAAACACAGACACAACATGTCGGAATCTATGGGACACATTGAAAGCAGTTCTAAAAGGAAAATTGATTGCTTGGAGTTCAATCCTTAAAAAAAGAAAAAAAATCAACAAATAAATGATCTAATACTTCAACTCAAAGTCCTAGAAAAAGAAGAGCAAAACAACGGCAAAAAAGTAGAAGACAAGAAATAATTAAAATCAGAGCTGAAATTAATGAAATCGAAACAAAAGAAACAATTGAAAAAATTGACAAAACTAAAAGTTGGTTGTTTGAAAAAATAAATAAAATTGACAGACCCTCAGCCACGCTAACGAAGAGAAGAAGAGAGAGAACTCAAATTACTAGCATACGGGATGAAAAAGGCAATATCACAACAGACACTTCAGAAATACAGAAGATTTTCAGAAATTATTTTGAATCCTTATACTCCAATAAAATAGAAGATAGTGAAGGCATCGATAAATTTCTTAAGTCATATGATTTGCCCAGATTGAGTCAGGAGGATATTGACAACCTAAACAGACCAATATCAATTGAGGAAATAGATGAAACCATCAAAAGACTACCAACTAAGAAAAGCCCAGGACCGGATGGGTATACAGCAGAGTTTTACAAAACCTTTAAAGAGGAACTAATACCAATACTTTTCAAGCTATTTCAGGAAAATGAAAAAGAGGGAGAACTTCCAAATTCATTCTAAGAGGCCAACATCGCCCTGATTCCTAAACCAGACAAAGACACTCCAAAGAAAGAAAACTACAGACCAATATCTCTAATGAACCTAGATGCAAAAATCCTCAATAAACTTCTGGCGAACCGGATACAAAAACATATCAAAAAAATTGTGCACCATCATCAGGTAGGATTTATCCATGGGATGCAAGGTTGATTCAATATACGGAAATCAATTAATGTTATTCACCACATCAATAGGCTTAAAAATAAGAACCATATGATCATCTCGATAGATGCGGAAAAAGCATTCAACAAAGTACAGCATCCCTTTATGTTCAAAACTCTAGAAAAACTAGGGATGACAGGAACATACGTCAATATTGTAAAAGCAATCTATGCTAAGCCTCAGGCTAGCATCATTCTGAATGGAGAAAAACTGAAGGCATTCCCTCTAAAATCTGGAACAAGACAGGGATGCCCTCTCTCACCACTTCTGTTCAACATAGTTCTCAAATCACTGGCCAGAGCAATTAGACGAAAGAAATTAAAGTCATAAAAATAGGAAAAGAAGAACTCAAATTATCACTACTTGCAGATGACATGATTCTATACCTAGCAGAGCCAAAAGGGTCTACAAAGAAACTATTAGAGCTAATAAATGAATTCAGCAAAGTGGCAGGATATAAAATCAACATGCATAAATCAAAGGCATTCCTGTATATCAGCGACAAATCCTCTGAAATGGAAATGAGGACAAGCACCCCATTCACAATATCCTCAGAAAAAATAAAATACATGGGAATCAACCTAACAAAAGAGGTGTAAGACTTATACATTCAAAACTACAGAACCCTAAACAGAGAATTGAAGAAGATCTTAGAAGATGGAAAAATATACCCTGTTCATGGATAGGTAGAACTAACATCATCAAAATGGCCATATTACCAAAAGTTCTCAATAGGTTTAATGCAATGCCAATCAAAATCCCAATGGCATTTCTTGTAGAAATAGAGAAAGCAATCATGAAATTCATATGGAAAAATAAAAGGCCCAGAATAGCAAAAACATTGCTAAGCAGGAAGTGTGAATCAGGCGGTATAGCTATACCAGACTTCAAACTATACTACAGAGCAATAGTAACAAAAACAGCATGGTACTGGTACCAAAACAGGCGGGTGGACCAATGGTACAGAATAGAGGACACAGAAACCAATCCACAAAACTACAACTATCTTATATTCGATAAAGTGGCTAAAAGCATGCAATGGAAGAAGGCTAGCATCTTCAACAAATGGTGTTGCGAAAACTGGAAATCCATATGCAACAAATTGAAACTGAATCCCTTTCTCTCGCCATGCACAAAAGATAACTCAAAGTGGATCAAGGAACTTGATATCAAATCAGAGACATGGCGTCTGATAGAAGAAAAATTTGGCTATGATCTACATACTGTGGGGTCGGGCTCCAAATTCCTCAATAGGACACCCATAGCACAAGAGTTAATAACTAGAATCAACAAATGGGACTTACTCAAACTAAAAAGATTTTCTCTGCAAAAGAAACAATAAGAGAGGTAAATATTGAGCCTACATCCTGGGAACAAATCTTTACTCCTCACACTTCAGACAAAGCCCTAATAATCAGAATATACAAAGAACTAAAAAAATTAGACAATGAGATAACAAATAACCCAATCAACAAATGGGCCAAGGACCTGAACAGAAATTTCTCAGAGGAGGACATACAATCAATCAACAAGTATATGAAAAAATGCTCACCATCTCTAGCAGTCAGAGAAATGCAAATCAAAACCACCCTAAGATACCATCTCACTCCAGTAAGATTGGAAGTCATTAGGAAGTCAAACAACAACAAGTGCTGGCGAGGATGTCGGGAAAAGGGTACTCTTGTACATTACTGGTGGGACTGCAAATTGGTGCGCCCAATTTGGAAAGCAGTATGGAGATTTCTTGGAAAGCTTGGAATGGAACCACCATTTGATCCAGCTATTCCCCTACTCGGTCTATTCCCTAAAGACCTAAAAAGAGCACACTATAGGGACACTGCTACATCCATGTTCATAGCAGCACAATTCACAATAGCAAGACTGTGGAACCAACCTAGATGCCCTTCAATAGAAGAATGGATAAAAAAAATGTGGCATTTATACACAATGGAGTATTACTCTGCATTAAGAAATGACAAAATCATAGAATTTGGAGGGAAATGGATGGCATAAGAGCAGGTAATGGTAAGTGAAGCTAGCCAATCCCTTAAAAACAAAGGCCAAATGTCTTCTTTGATGTAAGGAGAGTAACTAAGAACAGAGTAGGGACGAAGAGCATGAGAAGAAGATTAACATTAAACAGGGATGAGAGGTGGGAGGGAAAGGGAGAGAGAAGGGAAATTGCATGTAAATGGAAGGAGACCCTCAGGGGTATAGAAAATTACATACAAGAGGAAGTGAGGGGAAAGGAGGAAAAATATAAGGGGGAGAAATGAATTACAGTAGAGGGGGTAGAGAGAGAAGAGGGGAGGGGAGGGGGAGGAGGGATAGTAGAGGATAGGAAAGGCAGAAGAATACAACAGTCACCAGAATGGCAATATGTAAATCAATGGTTGTGCAATTGATGTGATTCTGCAATCTGTATATGGGGTAAAAATGGGAGCTCATATCCCATTTGAATCAAAGTGTGAAATATGATATATCAAGAACTATGTAATGTTTTGAACAACCTACAATAAAATTAATTAAAAAAAAATTAAAACAACAACAACAAAAAAAACAGCATGGTACTGGTACCAAAACAGGCGGGTGGACCAATGGTACAGAATGGAGGACACAGAGACTAATCCAAAAAGCTACAACTATCTTATATTTGAAAAAGGAGCTAAAAGCATGCAATGGAGGAAATATAGTATCTTCAACAAATGGTGTTGGGAAAAATGGAAATCCATATGCAACAAAATGATACTGAATTTCTTTCTGTCGCCATGCACAAAAGTTAACTCATAGTGGATCAAGGTGCTAGATATCAAATCAGAGACTCTGTGTCTGATAGAAGAAAAAGTTGGCTCTGATCTACATATTATGGGGTTGGGCTCCAAATTCCTTTATAGGACACCCATAGCACAAGAGTTAATAACAAGAATCAACAAATGGGACTACTTAAACTGAAAAGTTTTTTCTCAGCAAGAAAAAGAATAAGAGAGGTAAATAAGGAGCATACATAATGGGAACAAATTTTTACTCCTCACACTTCAGATAGAGCCCTAATATCCAGAATATACAAAGAACTCAAAAAAATAGACAATAAGATAACAAATAACCCAATTAAAAAAATGGGTCAAGGACTTGAACAGACACTTCTCAGAGGAGGACATACAATCAATCAACAAGTACATAAAAAATGCTCACCATTTCTAGCAGTCAGAGAAATTCAAATCGAAATCACCCTAAGATACCATCTCACTCCAGTAAATTGGCAGCCATTATGAAGTCAAACAACAAGTGCTGGCAAGGATGTGGGGTAAAAGATACTCTTGTACATTGCTGGTGGGACTGTAAACTGGTGTGGCCAATTTGGAAAGCAGTATGGAGATTCCTGGGAAAGCTGTGAATGGAACCACAATTTGACTCAGCTATTGCCCTTCTCGGACTATTCCCTGAAGACCTTAAAAGAGAGTAATACAGGGATACTACCACATCGATTTTCATAGCAGTACAATTCACAACTGAAACACTGTGGATCCAACCCAGATGCCCTTCAATAGATGAATGGATAAAAAACATGTGGCATTTATACACTATGAAGTATTACGCAGCACTAACAAATGACAAAATCATAAAATTTGCAGAAAAATGGATGGCACTGGAGAAGATTATGCTTAGTGAAAAAAGCCAATCCCTAAAAAATAAATACCAAATGTCTTCTTTGATATAATGAGAGCAACTAAGAACAGAGCAGGGAGCAATAGCAGGAAGAAAAGATTAACTTTAAACAGAGACATGAGGTGGGAGGGTAAGTAAGAGAAAAGGGTAATTGCATGGTAATGGAGGGAGACCCTCATTGTTACACAAAATTACATATCGTTGTGAGTGGAATGGGAAAATAAACATGGAGTGAAATGAATTACAGTAGATGGGGGAAAAAGAGAAGATAGGAAGGGAGGGGAGGGGAGATAGTAGAGTATAGGAAAGGTAGCAGAATACAACAGTAACTAATAGGGCATTATGTAAAAATGTGGATGTGTAACCGATGTGATTCTGTAATCTGTATTTGGGCTAAAAATGGGAGTTCATAAGCCACTTGAATCTAATGTAAGAAATATTATATGTCAAGAGATTTGTAATGTTTTGAGCAACCAATAAAAGAAAAAAAAGTAGCAATATATATGCCAATCGAAATTCATCATGAAATATATATAATCCACAGATCGAAAAATATTCATTTTACTGAACATGGATTAATGTATAATGATATTCAACTAGGAAGCTCACCCATAGTTTGAATTTTCAGTTCCAACAGCATTTAGGAGGAGTGATCCTTTAGCACAATTTGCATCTGCCAGTTCAGTTACCTCACAAGTATGTACATGTGGTACCAGGTAGAATTCTATATGTGCATATAAAAATACATGTGCTGAATAGGCTACAGAGAAAGGGAGACAGGAATTCACATATTTTTTAATTTTAAAAACACATGTAGAACTATTTCAACAAAAAAAATTGACTAGATTTATAACTCCTACACTATATAATGCAAAAACCAATTGTAACAATACACCATGCCTCCTCGGAACTGCTTGTATTTCTATTCTGTTTGGGTTATTTTTCACCATCATATTAGAATTATAAGTCAGAGTATAGTAGGGTATGTGTTAGTTTCAGGGCTTCAGTATTTCAAATAGAAAATTGAAAAATGAATCGAATGTGTATGTAAATATGTGTTACACAAAAATCTTTCCACTCACATTCAGAACAATGCCTTGATATTAGCTTGGCCCCAAGTAAGACACAATTAGAGTAGAAAAGTGTGAAAATCTGTGAATACATATCTGGAATGGAATATGCTCGGGAGTTCACAACCTTGGAGGTGGTAGAGGAGTTTCCAAAAGTAAAGAACAGGGTAAACACTCCACAAACATGGAGCTCTGCTGGCCTAAGACTTCTTGGGAAACTGCCTCTGAGGTTGGGCACTTGAAATATATGTTGTTGTCATGAGCTTTAACTTCCTTTGTAGTGAGACCATCAAAGATGGGTCTGCATCTATGTGACCTGGAAGACATGGTTTCTTATATTCCAACGACCATGAGGCAGCAGTGCTGAATTCTCTCTTTGTAGGTAAACTGTGGCCACTGGAGGCTAAGTGTCTCCTTGTGTGGACTCTGAAGACATTTGGTCATCCTCCACTTTTCGTGGTGTTTCTTGCTGCTGCACTGGGAATTTGGTATTTGCTTCACCAAATTCAAGGAGTTCTACTAGAATACAGTGCTGGAGGGAGTTCTGTCACGTGTGGTGGGTCAGGGTCTGCAGGAGAATGCACCAACCATGCTTCTATCCAACATAGCTTGCCCCAATAACCATAGTTAACTGATTCTGAACATTGCCCTGAAACCTCTCCATATAAAAAATGCCTTTACATATAAGTGTCTGATTTCTGCACTATGTCAGTCATAATCCATTTGGAAGCCAATGGCCGATCCACATGACCCCACCATGGTGTTTTATCACACACCTTCCCACCACT
Source organism: Callospermophilus lateralis (assembly GCF_048772815.1). NCBI lineage: Eukaryota > Metazoa > Chordata > Mammalia > Rodentia > Sciuridae > Callospermophilus > Callospermophilus lateralis. The sequence continues at coordinate 9,565,104 of NW_027515613.1, forward strand.
GCTCTAGGCCCACTACTCAGCAGGATACTAATTACTGGCATCTCTGTTCTACACCATTTACATAAAACCCAGTAAAACAAGGCATTCTCTGGTATACACATGATCAACCACAGGACTTCCAAAGTTTCTCCAGTGCCACCTGGTCATGGGAATTTCAAAAATTTCATGGTATTTATCTAGCCATTTTTCAAAGATTAAGTTGGAGGCACTGTGGGTTTCAAATCATTCAGGAACCATTAAGTGTTGAGAAAGCTCATTTCAATGAAAGCTTTGGAGAACACTCACAGGCAAGGCTTCTAAAAGAGTTGCCAAAAGGTCACATGAAGCCAGGCAAATTGAGGTCTACAATGTGAGGTCCATGTGTGTTTTGACTCTCAACTATACCTGCCAATCTTTCAGAATAAAATCATGTGATATCCTGCCTGAGATTCCCATTGTTTTGTGGAAAGACACCCTGGGCCTAGATCTCAGTTTTCATGGGTGAGTCTCATGCATGGCCTTCTAAAATCTAAACACGATTCATGGCAATACTTCTCTGAGTTCAGTTCTAGAACTCAGTCTCTAAGGGGAATCACACCAGAGTTCAAGCTCAGGTGGACCCAGTCATTCTTTCCAACCACCACAAAAATGACCACAATTAAAATCAAAACACTCCCACAGGGCCCTCATCTTCTTCCATAAAGACACTCATCATAACCTCTGGCTGGAGATTTCTATGAGGGCACAGCCTAAGAAAGTGTCCAAAATAAGCTCACTTGCCCCTCAATTGCCTAAAATCATGGTGGCCTGGACACTCCTCCTGTGAACCAGGAGTGATCAAATATTCCTGCTGTTAAAGTGTTCCGCTTCTCCAATTTGAGGCCTACTGGCTGTGAGGTATGGATTCTTTAAGTGATTTGGAGTCATGAGAAAACCCAAGCAAATATGGGCTAGCCTCTGCATGGATTTGAAGAACTCCTTTAATCCAAAGGATCCCTATTCTCACTTGATGGAGGTCAGGAACCTAAAACAAGAAGGCAAAAAAATTCATCCACAGTGACTTCTCTTTTGGCCATTTCGGTTTGGGAAGCACATGGGATTTTTATTCAGATCCATTGGGTGCTGAGAATCTAAGTCACAGCCTCACACAAGGACCAGAGACTGATTCAGACACATCCCATTCCAAAGCAATTAAGCAAAGAGCCACAGGTGAAGCCCATTCATTTCCTTATGAAAACAGTTTTCTTCAGGCTTCACAAAGGGTTGGCATGAGGCAAAGACCTTCCTGACATTCAGGGTAATTGAATCAGAAGTAAGCAAATGGCCCAAGAAGGGTTTCTTCACTGAGACTTTACTGGTCACACTGATATCTGAGTTTTCTGAGATGCTCTCATTCTCTTCAGCTATCCAGTACATGGCCATGTCACAGAGCCTTGTGGTGTTACATATCTGGGACACAATACCATGAGCGTATTCTGTAGAGTGGCCAGAATTCACGAAGAAAAGAGTAACTTAAGAAGACAGTAGGTGTTGCCCATCCATAAGGCAAAGTGAAGTCCATTAATCAATTGGGCAGTATTAATGTGGGAAACTTTCTACTAGAGAAAACAAGTCCATTGATGCATTCTCTTTTCTAATGTCTACAACCACAGATACAGTGGGATACACAGACATAGAAACCCTCACAATGTCAAAGGACTTACTAGAAACAGTCCACTCCACACCAAAAAAAAAACGCCTTTCCTACCTATTCTCAGAACATGAGAAAAAAACCACAAACTCACACCCACAACGGCAAAGCCACCTCCTTCCCCCAAGTAGGTCTGTGACTATCCAGAGTGTCTTCTGACTGGTGGGCCATATTATGTTCCCCCAAAATGGCCTGTCCTGTCTCAGATCTGGTCTCCTTGGCCAACTCTGTGAAGTTGTCAGGAGACAGCGGTGAGCCACTACCTGATTTCTCAGGGAAGGTACCTCTTCAGAGATCTGCTGGCATTTGGCCATCCTCACATCAGTAGGTACCAAGAAAGACTGACTCTGTTCTTGGGAAAAGCAAACATGTTAGCCCAATGGGACTAGGACTGGGTCTGCCTCTGGGTGCCTGGCTTCCTGGATCCCAAGTTCAGAGAATTCCAACACCAAGGAAGTGAGAAGAGGTCACTTCCTTCAGGAACTGAATGAGGTCACTGCCTTGAAAACCACTTTGTCCTAACAGTTGCTTCCAAGGTTCCCATGAGATGAAGGCTGTCCCAACATCCTGTGACACATTCAGAAGTTAGAATGGAATATCAACCTTAGGCACCCGGGAACAGCTCTCCACACAGGCCTGGTTTCTTCCAACTTCTCTACAATAAGAAGAGAAAGGCTGATTTAGACCCATCAATTCATCCTGACCAGGTTGTTTGCCATGGAAGATTTCTATTGCTCTCTCAGGTCCTACATAGCTGCATAAATCTTCTCCAAGGATCATTTCTCCATGGATCTTTGAGGTTCTCAGAAGGTGGAAGATCACCTACATTCCTATATTGTAAGACCAACTCTGCCCTGCTTTTCTGTAAGTTATATTGAGGGAACAGTGTATGTTTAGGGTTAATAACATGTTTGATTTGGGTTACGAATCATTTTGCGAGATGAATAATGGTATTGGCAACCTTCGATATTTACAAGAGTATATAGGTGAAATATAAGTATGAAAGCAGAAAATTAGGAAAGATTTGAATCCCAGAAGGGAATTGGACCCTTAAGTGGTATTCTTAGCTTTGAGTTATGTGCTGCACAGTTGTCTCAGATAAATCAATATACAATGGCATAGGACCTTGTACCTTGGATGATTGAATGTTGAAGAGAACATCCAGTCAAAAAGCGATATTCAGTACGATGAGGAAGGTACTCGTTAGGTTTAGAATGAAGAGTGAGTATAGGATTTGGACAAAAAGTTTTTTAGCAATAGGGTTTCGGTTAGAGAGTGAGTGTAAATGTCAGCACATGTGAAGAGTCAGTCATAATGATGAACTTGGAAAAATATGAGGGAAAGCAGATTTCAATAAAGACATTAGGAAATCAAGCAAAGTACAAAGTGAGTGATAGGATTAGACATTTTCAACAGGCTTGAGGTTGAACATATAATCTTAGGAAGAAACAAATATGTAGTCACAAATAGGATTGACATTTGAGAGCATTAGGCAACCTGGACATGTATGTTTTTAGTAATCCATGCTCACACTCCATTTAGGCTTTGGTACAATTGAAAGTGTGACCTTTGCTTTTTGTGTCCAGAATATTTCTGTGATAAAATGTATATGTATATCACGTGACATGAGTATTTCTTCCACCATTTCTAGGAGCAATATTTTGAGAACATATAAATTTGTATTGGGGTACAAATAGGTATACCCTCTGTCTATGAATATAGCAATAACGCATGAATAGACCATACTGGGAATAAATAATATAACTGGATCCACTTTAAATAATGGATTGAATGGATATCTGAAAATATATAAGAAATGTTATAATGATACACAATCAATCATTCCAACCAGTTATATATCTAATGGTCATCTTAGGGTTATGTTTCATCATGAAGGGTGTGTGAGTTTTGCTTAAAAATTGATCATGGAAATCGAAAATAATATATTTGAAAAAAAGTCTCATGAAAAGACCAGTCAAGAAACATAGGGAAATACATGTGTTCTGGAGCAAGAAGTGATTGAAAGTGAAACAAATGCCTATAAATTTGCTAAGTAGTGGATGAAATATATATCCTATGATGTGTATAAACTGAAGAAATAGTAATGTACCAGTGTTGAATAATAATTAATGTCAAAATACACATCATGTCCCATAGGAATCTACTTGCATTGATGTTAAACTAGGTCAGTTAATGTAGAAATACTAGGATTTGTTTGCACCTTTCACTGAAGTTAGTTTTCAGTACTAGAAAACAAATATGTATTTCAGGTGGATGAATATTTCTGAGAATAATCTTGTGAAAAGTTGAATATTAATCCACATACATGAACATGAATGAATTTAGGGAGTGTATATAAGACACATATATTTCATATTTTGAAAAATCTAGAGATTTATATATTGTGTGTTTGTGTGTGTGTGTGTATATATATATACACACACACACACACAAACACACACAAAGACATTCAAAAGTAGAATTATATATGCCAATCGAATTTCACCATGAAATATATATCATCCACAGATCCAAAAATATTCATTTTACTGAACATGGATTTATGTATAATGTTATTAAACTAGGAAGCTCACCAATAGCTTGAATTTTCAGTTCCAACAGCGTTTAGGTGGAGTGATCTCTTCTCACAATTTGTATCTGCAATGTCAGGCACCTCACAAAAATGTACGTGTGATATCAGGTAGGATTCTATATGTGCATATAAAAATTAATGTGCTGAATAGGTTACAGCGAAAGGGAGATAGGAATTCACATATTTGTTAACTTTAATACACATATAAAACAATTTCAATTAAAAAATGACTAGATTTATAACACCTACCGTTTATCTTGCAAAAGGCAAGTCCAATATACACCATGCCTCCTCTGAACTGCTTATATTTCAATTCCGTTTGGGTTATTTTTCTCCATCATATTAGTATTTGTAGTTAGCGTCTAGAAGGGTATGGGTTATTGTCAGGAATTCAGTATTTCAATTGGAAAATTGGAAAGTGAATCCAATATGTATGCAATTATGTGCTGCACAATATTCTTCCCACTATCATCCAGAACAATGGCTTGACATTACCTTCGCCCCAAGTAAGACACAATTAGAGAAGAAGAGTTAGAAATTCTGTGAATACATATCTGGAATGGAAAATGCTCAGGAGTTCACAACCTTGGAGGTGGTAGAGGATTTTCCAAAAGTAAGGGACAGGGTTGATCACCCAACATGATCTTTCATTAAAATTGTGAGCCATCTTGCCACAAAGCCATGAAAAGATAATTTTTGCTTTAGTATAAATTACTGCAAATTCTGAACCTGCTTAGAATGCCTGACCATGTTTTGAACTCACCCATGCCTGGCTCTCTGACCAGATAACAGCCCATTCTGAAACTTTAATGACACCTCATAAATATTCGCCTTCCCTGGCCAGACAATGACCCTCTCAGAGGCTCTAATGTTCCTCATAATTTCTGATGCTGGGGCCAGAAAAAAAAATGTAAACTACAATTAGTGTGATGCTTGTCAAAGTTCTGTTGTCTGTAACCCTCCTTTTGTGTAACTTTCTGGGCTATAAAGCTGGGCTGTAGGAAAGGTGGGGTTGCTGTCTTGTTCCCGCCAGTTTGAGAGGGAGAGGCAGCCCGGCTGCTTGAAATATTAAGCTTGCCTTAATTTGATTTTAATTGGAGTCAGTGGTCTTTTCTTGTGTCCTGGACTAACATTTTGGAGTTCCCCAGCAACATGACCCGACCAGATCACAAAGCTAGACTGCTGGAAATTCTGAAGCTGGCCTATCCTCCAGGACTCCGGGCTGGAGAGCCAAGTTCCAAAACCTTGGAATGAGCCTTCAGTCCGTGGATCACTGCAGTGAACCATCGCACTAAAACTATTATCAAGCACCTGGTGGAGGAGGCCTTCATAGGTAAGAGGCGCCTTTATAACATCTGATATCCGGTTAAGGGAGTACTCTTCTGATGACAGAGAGGTGGCCTGGGAAGGCTCACATATACTCCTGTCTGGGACAGTAATAGAAATCCTTCTTTCCTCTGTTCTGTTCTGTAGGGAATAACTCTGAAAGTTTAGAGAGGTGCCGACTGGCATGCAGGAGCTCCTACCCCGGAGCTTTAGCAAGACGCTGCATTGCTCCTCTGGTTTTCTGTTTATTTGCTGAGTTTCTGTTTTTTTTTGTGTGTGTGTTTTGTTCTGTGTTCTAAATGTTTTTTATTTGTTTGTTTTTGTGCGTTTTGTTGTGTGATTTCTGTGGTAAAAACTTAAGGATATTGGACTTGAAAATGGGTAATAAATCATGTAAGCCTGACACCCCTTTGGACTGTGTTTTAAAGAAATGTGATGCACTATACCCGCCTTTGTTAAGCAGGATGAGAGAAGCCCCTAGCTGGCTGTCTGGAGCACACCCACGGCAGAGGGCAATGCCTGCTGGGGACCTAATAACTGAGTATCTCCCAGGTTAACAAGTGAAACTCCTTTAAAACCCCGTGTCCCTCCAGATCAAGAGAGTCACAACTTTGGACAAAGTCCCCTGTTTTTCTCCTTTGTTAGCAAAGCAGTAAACCTCCCTTTTACTTTTTCTCAAACCCTGTCCTTATATTAAATTGGTATTAATTGGCTTCAAGGTCCGGAACCGAAATTTAAGTTACAAATTTTGATACCGCCCCTGACCCTGGAATTTTTGAGAGCTGACTACTGAAATGTTAGGAGATTCAGCGTGCTTGGGGTGGAACCGAACCAGAGGAGCTAATCCTGTAAGTAAAATACGGGACTGAGGGACTCCCAGCAGCTGCCGAAGTCCTGTTGCTTCAGTGAATTCCCTCCTTCCTTCCCTGCACTGTAAGTATTATGCCACCTCTGTCTTCTTAAAAAAGAGTAAAAGAAAAAGGAGACACTAAATGCAGTAAAGTCACCATGGAGACCTTTGATATTGCATTTCAGGTTCCCCCTCTGTGAAAACATCTGATGCCCTTGTGGGGACATATATCGTGCCACTGGTGTAGGAGATTTTTCTCTTTTCTGCTGTTTTAAAGGCTTCTGTCCTGTCAGTCATAGTCTGGAGCTCCTTTCTGTCTGTCTTTTGTCTTTGTTTCTGGCCATTTAAGACATGTGCAATAATGTGTTGATATTATAAATTGTTTCTTGGGAATGATCTTAGCTGAATGTGTGTCTAAAGGATGATGTTTTATTGTAACAATATGGTATCTGAATGGGTTTTTGAAGCATTGCACAATCTTGAAGTTAAAAGTCGGGTTTAGGTAATATTTTAGTTTATGATTTCAGATAATTCATGCCAGAGAACTTAAATACTTAAAATGGAAAACTAAAGAATTCTACTTCCAAGTTGGCAAGTAACTTCCCAATCATTCAGTCTTTTTTTTAACCAATTTTTAATTGGGTAGCCTGGGAAAATGTCACAGTGTGTATCAGTGCATTAATTTGGACAAGGATAGTAAATCATAGTATGGTATCTGTTGACAAAAAAAGATGTGAAGTTATAAAATTTTGTGAATTGTATCTTAAAATTGTATCATAATTTTCAACATCCTCACCTGAAAATTATGGTTAAAATGCCTTAGGCCTGAGGTGTCTGCTTAGAATAGCAGTTTTGTCCAGCTCCTTCCAGAACTCAGCCAGGACTTATGTTGAAATGTAAATGAAAGAAGCCTGCAAACTCAGTAGGAGACTGATCTGATGTCTAAGTGGGAAAAAAAAGGTATATCGTATGGTATTTACTAATTACTGGCCAGTCATTTTTTCTAGGACTCTCATTTTTTTCCTTAGATTCTGTATTTTTTTTTGAGCTCATTATTTTGATCCTACAGAACTAGGTTAATATTTTTCTGATCAGTTCTATATTTGACCAACAGTGGAGTTTTGAAACATTGCAATGGAGATTTCACCTGCGAAAAGCTACAAGGCCTTACTATTATTATTTGTGCACACTTTTGTTATGTGTTGTATGTCTATATATCCATATGTTCGTATATGATATATGTGATATACAAATTAACATATATAAGGAGCGATCATTAAAAAAAAGCACTCATAAAAACAAATTTTAAAAAGTGGATTCAAAGATCTTTAATTCAGGTGATTTAAATGATTCACTTTAAATTTGGATAAGCAAATAACCATAAATGTCTTTAAATTTAAGCTTACAAGTTTTTCTAGCTGCTCAAAAATCTAATAAAATATTAATGTCTATAAAATGTCTAATATGCCTTGGTTCTAGGACTTTTCCTTTAACAAAGAAATGGTTTACACTGTTCAATACATTTCTCTAATATTTTGATAAATAAGTGAAGTAAATTTGATATGGGATTACTCATTCATGAGTACTTTTGTTAGATATCTGATTGATTTAGTAAGGTCTGTATAAGTTTGTTCTAAAGTCTGTATAAGATTGTAAAAATCAGTCATGTGATAAAGCGACACAAATTTCTTAAAACAAAAGTTTACCCATAACATTGTGTTTATAAAGTTTTATTTTTCTAGAACAAGCAACCATAAAAATTAAACAACTGATTAAATAAGAACTGTTATTTTAGAGCACTCTACTGCCATTTCTTTAAAAGCTAAACTTGGTTAATGTAAAAACATCAATGTCATTGTGATGCTATTAATGTGCTCATATCTTCCAGGTATACAATTCTGTAAGGTAGAAACTTTAAAAGAGCATTTCATCAAGCTGGTGTTCTGAAGTTGTATGGTAAAAATATATATATATTGGAGATTTATTTACTTGTTATCAATAAGATATATAAAGCTTTATGTTACTTTTTACATTGGGAAAAAATTTAAATATATTTTTAAGTTAATGAGCGCCTAATCTATGTAAAGGTTAAAAACTTTCAGCCTTTCTTTAATTCATGTTTTAAATGTGATATCATATGGTGTTAGCTAATATTCATGTGACCTCAAACAATTTATGTAAACTGTGTAAAATGATATTTAGAAAACAAAGATCAGCTTTAGAACTAAAACACTTAAGATTTATATAGAGCCCTGCCTTACCTGAGATAAGGCTCTGTGTCTCATCTTACAACATGTGAGAATAACTACGAAAGCAGTAGGTCAGATGTTATTTAATTTAAAGTTATGTTTTTCTGTCAAGATTACTAGGATCTCAAAAAGGGGATATAATGTATAACTCAGCCTAAAATTCAGGGTAGCTATTACACGAACTAAGTATTTTTACTCTTGTTAATTTTATTTTGAATTTCCTTATAAGTTAACTAAAGATTCCCTGTTAGTGGTTTACAAAAGAGTTGCTTTTAGAACACAATATTGGTTAATTTAAGATAATAAGTCATCACCTACAAGACAGACAGAAAAATACAGATCCCAAATAATAAAAAGATAAATAATTTTAAATTATAGACATTAAAGCACAGTACTCTTAATATAAGGCTGTTAAAATTTATTTGCTGGATGTTTAAGATTAGGATTTAAAATTTAATTTAAATGAAAAGGGACAATAAAACAAATATTTGGCTCTTGCCCTCTGAGTCAGTCTGTATCCAGGGAACAGGAGACTTCTCTAAAGAACTTTGCAACTCTGAGCCACATAACCTCCTGATCAGGAAGATTAATGAGACCACTGGAGAACAGAAAGCCAATCAGTGCATTTTCTACGAAGAAGAGAGTCCTCAGAGAAGGGAGATATTCCTGATGCTTCCCAGAGAAGCCACATGGTCAAGCAAGACCTGGACTCACCTAGCGCAAATGGCACTAGCAGAACTGAGAAGCTGCTCTCAAGTTTCCCCAGGAATGACTCCCATAAAATCTCAACTGACTGTTAACATAAAGAAACAAAAGTCAGTTTTACTGCTTCATCTTAAACTCTTAGCAAAGACAGAAAAACCCAAAATACAGCCATTCCTGGGCATTTTAAAAAATAATAGTTATAATAATATTTTAACGTATACACTTTATGGTAGCCTCCCAAAATAAGTAAGACTGGAGGCTACAAAGAAGGATTCTCAGACAGTAATGCCTGATGAGTATAAAAAGAGACTATCAAGAGGAGGTACCAGAGGCAGAAGTTTTTTGTTTAAGGCCTACAGATATTCCTAACCTACACAGGTAGGCTTGGTGTTTGCTAGTACGATTATCCAGCCCTGAATAACAGAATTAAAGGTTTCTCTATTACACACAGAGGTCATACTAGTAAAAGGAATTTGCAAGATCAGATGACATTAAATTATTAAACTGTATCTTATGGGGTGAAACAACTATGACACTAAAAGTTAAGTTGAAAGTCCTGATAACTGGGGATATTGAAGACAGATGAGGGGACATCTATACAGTGACATGTTTCAGCTGCTGCAACATTTATTCAGTACTCATGGTTTTTGTTTCTCTCATAGAAGAACCCATCCCCAGATGACTTTACAAACTGTTCTACCACAACCAGACTTCAAACCGAATTGACTTCTAAAAGGCAACTCATATCCCTCATGCTGTGCCCCCTCATGTCACCCTCTCTCAGCTCAGAAGAAGCCAAAATGAGTGACGACTCTCTTCTTACAACAATGGAGCCAAAAATAGATAGACTTTCATTTTAAGTAATTAATTAAGTCAGGTAAAATCAGGGAGACTGGTTTTGTGTGAGTTCAAAAAATATGGAGACTGTTACGTGAGGTATTAAAATTCCCTCAGTGCTCTTCCCCTACCCTATCAAAGATTTGAAAGGGACACATTAGAAAAGGGGGGAATGATAGACCCAACCTGATCTTTTATTAAAATTTGGATCCATCTTGCCACAAAGCCATGAAAAGAAAATTTTGGCTTAACTATAAATGACACCAAATTCTGAACCTGCTTGGAATGCCTGCCCGTGGCCTTGAACTCACCCATGCCTGGCACTTTGACCAGGAACAGCCCTCTATGAAACTTTATTGACACCTCATAAATATTGGCCTTCCCTGGCCAGACAATGACCCTCTCTGAGGTTCTAATGGTTTTCATAAATTCTGATGTTGGGGCCAGCAAAAAAAAAAAAAAAAAAAAAAAAAAAATATATATATATATATATATATATATATATATATATATATATATATATATATATATATAAACTACGATTAGTGTGATGCTTGTCAGAGTTCTGATATTTGTAACCCCCCTGTAGTGTAAAATTCTGGGTTATAAACCTGGGCTGTAGGAAATTTGGGTGGCTGTCTTGTTCCCACTGTTTTGGGAGGGAGAGGCCACCTGGGCAGTGGAAATTATAAGCTTGCTTTAACTTGATTTTAATTGGAGTCAGTGGTCTTTTCTTGCATCCTGGTCTAATAGGTAAACGCTATCAAACATGCAGCTCTGCCGGCCTAAAGACTTCCTCAGAAACTGCCTCTGAGGATGGGCACTTGACATATATGTTGTTGTCAGGAGCTTTAGCTTTCTTTCTAATGAGACCATTAAAGCTGGATCTGCATCTATGTGACGTGGAGGACATGGTTTCTTATTTTCCAAAGGACATGAGGCAGCAGTGCTGAATTCACTCTTTGTAGGTAAACTGTGGCCACTGAAGGCTAAGTGACTCCCCGTGTGGACTGTGAAGCCATTTGGTCATCCTCCACTTTTCATGGTGTTTCTTGCTGCTGCACTGGGAGTTTGTTATTTGCTTCACAAAATACAAGGAATTCAGCTGGGACACAGTGCTGGAGAGAGTTCTGTCACATGAAATAGATCAGGGTCTGCAGGAGAATGCATCAACCAGGCTTCTATTCCACATAGCTTGTCCCCTTGACCATAGCACCTGATTCTGAACATTGTCCTGAAACATCTCCATATAACAAGATGCCTTATATGGAGAGTTATCAGACATATAAGTGATTCCTGGCTGCACAATGTCAGCCACAAGCCATTTGGAAGTCAATGTCAGATACACATGGCCCGACCACAGATGTTTTTTCACACACTTGCACACCACAGCTCTGGGCCCACTACTCAGCAGGCTCCAACATACTGGCATCTCTGTTCTACATCATTTTCATGAAACCCAGTCAATCAAGGCACTGTCTGGTACACACTTCATCAGTAAGAGGACATTGAAAGGTTCTCCAGTGCCACCTGGTCATGAAAATTTCAAAAATTTCATTGTATTTATCTAGCCATTTTTCAAGGATAAAGTTGGAGAAATTGTGGGTTTTAATTCATTCAGAAACCATTAATGTTTGAGGAAGCACATTTCAAGGAAACTCTGGAGAACTCTCAGAGGCAAGGCTTCACAAAGAGTGGCCAAAAGGACACATGAAGCCAGGCCCATTGAGGTCTACAATGTGAGGCCCATGTGTGTTTTGACTGTCAACAATGGCTGCCAAGTCTTTCAGAATAAAATAATGTGATGCCCTGGCAGAGATTGACAATGCTCTGTGGAAAGCCACCCTGGGCATTGATCTCAGTTTCCAAAGGCAACTCTCATGCGTGGTCTCCTAAAATCCCAACACAATTCATGGCAATACTTCTCTGAGGTCAGTTCCTGAACTCAGTCTGTAAGGGGAATCACACCAGAGTTCAAGCCACGTGGACCTAGTCATCTCTTCCAACCACCACACAAATGACCACAATTAAAACCAAAACACTCCCAAATGGCCCTCATCTTCTTCCACATAGACACTCTTCATAGCCTCTGGCTGGAGGTTTCCATGAGGGGCACAGCCCAAGACAGTTTTCCAAATAAACTCCCTTGCCCCTCATTTGCCTAAAGTCAGGGTGGCCTGGACTCCCTTCCTGTGAACCAATAGTGATCAAATAGTCCTGCTCTTAATACTGCTCTGCTTCTCTAATTTGAGGCCTACTGACTGTCTGGTATAGATTCTTTATGTGAATTGGTGTCATGAGAAAACCCAAGCCCTTATGTGCTAGCCTCTGTAGGGCTTTGAAGAACTGATTTGACACAAAGGATCCCTATTCTCACTTGATGGAGGTCAAGAAGCTTACAGAGGAAGGCGAGAGACTTCGTCCACAATGACTGCTCTTTTGGCCATTTTCATTTTGCATGCAAACTGGGAAACTTTCTTTAGATCAATCAGGTGCTGAGAATCTAAGCCACTGCCTCACATAGGGCAAAGAGACTTATTCAGCCACATCTCTTTCCAAAGCAATTAAGCAAAGAGCCACAGGTGATGCCCATTCATTTCCATTTGAAAACTCTTTTCTTCTGGCTTCACAAAGGGGTGGCCTGGGGCAAAGATCTTCCTGACATTCAGGACAACAGAACAATAGGTAAGCAAAAGGCCCAATGCAGTGTTTTTCCACTGAGACTTTAATGGTCACACTGATATGTGAGTTTTCTGAGATGCTTCTATTCTCCTCAGCTATCCAGTACATGGCCATGTAACAGATCTTAAAGGTGGTACATATCTTGGAAACCAAACCATGAGGCTATTCTGGAGAGTGGCCAGTATTCAGGAAGAAAACAAGAACTTAGGAAGATAGTAGGTGTTGCCCATCCATAAGGCAAGCCTCTCTCCATTCTTTAATTGTGCAGGATGAATGCTGGCAAGCTTTCTACTAGACAGGACACAACCATTGATGCATTCGCTTTTCAAATGTCTACAACCACAGATACAGTGGAATGCACAGACATAGAAACACTCACGTTGTCAAACGACTTTCTAGAAACATTCCAGTCCAAACAAACAAACAGTCTTTCCTACCTATTCTCAGAAAAGAGACAAAACCACAAACTCACACCAACACCCACAACGGCACCTCCTTCCCCCAAGTATGTTGGTGAATATCTTGAGTGTCCTCTGACTGGTGGTCCATACTATGTTCCCCAAAAATGGCCTGTTCTGTCTCAGATCTGGTCTTCTTCACCAACTCTGTGAAGTTGTCAGGAGCCATGGTTGAGCCACTACCTGCTTTCTCAGAAAAGGCTCCTCTTCAGAGGTCTCCTGGCATTTGGCCATTCTCACTTCAGTAGGTACCAACAAAGACTGACTCTGTCCTTGGTAAATCCAAACATTTGAGACCACTGGGACTGGGACTGGGACTGACTCTGGGTACCTGGCTTCCTGGATCCCAAGTTCAGAGTGTTCCATCACCAAGGAAGTGTGTACTGATATTTGCTTCTAAGGGTCCCAGTAGATGGAGACTGCCCGTACTTCCTGTGACAGTTTCACAAGTTAGAATGGTATATCAACAATAGGCACCCGGGAACAGCTCTTCTCACAGGCCTGGTTTTGTCCATCTTCTCTACATTAAGAAGAGAAAGGCTGATTCAGATACATCTCTTCATCCTGACCCGGTTGTTTAACATTGAAAATGACTTTTGCTCTCTCAGGTCCTTCATAGCTGCCTTCTTCTTCTCCATGTATCATTTCTGCATGGACCTTTGAGGTTCTCATCAGATGGAAGATACCCTACAATCCAGTATTGAAAGATCAACTCTTTCCCTGCTCTTCTGTAAAGTTAGATTGAGCGAACAGTGTATGGTTAGGGTTAACAACATGTTCGATTGGGTTAGGAATAATTCTGCAGGATGAATAATGGTTATGGGAACATGCGATATTTACAAAATATACAGTTGAAATATAAATTTGAAAACAGAAATCTAGGTAAGATTTGATGCCCAGAAGGGCATTGTGCCCTTGATTGGGATACTTAGCTTTGAATTAATTTCTGCACAGATGTCTCAGATAAATCAATATACAATGGTATAGGACATTGTACCTTGGATGATTGAATGTCGAAGAGAACATGCAGTCAAAAAGGGATAGTTGGTAGGATTAGAAAGATAGTCGGTAGTTTTAGAAAGATGAGTGAGTATAGGTTTTGGACAAAATGGTCTTTAGCAATAGGGTTTCATGTAGAGAGTGAAAGTAAATATCAGTACATGTTAAGAGACAGTCACAATGATGAACTGGGGAAAATATATATCAATAGAGACATTAGGAAATCAGGCAAAGTATAAGGTGAGTAATAGGATTAGACATTTTCAACAGGTTTGAGGTTGAATATATAATCTTAGAAAGAAACAAATATGTAGTCACCAATAGGATCGACATTTGAGAGCAATAGGCAACCTGAATATGGATGATTTTAGTAATCCATGTTCAATTTCCATTTAGGCTTTAGTACAATCATAAGTGTGACATTTGCTTTTTGTTTCCAGAATATTACTGTGATAAAATGTATATGTAGATCAGGTGACATGAGTATTTCTTTCACCATTTCTAGGAACAGTATTTTGAAGACGTGTAAATTAGTATTTTGAATACAAATAGGTGTACACTGTGTCTATGAATATAGAAATAATGCATGAATAGACCATAATGTAAATAAATAATATAACTGGTTCGAACTTAAATAATGGTTCGAGTTGATATCTGAAAATATACAGGAAACCTTATATTGATATATATCCATTCATTCAAACCAGTTATACATCTAATGGTAATATTAGGGTTATGGTTTATCATGAAGAATGTGTGAGTTTTGCTTCAAAGGTAATTGTGGAAATCGAAAATAATGTGTTTGGAAAGAAGTCTCATGAAAAACCAGTCATGTAACCTGGAGGAATGCAAGTGTTCTGAAGCAGGAAGTGATTGAAAGTGAAACAAAAGCCATTAAATTTGTGAACTTGTGGATGAAATATATATCTTATGATGTGCATAAACTGAGGAAATAGTAATGTACAAGTGTTGAAAAAAAATGAACGTCAAAATACACATCATGTCCCATAGGAATCTACTTGCATTTATATTAACCTGGGTCAATTAGTGTAAAAATATTAGGATATGTATGCACAATTCACTGAACTTAGTTTTCAGTACTAGGAAACAAATACGTATTTCAGGAGGATGAATATGTCTTAGAATAATCTTATGAAAAGTTGATTATAAATACGCACTTAAATATTAATGAATTTAGGGAGTACATAATAAGATACATTTATTTCATATTTTGAAAACTCTGGAAAATATATATATATATATATATATATATATATATATATATATATATATATATATATATATATATACAGACATTAAAATACACACACAGAAATTAAAAAGTATTAATATACAAGCCAAATGAAATTCACCATGAAATATATATCACCACAGATCTAAAAATATTCATTTTACTGAACATGAATTTATGTATAATGTTGTTCAGCTAGGATACTCACGCATAGGTTGAATTTTCAGTTCCAACAGTGTTTAACAGGAGTGATCTCTTTTTACAATTTGTATCTGAAAAGTCAGCCACCTCACAAGAATGTACGTGTGGTACCAGGTAGGATTCTATATGTGCATATAAAAATATATGTGCTGATTAGGCTACAGAGAAATGGAGACATGAATTCACATATTTGTTAACTTTTAAAACACATGGAGAAGTGTTTCAACAAAAAATTCACTAGATTTAAAACCCCTACCATATATAATGCAAAAGGAACGTCCAAATGTACACCTGGCATCCTCTGAACTGCTTGTATTTCAATTTGGTTTGGTCTATTTTTATCCATCATATTAGGATTTGTAGTCAGAGTCTAGTAGGGAGTGGGTTACTATGAGGGATTCAGTATTTTGAGTGAATAATTGGAAAATGAATCCAATGTGTATGCAAATATGTGCTACAAAAAAATCTTCCCACTCTCATCCAGAACAATGCCTTGACATTACCTTCGCCCCAAGTAAGATACAATTAGAGGAGAAGAGTTAGAAAATCTATGAATACATATCTGGAATGGAAAATGCTCGGGAGTTCACAACACTGGAGGTGGTAGAGGAGTTTCCAAAAGTAATGGAGACTGTAAACACTCCACAAACATGGAAGTGTGCAGGCCTCAAGACATCTGGGAAACTGTCTTTGAGATTGTACACTTGAAATATATGTTGTTTTCAGGAGCTTTAGCTTCCTTTGTAGTGAGATCATCAAAGCTGTGTATGCATCTATGTTACATGGAGGACATGGTTTCTTATTTTCCAATGAACATGAGGCAGCAGTGCTGAATTCTCTCTTTGTGGGTAAGCTGTGGCCACTGGGGTCTAAGAATCTTTCCGTGTAGACTGTGAAGCCATTTGGTCATTCTCCAATTTTGTTGTGTTTCTTGTTGCTGCACTGGGAGTTTGGTATTTGCTTCACAAAATACAAGGAGTTAAACTGGAACACAGTGCTGGACGGAGTTCTGTCACGTGTGGTGGGTAAGGGTCTGATGGAGAATGCACCAATCAGGCTTCTATGCCACATTGCTTGCCCCCTTGACCGTAGCAACTTGATTCTGAACATTGCCCTGAAAACTCTCCATCTAACAAGATGGCTTAATATACAAAAGTCTGCTGGCTGCACCATGTCAATCACAAGCATTTGGAAGCCGAAGTAAGATCCACATGACCCCACCACAGATGTTTTATCACACAACTGCACACCACAGCTCTGGGCCCACTACTCAGCAGGCTCCACCATACTGGCAGCTCTGTTCTACACCATTTTCATGAAACCCAGTCAAGGAAGGCACTGTCTGGTACACTCTTGATCAGCAACTGGACATCCAAAGGTTCTCCAGTGCCACCTGGTCATGGAAATTTCAAAAATTTCATGGTATTTAGCTAGAAATTTTTCAAGGATGAAGTTGGAGAAACTGTGGGTTTCAATTCATTCAGGAACCATTAAATTTTTAGGAAGCACATTTCAAGGAAACCTCTGGAGAATTCTCAGAGGCAAGGCTTCCCAAAGTGTGGCCAAAAGGCCACATGAAGCCAGACCCATTGAGGTCTACAATGTGAGGTCCATGTGTGTTTTGACTGTCAACAATGGCTGCCAAGTCTTTCATAATAAAATCATGTGATGTCCTGGCTGAGATTGACAGTGCTTGGTGAATAGCCACCCCAGGCTTAGATCTCAGTTTCCAATGGCGACTCTCATGCATGGCCGCCTAAAATCCCAACACAATTAATGGCAATACTTCTCTGAGGTCAGTTCCAGAACTCAGTCTTTAAGGGGCATCACACCAGAATTCCAGCCCAGGTGGACCCAGGATTCTCTTCCAACCACCAACAAATGACCACAATTAAAACCAAAACACTCCCACATGGCCCTCATCTTCTTCAACATAGACACTCTGAATAACCTCTGGCTAGAGGTTTCCATGATGGGCGCAGCCCAAGACCGTGTACAAAATAAGCTCCCTTGCCCCTCATTTGCCTAAAGTCAGGGTGGCCTGGACACCCTTCCTGTGAACCAAGAGTGATCAAATAGCCCTTCTTTAATACTGCTCTGCTTCTCCAGTTTGAGGCCAACTGACTGTCTGGTATAGATTCTTTATGTGAATTGGTGTCCTGAGAAAACCCAAGCACCTATTGGCTAGCCTCTGCAGAGCTTTGAAGAACTGGTTTGACCCAACGGATCCCTATTCTCACTTGATGGAGGTCAGGAAGCTTACAGAGGAAGGCGAGAGACTTCACAATGACTGCTCTTTTGGCCATTTTGGTTTTGGATGCACACTTGGAAACTTTCTTTAGATCCATCAGGTGCTGAGAATCTAAGCCACTGCCTCACACAGGGCAAAGAGGCTGATTCAGCCACATCCATTTCCAAAGCAATTAAGCAAAGAGCCACAGGTGACGCCCATCCTTTTCCATTTGAAAATTGATTTCTTCAGGTTTCACACAGGGGTGGCCTGAGGCAAACACCTTCCTGACATTCAGGACAACAGAACAAAAGTCCAAAGTAGTGTTTCTCCACTGAGACTTTAGTGGTTGCACTGATATCTGAGTTTTCTGAGATGCTCTCATTCCCTTCAGCTATCCAGTACATGATCATGTCACAGAGCTTGGAGGTGGTACATATCTTGGAAATAATACCATGAGGCTATTCTGGAGAGTGGCCAGTATTCAGGAAGAAAAGAGGAACTTAGGAAGATAATAGGTGTTGCCCATCCATAAGGCAAGCAGCTCTTGATTCTTTAATTTGGCAAGATGAATGCGGGGAAGCTTTCTACTAGACAGGACACAACCATTGATGCATTCGCTTTTCAAATGTCTACAAAAACAGATTCAGTGGGATACACAGACATAGAAACACTCGCATTGTCAAATGACTTTCTAGAAACATTCCAGTCCAAACAAACAAACCGCCTTTCCTACCTATTCTCAGAACATGAGACAAAACCACAAACTCACACCGACACCCACAATGGAACCTCCTTCCCCCAAGTATGTCTGTGAGTATCCTGAGTTTCCTCTGATTTTTTGGGCCATACTATGTTCCACCAAAATGGCCTGTCCTATCTCAGAACTGGTCTTCTTTGCCAACTCTGTGAAGTTGTCAGGAGCCATGGTTGAGCCACTATCTGCTTTCTCAGAAAAGGCCCCTCTTCAGAGCTCTCCTGGCATTTGGCCATTCTCACTTCAGTAGGTACTAAGAAAGACTGACTCTGTCCTTGGTAAATCCAAACAAGTGAGACCACTGGAACTGGGACTGGGACTGGCTCTGGGTGCCTGGCTTCCTGGATCCCGAGTTCAGAGAGTTCCATCACCAAGGAAGTGTGATAGGTCACTTCCTTCAAGAACTGAATGAGGTCACTGCGTTGGCAACCACTTTGTCCTAACAGTTGCTTCCAAGGGTTCCATTAGATGGAGGCTGCCCATACTTCCTGTGACACTTTCACAAGATAGAATGGTATATCAACCATAGGCACCCGGGAACAGCTCTCCACACAGGCCTGGTTTGGTCGATTTAATCTACATTAAGAAGAGAGAGGCTTTTAGACACATCCCTTCATTTTGACCAGGTTGTTTTACATGGAAGTTGACTTTTGCTCTCTCAGGTCTTTCATAGGTGTCTACATCTTCTTCAGGGATCATTTCTGCATGGAACTTTGAGGTTCCCAGCAGGTGGAAGATCCCCTATATTCCTGTATTGTAAGACCAACAATATCCTTGTTCTTCTGTTAAGTTAGATTGAGGAAATATTGCATGTTTAAGGGTAATAACAGGTTCGATTTGGTTTAGGAATCATTCTGTGGGATGAATTAAGGTATTGGGAACCTGCGATATTTACAAGAATATACTGGTGAAATATAAGTATGAAAACAGAAATCTAGGTAATATTTGAAGTCCAGAAGGGCATTGGGTGGCCTGAACACCCTTCCTTTGATTCAGGAGTGATCAAATAGCCCTGCCGCTAATACTGCACTGCTTCTCCAATTTGAGGCTTACTGACTGTCAGGTATAGATTCTTTATATGATTTGGAGACATGAGAAAACCCAAGCACCTATTGTCTCATGCCACAGCAAATGGTTTATTGGGGTCCAGCATGCTGGGGCTCAAAGCTCACTTCAGAGGAGCAAAGAACAAAGAGCCCCGAGAACAACTTGAGAAGATATTATATACAATCTTTAGAGAGTGCAGGGACTTTATATACATCATAGCCTCCTTTAGCAAATCAACATATGTGGTAAGCCATTGTTGTAGATTGTGGCTGCCATTAGAAGATGGCGCCGGCTTCCACTGTGGCCTGTAGTAAACAACTCCTTTTATGGAGAGATGGCACGCTATCCCTTGCTACCCTATGAGAAAGATCCACGTGGCGGCTTAAGATTGGTATGTGGGAGGCTTTATTATACTGTGCTTGGGCGCTCGGGAGGAGGGGGGTCACTAGAAGATACTTTAATCAAGGCCTGAATAAACTGCTGAAGGAAGATTTCTGAGTTGCGTCTTCCCTGCGGGCAAGGGGTCGCGACAAGTGGTGCCGAGACCCGGGAACCAGAACTTTCAGTAGTCAGGTGTGGTGCACCGGTTAGTCCCAGGTAAGTGGGATCCACGATCAAAGCGGGGATTAGTCCCAGGTAAGTGGGATCCGCGATCAAAGCGGGGCAGCTCCTCTGTAAAGCAAGAGAGAGGGTTACATTTTATTGCAGCTGCACTGTGTACTTTCACTTTTGTTTTTTGTGTGTCTTTTGTTGTGTCATGGGTGCCACATCTTCAAGTCCGCTTCTCCTGGTCCTACATGGCCTGTTACGTTCCAAGGGACTAGAAGTGAAACGTAGTACTTTACAGAGATTTTTACAGAAGACAGATATTGCTGCACCGTGGTTTGCATTTTCGGGCAGCCTTACTATACCTAGCTGGGACAAATTAGGGAAAGATCTAGATTTCGCTCGTGAAAAAGGTACCTTAGAGGGTGGTGTTATACCACTTTGTAAGTTAGTTAGAGGATGTATAGTAGATAGTAAATGCCAGGAAGCTGTGAGTGAGGGTCAAGCTGTTCTTGAGCAACTACATGAGGAAAAGTCTGAAGGATCACATAGTGAAGTGGCAGAGAGCATTGGGAGTAAGAGTAGTGAGAAGGCAAAAGAGCCTGAAACTAAAAATAGGAGAAGGCTCTACCCAGACTTGGCTGAATTAAAAACGCCTGCGAACACAAGCGGCTCAGAGAGTTCTGAGGACCTTGATATATTCCTACAACAACTACGCAAGATAAAAATGAAGAAAAAGAAACAAGGGTTACAGGGCACGCAGGCCTACTGTAAAAAGGGGACGGGATCCAATATTGGTCAACAACACTCTGAGGAGGAGGAGGTAGAATATCTCGAAAAAGATATGGTGCCGGTTGCCCCACCCCCGTATGTGGGGGGGAGCCAAAATTCCGGGAGATCTTATCATGCGCAAGTTTGGAGGACAGTTAATACAGATATGGGACTTGCATACCCTGTATTTCAGGACAATAACAGGGGAAGATATCATGAGCCTTTAGACTTTAAGATAATTAAAACCTTGGCGGAATCTGTCCGCACTTATGGCGTGGATGCCGCTTTCACCCTTACTCAAGTGGAGGGACTTGCTAGATTTTGTATGACTCCTTCAGATTGGGCTAATCTAGTCTGCGCTTGTGTCTCCCCAGGGAAACTTTGGATTGGAGAGCATTTATGCTAGAGGGTGTAGTTGAGCAAGCTGCTCAAAATCATGCAGCGAGACGCCCTGCCTAGGATAAGGATATGCTTTTGGGACAAGGCAAGTTTGCTAATCAACAAACAGGATACCCCCCCGAACATTCACGCCTTGTCAAGATCACTCTTGGGAGAAACATCAGGTCTCTAAGGGTTTCTCTCTTTCCCCCTCTTATAAAAGATACTTATATAATTCTTCCAACTGTAATTCCTCTATAGGAACAGGTTGGTCTTGGTTTCAATGGTTAATTTCCAATGAAAAGGGAGCCACAGCTGATATCTCCACTTTGGCTCAATTACGAGGAGTCAAAAGCTGGTTGTTTAATGTTTCTGGTAGTATCCAAGACTCGGATCGAGGTAGGAGACTTGGAAATATTTCACATAACTCACAATTAAGTAATGCTACGTTATCCTCTGCAGCAGTCTGTCTCCAATCTCCGTTCCTGTTTCTTTTGGCTAATGATACATCACAGGGGATGCTTAATTGTTCTAATGTTACCTGTTATTTAACTGAGTGTTGGAATGGCTCTTGGACTGTGGCAGTGATTATGAAAATTCCAACCTTTGTCCCGATCCCAGTTACTGTGGATCCGGAATCTTTTCCTATTGTTGAACTGATTAGAGCCCGTAAAGATTTTGGTATTATGGCAGTTATAGTGACAGCTGTGGCGGTATCTGCTGCTGCAGCAGTTACAGCTGGAGTAGCCATGGCCAGCCAAGTACAAACTGCTGCCACTCTTAATGAGGTTATTCAACAAACATCCACCATACGTAAATCTCAAAGTAGAATTAATCAACACATTTTATCTGGGATTCTGGCTGCTAATCAAAGGATAAATCTGCTTCAAGATCAAGTTGAGAAATTGTCTGATCTAGTATATTTAGGTTGTGTTGATCAACGTGCACATTTATGTATAACCTCTGTCAGATTTAATGATTCCAGGAATGCCTCCCACATCATCGGGAAATATTTATCCGGAACCTGGTCCATGGAAGCAGAAAACTTACTCCAATCTCAACTAACTCAAATTGCTGTTTTGAATAGTACCCGTGTCGAACCAGTGACTTTGGGTCAATTCACCAGTTGGCTATCTTCTGCCTTTTCCTTCTTTAAGGAGTGGGTGGGAGTGGGCATTATGGGGGCAATGTGTTGCTTCGGTATTATACTTTGTTTGTGGCTTCTCTGTCGCCTTAAAACTCGCCATACACAGGAGAAGGCTATGATTGTATAGGCTCTTGCGGCCTTGGAAAATGGCATGTCTCCGCAAATCTGGCTTGCGCATCTTAAACAGTGATTTTCTGGGCATGGCCATTGCACCCCAAGTTAATTTCACAGTGCACTGGGAGTGGCATGTCCTCTTTCTTATTCTCCCCCAGTACTGAATAGCCCTTGCACTCTGCAGGTCTTGTTACCATTGCACGCAGATGGGTTTTAGGACTGGTCTTTCTTCTCGGCTACAGACTCTTTACTTTCCTCTGGGCCTTAGGGATTGTGTTGCCAACTAAAAATTTGTTATTGTTACCAGGCTACCTGTGTTGCCCTACTTCTTGCCGTCGTCAAGATGCAGGATGCGAGGCAAAGCACTGCACTTGAGTGATCCCTCAACGGACCTCAAGGAAAGCATGTCCTATTGCATGCGGGTTTGACGTCCACGCCCCCGCCCTACGAAAAAAGGCGTCGGCTGACATAGACTATTTTTTCCACAGCAAGTTTTTGACACCACTTGGATAGCGGCACATTTTTGGGGATCAATCCAGATGTCATTTCATCCTACCCAAATCATACTGTCTGGGGAGTTTGCGTTTCACAATGTAGGTCCAGTGTGTTCACAACCCCAAGATCTACAATAAAAGTCACTGGGTCCTCCACAGGTTTGGGCCTGTTTGTGACTTCAGAAATCAGCTGGGCACACTTAATACACAAGACTGGCTAGTTTACACCTGAGCTGGGGGAGATGACATCAATAATTCATGGGGTAAGTTGGTCTATGTTGCCCTGGTTTGGGTTTGAGTGGCATCTGTGTGGGGTCCACTATGTCAGGGAGATCCCAGTCAGAGAGGCCTATGGCAAGCTGACAAATATCCGGGTGGAGAGATGGCCACCAAGTCCATAAGGGGGCTGTATGTGAAATAGACCACACTACTTGCCCAGTAGGATTTATAAAACTTGCCATTGTTGCTGAACAGGTTGATGGGGATTAGGACTGCTGGTGGTCAGGGGAAGAATCCATAGCCCTACCCACACCACGGACATGCAACTTGAGAGGGTTACCAGTCTGTTCCAGTTTCCAGCCAGAGTCTGGAGAGGGCACAGGATTGAGATGGGAGGTATGGATCCAGGAAGTGATCCCATCCACTTTCACCACTGTAGGTGTTATAAGCAGCACCTGGTATGGTCCTTTCCAGCAGGGTTCCAGGGATGACACCTGACACTGTCTCATGTAGACGAAGTCTCCCACTTGATATCAATGTGGAGTTCCCTCGTCTCCAGGATGATAAGCAGTGGCCAACTGCTTTCACAGGTATCGCTGGGTGCTGGGTTTGTTCAAGGGCTTTAAGTCTGTCTAGCAAGGGGGTGTTGAAGGAATCATTAATCTCAGAGTTGGGGTTAGGTCCCTTAATGGAGGAGGGGCACCGTAAAGAATTTCATAAGGGGTGAGGTTACACAAAGAGGCGGAGGGGTATTTCTTGCACGAAAAAGTGCATGAGGTAGGAGCATAGTCCAATTTTTTATGCCGGTCTCCAAGATTATTTTCGTTAAGTCTCTTTGATGGTTCTATTCATCGTTTCTCTATGTCCTGAGCTCTGGGGTCTATAAGCACAATATAACTTCCAATTAATCCCCAGGGTCCTGGAAAATCCCTGACTTACCTTGGCCATGGATGCCGGTCCGTTATCAGACCCTATTACCTTAGGCAGACCGAACCTTGGAAAACTCTCTTCTAGGATCTTTTTGACCACCATCTGAGCTGTTTCTTTCTTCATGGGGAAGGCTTCGACCCATCCTGAAAAAGTATCTACAAAGACTAGGAGATATTTAAGTCCATACCTTGCTGGCTTAATTTGAGTAAAGTCCACTTCCCAGAATTGTCCTGGTCTGGTTCCTCATATGCGCATCCCTGCAGGACTCTTGGATGGGAAAGTATTAACTAATTGGAAGACTTGAAAAGCTCTAGTCACCAGCTCAGCTATTTTTTTCCTCTGTGAGTCAGTCAATAATAAGTCCTTTATTCGGTCCTTTAAAAGTGCTTATAACTTCTTTGAGCCTAAGTGGTTGAGCTGGTGTACATCTTTGACATAAAGGTGGGCTTTTTGAAATTGTAAACTTGGCTCTGTAGGGTCCCAGAGTTCTGTATCTGTCTCCTCAGATGATAAGTTGCCTGAATGTTCCGGGGCGGCCAAGTCTCCTGATTTTTGTTCCCCCCGGTGTGAAAAAAGTTAACAGAGTCACTCCGTTTAGGGCTGCCAATTAAGCTTCCTCATCTGCCCTTCTGTTTCCAACTGCCACGGGATTGTTTCTCTTCTGGTGCCCTGGACAGTGCACTATAGCTAGTTCCTTATGGCCCTGCACTGCTGAGCGAAGGTGGAGGATCTCATCTTTATTCTTTATTTCTTTCCCGCAGAGGTTAATAGCCCCCATTGTTGGTAAATAGTCCCGTGCATATGAACAGTGGCAAATGCATAGTGGCTAACAGTTTATATGGTGGCCCTTTTGCCTGTTGCTAGTTCCAATGCTTTCATAATGGCAATCAGTTCTGCTTTTTGGACTGATGTCCCTTCTGGGAGACCCGAGTATCAGATGAAATTAGTTTTGCTAACTGCTGCTGCTCCAGCCCGCTGCTTACCATCTTGGAGGAAGCTGCTGCCATCCGTAAACCATACGACTTCAGGGCGAGGCAGTGGCTGATCC
The DNA here is from genome assembly GCF_048772815.1 of Callospermophilus lateralis. Classification (NCBI taxonomy): domain Eukaryota; kingdom Metazoa; phylum Chordata; class Mammalia; order Rodentia; family Sciuridae; genus Callospermophilus; species Callospermophilus lateralis. The sequence goes on from NW_027515613.1 coordinate 9,590,606, forward strand.
TTCAAGTCTTTTTGTATACTGGTTTCCTTGCCAGTATGTGTTGACACTCATGAGTGACGGGTCCTGATGATTCTTCTGGCAGCAGTGTAGGTGGGTTGAGTGGAGCAGGGGGTCCCAGCGTTATTCTGTCTTTGTCAAGCAAGAGGCTCTGGTAGTGGTTTATTCTGGAGTTTGATAGCCACCTCTCTGGAGGCTAACAGATCATGCTCTCCAGGGCATGGGGGGATATAATGGTTAGCTTCTGTCCCAACGTTAATTAATGAGCATCTTTTATTAGAAGGGCTGCCGCTGCTATAGCACTTAAGCAATGGGGCCACCCGCTAGCCACTGGGTCCAGTTTTTTGGATAAAAACGCTACCGGCTTTTTCCAAGGTCCAAAAGACTGAGTGAGCACTCCCCGTGCTATTCCTTTCTTTTCCTCGATGTAGAGAGTGAAGGGTTTTCTACATCTGGGAGTGCTAAGGCCGGAGCAGATAGCAGCATCTTTTTTTGACATTATCAATAGCTTGTTGGTGCTCAGGGGTCCATTGGAAGTGGGCATCCCCCTTTATCAGCGGGTATAAAGGGGCAGCCAAAGATGTTAACCCAGGAGTCCATAACCTGCAAAAGCTGGCAGTCCCAAGAAACTCTCTGAGTTTTCTCTTATTAGATTGGGGCAGTATCTGCACAACAGTTTTTTTTTCTGGGCTCAGGGAGCCATCGTTTGCCACCCCTGAGAGAATAACCCAGGAAGATTACTTCTTGCTGACAAATTTGGGCCTTTTGGCAGAAGCCTTATATCCAAGCCGAGCAAGCTCGAATAATAGTGCTTGGGTCCCAGACTCATAGGTCTCCTTGGTGTCGGCTGCCAGTAGAAGATCATCCACTATTGGAGTAGGGTGACTTCGGGGTGTGCAGTTTTGAAGTCATTGATGTCTCTGTGGAGGGCTTCATCAAAGAGAGTGGGGGATTTTTTGAACCCCTGTGGGAGTCTAGTCCAGGTTATTTGGCCAGATGTTCCAGGTTCTGGGTCTATCCACTCTAAAGCTAACAGCAACAGACAGTACTTATGTAGAGGCGAGCAGAAGTAAGCATCTTTTAAGTCCAGCACAATGTACCATTTCCGCTACGGATTCAGAGTGCTAAGCAAATTATATGGATTGGGTACTGTGGGGTGAATGTCCTGCACTCTGTTGTTGATCTCTCTTAGGTCTTGAACAGGATGGTAGTCCCCAGTTCCTGGCTTTCTTACTGGTACCGGGGGGTGTTCCAGGCTGATTGACAGGGCCTTAGGACCCCAAGAGCCAGGTATTTATGAATATGGGGCCTTATCCCATCCTTAGCTTCTTTGCTTAGAGGATATTGTTTAACACTAATTGGAGACGAAGAGGCTTTTAATTCTACTACTATTGGAGGTTGTTGATGGCTAGACCTAACCCAGCAGTTTCTGCCCAGGCATTAGGATAATCTTTTATCCATTTATGGGGTAGTTTGCCTGTTTGATTAGTCCTATGGGGCGCAAAGAGTTGATGTTCATCTTCTACGGACATAGTCAAAGATGTGACTATGGGAGTTTATACTGAACGCTATTGAACCTCCACTTGGGGACCATTAGGTTTAAAGGTTATTCTAGTCCGGAGTTTGGTAAGCAGATTCCTGCCCATCAATGGGGCCAGGCATTCTGGAATTACTAGGAAACAGTGGTGGACTTTTCCCTTTCCGAGGTCCATGTTCATCTTAGTTGTCCAAGCCCGATATCTACTGCCATTAGCCCCTTGAACTAGGGACCATTTAATTGATAGGGGGGCCAGTGAAGTCTTAAGGGCTGAGTATACTGCTCCTGTAATCACTTCAAAGTTCACTGTGTTCCCCTCAACTTCAAATGTTACTATGAGCTGGGGAAGGGGATCTGAGCCCCGAATTTTCTAGTCCTCTTCTAGAGTCAGCATGGCGGGCTGGCGTGGCTGCTTCTTTTGGGGGCACTCTTTGGCCCAGTGTTCTTTTTTATTACAGTGGGCACATTGATTTGAGGCCAGGGGCAGCCTTTGGCGTGGGCCCAGGTAACCCTTTATGTATCCCTGCTTTTTAACTTCTGGCCTATTTGCTGCTGTGACCCGAACCTTAGGCAATGCTTTACTCTGCCATTTGCTTCTTTCCTCCTTCTTTTGTTCCCTTTCCTTCTCTCTCTCCTCTATTCCCTTTCCTCCTCAGTTTCTCTCTTATAATATGCTTTCTCAGCTTCTCTGACTAAATCTCTTAAGGTCATATCTTATAATCCATCTAGACGTTGTAACTTTCTCTTAATATCTAGGGCAGTCTGCTCGATAAAGGCCATTGCAACAGATGCCTTTTGGTCTTCTGCCTGAGGATCAAAAGGAGTATATTTCCTATAGGCTTCCATAATTCTCTCCAGAAACATAGAAGGAGACTCATTAGGCCCTTGGATAATCTCTCTTACCTTGGACAAATTAGTCGGCCCTCTGGCGGCCGCTCAGAGACCCACTATTAGAGAACGGCGATAAGTGGACAGATGCTACCTACATTTAAAGGTGTTGGGGTCCCAGTTGGGTCAGTTCATGGGCCCGTAGGGATGGAGAGGGAGCATCACAGGGGCTTCCGAGTTTTCTATTATCCATCTCCTGCGGGTTTTTTTAGGTGGCCCAGCTTCCTTCAGGGGAGCAGGGGCTGCTGCTGCTGCGGGGAAGTCCCCTGGAGGGCTTGGGTCTGGCCCAATTGCCTCTAGCGGCGGAGAGGCTGAGTCAGCGGCGGGAGGATCATCTGGAACATGTTGTGGGTTGGGGAGCGAGGGTAGAGGATAAGGAGAGAGAGGAGTGTCCAGTCTTGTGACTCAGAATGGAGGGAAGAGGGGGAGGAGCAGAATGTTGGAATGATAGGATCGTGGGGCAAGGGGTATATGGCTGTTGATCTGGGTGGCCACGTGGCCCCGGTGAAAGACAATATCTCTGACTTTTCGGATTAGAGGGAAGTGGAAGGATTCTTCTGGGGGCCATCCGACTCCTAGGATGGGCCATTCTGAAGCACAGAGAGTCTGCCAGGTCCGGCATTTTACTGAAAAAGAAAGATTCTTGGTACTTGAGCGGACATCAGTCCAATGATCAAGGTTAAGGGACAGAGGCATGGAAGTGCTTTGTCCCATAATGTCCCATAATGGGAGTTACTCAAACAGGGACAGTGAATACACAAACATGACACAGACAAAGACAAACAGTAAACGTTTAACATGAGTCCAAGACAAAGATTAGAACTGAGTAACTGGCAAAACATGATGGGTTAGACAATAAAGACAGACAGTAAACTCAACATGAGTTCCTGACAATGAACAAAACTGAGTAGCCAGCAAAACCTGATGGGCTGGAAAACCGAATCGTGAAGCAAAAAATAACCGAGTTGAGGAAACTACTAATCCTCTATTTCCCGAGTCCTCTGGAGTGTCCCCCAGGGACGTGGCCTGTGGCTCTGTGACACATCTGTCAGCCACCGTCGCAGAGAGCTAATGTTCTTCACCAACAGCCATTTTGCCAAGCCCTAACCTGAAACCTGAAACCAGAAAGAGGCACCTTACTTACTCTGAAAGGAGTCCGTTGGGGTCTTTTTTTCGTCACTGCTGGATTTCTCAGCTAGGGCCTCCAGATGAAAAGGTGGGCCGAACGTCGGAGGAAAAGACCACCAAGAGAATTTCTCATGAAACAGCAAAGGGTTTATTGGGGGTCCAGCATGCTGGGGCTCAGAGCTCACTTCAGAGGAGCAAGGAACAAAGAGCCCCGAGAACAACATGAGCAGATTTTATATACATTCTTTAGAGAGGGCAGGGACTTAACATACATCACAGCTTCCTTTAGCAAATCACCGTATACCGTGGGAAAATCAAATAACAACTCTAAAACATGATTTGCACATTCATTGGTGGGAATAGTTCAGGCAGGGTGTTATTGGTTAGCCCTGAGAAGGGGTATACATTTAAAATGATTGGTTGAAGCCCTGAGATGTATATGTGCTGAGCTGCACGGTTTTTGAGAAGAGGTTGTAAAGTAACTAGGTGGTCAGGGAAGATTTCAACACACATCTAAAGGGCAGTTCCAGGAATTGTCTTAACTGCCACAGGAATTTCAGGCTCTGAGTGCAGCCTGGATACTTTACAGAACCTGGTTCTTTACGTTTCAATTTCAATTTCTTTTATTCTTTCAGAACCTTACAAAAAAAGGCGAGAGACTTCATCAACAATCACTGCAATTTTGGTCATTTTGGTTTGGGAAGCAGACATGGGATCTTTTTTTAGATCCTTACGGTGCTGGTAATCAAAGCCACAGCCTCACACAGGGCCAAGAGGCTGATTAAGACATATCCCATTCCAAAGCAATTACTTCTCTGAGGTCAGTTACATAACTCAGTCTCTGAGGGGAATCACATCAGAGTTCAAGCCCAGGTGGACCCAGTCATCTCTTCCAAACTCCACACAAATGACCACAATTAAAACCAAAACACTCCCCCAAGGCCCTCATCTTCTTCCATATATACATTCATCATAACCTCTGGCTGGATGTTTCCATGAATGTCACAGCCTAAGAGAGTTTCCAAAATAAGGTCTCTTTCCCTTCATTTGCCTAACCACAGGGTAGCCTGGACACCCTTTCTGTGAACCAGGATTGATCACATAGGTCTGCCGTTAATACTGCTCTGCTTCTCCAATTTGAGGCCTACTGACTGTCAGGTATAGTTTCTTCATGTGATTTGGAGTCATGAGAAAACCCAATCATCTCTGCAGGGCTTGAAAGAACTCATTTGTCCCAAAGGATCCCTATTCTCACTTGATGGAGGTCAGGAACCTAAAAGAGGAAGGTGAGAGACTTCATACACCATGACTGATTTTTTTGCATTTTGGTTTTGGATGCACACATTGGATTTTCCTTTAGATCCAACTGGTGCTGAGAATCTAAGCCACTACCTCACACAGGGCAAAGAGGCAGATTCAGACACTTCTCTTTACAAAGCATTTAAGCAAAGAGCCACAGGTGATGCCCATTCATTACCATTTGAAAACAGTTTTCTTCAGGATTCACAAAGGGCTGGTCTGAGGCAAAGACCTTCCTGATATTCATGGCAACAGGCAAATAGGTTAGCAAAAGGCCCAAAGCAGGGTTTCTCCACTAAGACTTTCCTGGTCACACTGATATCTGAGTTTTCTGAGATGCTCGCATTCCCTTCAGCTATCCAGTACATGGCCATGTCACAGAGCTTGGAGGTCGTACATATCTTGGACACAAAACCATGAGCCTATTCTGGAGAGTGGCCAGAATTCAGGAAGAAAACAGGATCTTGGGAAGATAGTAGGTGTTGCCCATCAATAATGAAACCTGCAATCCATTCCTAAAATGGGCAGGATGAATGCTGGGAAGCTTTCTACTAGACAGGACACATCCATTGATGAATTCTTATTTCTAATGTTTTCAACCACGGACACAGTGAGATACACAGACATAGAAACACTCACCTTGTCAAACGACTTTCTAGAAACAGTCCACTCCTAACCAAACATACTGACTTTCCTACCTATTCTGAGAACATGAGACAAATCCACAAACTCACACCCACATTCACAAAGGCCCCTCCTTCCCCCAAGTGAGTCTGTGACTTTCCAGAGTGTCCTCTGACTGGTGGACCATACTATGTTCCCCCGAAATGGCCTGTCCTGTCTCAGATCCGGTCTCCTTGTCCAACTCTGTGAAGTTGTCAGGAGCCTGGGCTGACCACTACCTGCTTTCTCCGGAAAGGCCCGTCTTCAGAGCTCTACTTGCATTTGGCCATCCTCAAATCATTAGGTATCAAGAAAGACAGACTCTGTCCTTGGTAAATCCAAACAAGTGAGCCAACTGGGACTGGGACTGGGACTGGCTCTGTGTGCCTGGCTTCCTGGATAACAAGTTCAGGGAGTTCCATCACCAAAGATGTGACTTAGGTCAATTCCTTCAGGAACGGAATGAGGTCACTGCCTTGGCAACCACTTTGTCCTAACAGTGGCTTCCAAGGGTTCCTTGAGATAGTGGCTGCCCCTACTTCCTGTGGCACTTTCACAAGTTAGAATGGTATATAAACCATAGGGACCGAGGAGAAGCTCTCCACACAGGGCTGGTTTGGTCCATCTTCTTTATATTAAGAAGAGAGAGGCTGATTCAGACACATCGTTTCATCCTGACCAGGTTGTTTGCAATGGAAGATGACTTTTGCTCTCTCAGGTCCTTTATATCTGCCTACATCTTCTCCTGGGATCATTTCTGCATCAACCTTTGAGGTTCTCAGCAATTGGAAGATCACCTACATGCCTGTATTGTAAGACCAACTCTGTCTATGCTCTTCTGTAAAGTTAGATTGAGAGAACAGTGTATGGTTAGGGTTAATAACATATTCTATTTGGGTTAGGCATCATTCTGCAGAATGAATAATGGTATTGGGAACCTGCAATATTCACAAGAATATATCGGTGAAATATAAGTATGAAAACAGAAAATCTAGGTACGATTTGAAGCCCTGAAGGGCATTGGGCCCTTTAGTGGGATACTTAGCTTTGAATTATGTTCTGCACAGATGTCTCAGATAAATCGATATGCAATGGCATAGGACCTTGTACCTTGGATGATTGAATGTAGAAGAGAACATCCAGTCAAAAATGAATAGTCCATAGGATTAGAAAGATAGTCGGTAGGTTTAGTAAAAAGGGTGAGTATAGGAATCGGACCAAAAGTTCATTAGCAATATTGTTTCGTTTAGAGAGTGAATGTAAATATTAGCACATGTGAAAAGTCATTCACAATGATGAACTGGAGAAAATATGTAGGAAAAAGATATCAATAGAGACATTAGAAAATCAGGCAAAGTATAAGGTGAGTGATAGGATTAGACATTTTCAACATGGTTGAAGTTGAATGTATAATCTTAGGAAGAAACAAATATGTAGACACCAATAGGATTGACATTTCAGAGCATTAGGCAATCTGGACATGGTTGATTTTAGTATTCCATGCTCACTTTGCATTTTGCTTTGGTGAAAGGTTAATACAATAGGTACTTGTCACTTCCTGTTTTTCTGTATGCTTAACAAAACACTGTTGAAATCTTGAGAACTGTTTGCTAATTTTGTTCCCAGAATGTGCTGTCCCCAACTGCCAAACTGCAGAATGTACTCCCTCACCTGGTTGCATGCAAACCACCCACTCGCCCTGACCCATCAAAAATTTCCTTCCATGCCCTCTCCAAGAAAAGTATATAAGCTCTCTTTAAGCTGTTCTCAGGGCTCTCTATTCTTTTCATGTGAGCTCTTAGCCCCAGCATGCTGGACCCCCAATAAACCGTTTGCTGTAGCTGAGTGAAAATGGTATACTCTTCTGGAATTAAAAGATGCTTTCTTTTGCTTGACTCTGCATAAAGATAGTCAGTTTCTGTTTGCTTTCGACTGGGTAGACCCAGAAACTGGAACGTCTGGTCAACTAACTTGGACTAAACACCCACAGGGGTTCAAAAATTCCCCCACTCTCTTTGATTCAGCCCTCCACAGAAATCTCAACAACTTCAGAACTACGCACCCCAAAGTCACTCTGCTTCAATATGTGGATGTCCTGCTACTGGCTGCCAACACCAAGTAAAACTGTGAGTCTGGGACCCAAGCACAATTATCTGAAATTGCTGAACTCGGGTATAGAGCTTCAGCCAAAAAGGCCCAAATTCGCCAGCAAGAAGTAATCTTCCTGGGGTATTCCATTAGGGGCGGTAAATGATGGCTCACTGAGCCCAGAAAACAAACTGTTGTGCAGATACCACTGCCATCTAACAGGGGACAAGACAGAGAGTTTCTTGGGACTGCTGGCTTTTGCACATTATGGATACGTGGGTTTGTGTTCTTTGCGGCTCCTTTATACCCTCTGTTAAATGAGGATGCCCAATTCCAATGGACCCTTTAGCACCAGCAAGCTTTTTATAACATTTAAAACACTGACACTGAACTCCTCAACTTCACTGAGCCCAGCCTGCAATTTCAGAAAGCCCTACACTACATTAAAAATGTACATCAACTTACTCACCTTGGTTCAAAGAAACTGCAGGCATTCCTGAAGGATCAGGAACAGAGATTTCGACTAACTCACTCACAGTGAAAGGAAATAACTCACAAAAGCCTGTCGGTTCTGTCAATTGGTTAATGCTTACACTTCCAAGCTTCCTGCAGGAAAGCACCTACGAGGAACCAGACCAGGACAATTCTGGAAAGTGGACTTCACTGAAATTAAGCCAGCAAGGTATGGACTTAAATATCTCTTAGTCTTTGTAAATACAATTTCAGGATGGATTGAATCCTTTCTCACAAAAAAAAGAAAAAAAAAAAAAAACAACCGCTGAAATGGTGGTCAAGTACATCCTGAAAGATATTTTTCTAAGACACGGCCTGCCTAAGGTAATAGGGTCTGTTAATTGAACGGTGTTCATGGCCCAGGTGAGTCAGAGCTTAGCCAGGACCCTGGGGATTAATTGGAAGTTACATTGTGCATATAGAACCCAGAGCTCAGGACAGGAAAAAAAAATAAATAGAACCATTAAAGAGACCTAAACGAAATTAAGCTTAGAGACCGGCATAAAAGATTAGAGTATGTTCCTGCCTTATGCACTGTTTCATGCAAGAAATACTTGCTTGACAGACTAAAAGCTCTTGAAAGAACTCAGCGATACCTGTGGAAACAGCTGGCCACTGCCTACCACCCTGGGGACGAGGGGACTCCACATGGATATCAAGTAAGAGACTTTGTCTACATAAGACGACATCAGGTGTCATCCCTGGAACCCGGCTGAAAAGGACCATACCAGGTGCTACTTATAACACCTACAGTGGTATATGTAGACGGAATCACTTGCTGGATCCATGCCTCTCATCTCAAGCCTGCGCCCTCTCCAGACTCTGGCTGGATACTGGAAAAGAGTGGTAACCCTTTCAAATGGTGTATTCACCAGGTGGATAAGGCTATGGATTCTCCCCTTGGCCACAAGTAGTCCTAATGCTCATCAGCCCATACAGCAGCGATGGCTAATCACAAATCCTACTAGACAAGAAGTATGATCTATCTCACATACAGCCCCCTTAGGGACCTGGTGGCCATCTCTCCACCCAGATATTTGTCAGCTGGTTATAGGTCGTTCCTATTGGGATATCCCTGAAGAAGAGGATCCCACTAAAATTCCGTTAAATGCCTTCTGTACCATAGATAATGGAAACAAACATTATGGATGTAGGGACACACGAGCCAGATGCAGGTTGGCTAGCCTAGATTACTATGTTTTCCCAGCGGACTATCAAAACCACAAACAGCCATGGCTGTGTGGGGCAAAAGCCGACTTCTTCTGTAAGTCATGGGGATGTGAGCATACAGGGGCTGCCTGGTGGAATCCAAACTCCTCATCAAATTCAGTACACAGCATTGACCATATTACCAATTAGACAATCAAAACTGATGGCCCCCAGATGGGTCTCTAGATCCTCAAATTCTGTGTGACCTTTTTAACTTCTGCAAGTGCTCAAAAGGGTGAAAGGAGATTAACCTATGGGCAGGCCAATTCCCTCCTTCTCTCACATCCTGAACTATGCTTCTCCAATAGATCCTCACCCTCTGCCTTCTGCTCCAGAATCTCTGCTGTCACTCCCACCTCAGCAACCTGATTTCTCCCCTCCAATTTCTAGATCAAAACCCAAACCTCGGTTCTCAGACAATTGCCCCCTTGCTGAGGTAGCAGGTAGTGAGGCACCCCTCCACCAACTCACTCCTCTCTTCTTCTGTCAGTGCCCGCACCGGGTCCCACCAGGTCTTCTTACCAGCTATACCAAAGCTCAAACCAGCTGAGGAGAGCCCTCAGAACCCTATCCAAGATGTAGTAAAAATGGCTTTTAAAGTTGCTTTGTCATCACTGAAAACAGGTTACTAATAATTTAAAGTCCCTCAGAGACTTTTTGGGATACTCACTCCCGTCTTCCCCTCTGCTCTACCTGTTCTACTGCTCACGATTTTGTTGCTAGGAAAATCCCAAACCCCTTTCTCATTATTCTTTTACATCTCTCCTTTCTCATACACAGATCCATGTAGCTGCTCTCCCCCCCGCCTTCCCCATATTTCCCCTCTGTAAAAGGCCCACAAAAAAGTCTTAACTGACCTTCTCCAAAATTCTTCACCAAGGCTGACTTTAGGACTTTCAGCAAAAGAGTCCCTATAAAAGAGTTCAATGTAGACAAACTTCCTCTTTTCGTGTTGCCTGTTCTACTTGGCAACTGGCTGGAAAAATCAGCACTCCTAAGCTAGACAGCCCCTTACTAATTTTTCACAAAATATGTGAACAAGGCCTCTGGCCTTGAGCTGGGGCTTCACAGGGATGGCTACATTTGTAAGATAAAGAAGTTACCAACTGGACCCCATGGTAACAGCTGGCAGGGAGAAAACAAAAAAGAGAAGAAAAAAGCTCTCCCTCTCCTAGGTGTCCTTAAAAAGTTAACTTGCCCAGAAAAGAGGAAAAAAAAAAAAGAAACAAAAACTGCTTTTTGTGGACTTCTGCAGACTGTGAACTTCTGAGTCCCTTCCATTACATATTGGGGACAAAATTCTAAAACTACCTAAACTTGGGGTTCAAGGGATTAATTGATTACAACAGAAGCAATGCCCTCTATATCCGGTTGCAACCAAATAGGACTGTTTCTCTGTTTTCGGTGCTATCTTAGGTGCCTTGCCCTGTCCATACCAACAAGAGTATTATTCTATATACTTAAACATTGTTTATGTTTTCATAAAATTGTCAACTGGTGCAATTAATTATGTAATGGTGCAGATGTTTCCCAGAGTGCTCTATCATGATGCAGGTTCATTAAGATCAAATAGCGGGGGGCATACAACCCGGTTCTGCCGGGAATCTGTATTCCTCACTTTAGCCATCCTATTAGGAATAGAAGTTGCTGCAGGGCTGGGCACAGGAACCACTGCTGTAGTCCATGGAACACAACAAATGACCCAATTAGAAGCAGCAGTAGAACAAAGCTTTAAGATATTAAACCTCCATCACAGCCTTACAGGAATCTTTAAAATCTCTCTCTGAAGTTGTTTTACAGAAAAGGCGAGGGTTGGACCTCCTCTTCATGAGAAAAGGGGGCCATTGTGCTGTATTGAGGGAAGAATGTTGTTTTTATTCCGATCATACTGGTTGTAAAATTATCTATGAGTAAATTGAGAAGACACCTTAAAGCGCATCAACGAGAGAGAGAGGCCCCAAAAGGGTGGTTACAGTCTTCGTTCACACAGTCCCCCTGGTAAACTACGCTTTTATCAGCTTTGGCCGGTCCATTAATAATCATCATATTATTGCTAACTCTAGACCCTGTTTGCTCCACCGTGTAGTTTCATTTCTTCAAGCTCAATTTGGAAAAGTTAAATTTTGGTAATCAGACAACAATATACCCCACTAGCAGACATAAAATGTGACACCCCTCAATGATCACTTTTATGATTAAACGTAACCAGAAGAAGAAGTGGGGAATGAAAGATTAATAAAATAGGTATTTGTCACTTCCTGTTTTTCTGTATTCTTAACAAAACACTATTGAAATCTTGAGAATTGTTTGGTAATCTTGTTCCCAGAATGTGCTGTCCCCAAATGCCAAACTGCAGAATGTAATCCCTCACTCAGTTGCACACAAACCGTCCATTCGCCCTGAACCACCAATAAACTTCCTTCCCTTCCCTCTCCAAGTTAAGTATGTAAGCTCTGCTTAAGATGTTCTAAGGGCTCTAGGCTCTATTCAAATTAGGTCTGAGCCCCAGCATTCTGGACCCCGAATAAACCCTTTGCTGTTGCATGAGACAGTCTCTTGGTTGTCTCTTCCTCCAATGCTAGAATGACTTTTACATTGGTACAATCATAAGTATGAACTTTGCTTTTTGTGTCCAAAATATTACTTTGAGAAAATGAATATATAGATCAGGAGACATGAGTATTTCTTCCACCATTTCTTGCAGCAATATTTTGAAGACATAAAATTAGTATTGGGTGTACAAATAGGTGTACTCTGTGTCTATGAATATAGAGATAATTCATGAGTAGACCATACTGTGAATAAATAATATAACTAGTTCCAACTTTAAATAATGGATCGAATTGATATCTGAAAAAATACAGGAAATCTTATATTGATATACATACATTCATTCCAACGAGTTATACATCTAATAGTAATATTAGGGTTATGGTTTATCATGAAGAGTGTGTGAGTTTTGCTTCAAAAGTGATTATGGAAATCAAAAATAATGTGTTTGGGAAGAAGTCTCATGAAAAGACCAGTCAAGAAACATGGAGGAATACATGTGTTCTGAAGCAGGAAGTGATTGAAAGTGAAACAAATGCGTACAAATTTACTAACTTCTGGATGAAATATATATACTCTGATGTGCATAAATTGAAGAAATAGTAATGAACCAGTGTTGAATAAAAACTAACATCAAAATATACATCATGTCCCATAGGAATCTACTTGCATTAATGTTAAACTGGATCAGTTACTGGAGAAATATTAGGATTTGTATGCAACAGTCACTGAAGTTAGTTTTCAGAACTAGGAAAAAAAATATGTATTTCAGGTGAATGAATACTTCTGAGAATAATCTTGTGAAAAGTTTACTATAAATCCACATACATGAACATGAATAAATGTAGGGAGTGAATAATAAGATGCATATATTTCATATTTTAAAAAATCTGGAGAGTATAAATATATATATATATATATATATATATATATATATATATATATATATATATATATACAAAACACAAACAAAGACATTAAAAAGTAGCAATATATATGCCAATCAAAATTCATCGTGAAATATATATCATCTACAGATCCAAAAATATTAAATTTACTGAACATGGATTTATGTATAATGTTGTTCAACTAGGAAGCTCACTCACAGTTCGAATTTTCAGTTCCAAAAGCGTTTAGGAGGAGTGATCTCTTATCACACTTTGTATTTGCCAAGTTAGCCACCTCACAGGAATGTACGTGTGATACCAGTTAAGATTCTATATGTGCATATGAAAATACATGTGCTGAATAGCCTACAGAGAAAGGGAAACAGAAATTCACATATTTGTTAACTTTCCAAACACATGGAGAACTATTTCAACAAAAAATTGACAAGATTTATAACTCCTAACCTATATCATGCAAAAGGCAAGACCAAATATACACCGTGCCTCCTGTGAACTGCTTGTATTTCTATTCTATTTGGGTTATTTTTCTCCATCATATTAGGATTTGTAGTCAGAGTCTAGTACGGTATGGGTTAGTATCAGGGGTTCAGTATTTCGAATGGAAAATTTGAAAATGAATCCAATGTGTATGTAAATATGTGCTACACAAAAATCTTCCCACTCTCATCCAGAACAATGCCTTGAGAATACCTTTGCCCTAAGTAAGACAATTAGGAGAGAAGAGTTAGAAAATCTGTGAATACATATCTGGAATGGAATATGCTCAGGAGTTCAAAACCTTGGAAGTGGTAGAGGAGTTTCCAAAAGTAAAGGAGCTAGCCCAAGCCCATGCTGATGAAAATCATAGGACCAATCCTACCCACCCCACAGGCCCTCATGCTGTCCCAGAGCAGGATCGCCTATGGGATTACAAGACCCGTGAAGGCTTACAGTTTCGTGACCTTTTTACATCCTGTCTCTTGGCGGGGCTGAAAAAGGCCACCCGCAAGGCTGTTAACTTTCAAAAGATGCAGGAGGTCATTCAAAGGAAGGAGGAAACACCTTCAGATTTCCAGGATAGACTAACCAAGGCCCTTCAACATTACACAAAACTCGACCCAGAAACCCCAGATGGCCGTCATGTCTTAATGACATACTCTCACTATTAAAAGTCACCATTCACATATCACCCCACATTATTCTACCTCTCATTTCCTCATGATGTTCCTAGGGGCAAATACACCTCCTTCATGCAGTCTCCCACGACTATCTAAACCAGTTAACCCTGAGGTTTGGGACACAACTACACCCTCTATGGCTAAATGAAGTCCTATTCATATTGTCTTACACGACCCTTCAAGATATATTAGTCAACCACAATATCTACTCACAACCACAGCCTTCCTCAGATTAGAACCCATCATCCAGGATTTATTATGAAAGGGGTATCTTAGGCCTACACAATCTCCTTTCAACACTCCCCATTCTGGCAGTTAAGAAACCTAACGGGTCCTACAGGCTGGTTCAAGACCTTCACCTTGTCAACTCCTCTGTGGTCCCCATCCACCCGCTAGTGCCCAACCCTTACCCCTGCCTCTCTCAGATCCATGCCACTACTACCCACTTCTTGATCCTAGATTTCAAAGATGCATTCTTTTCTATTCCCTTGTCATCAGAATCTCAGGATATCTTTGCTTTTACGTGGACTGACCCTCACACCCGCCATTCTCGTCAGCTTACCTGGACTGTCCTCCCACAGGGATTCAGGGATAGGCCCCATCTCTTTGGCCAAGTTCTTGCCCAGGACCTCACATCCTTTCACCCGACCTGTCCTGACTCTACTCTCCTTCAATATGTCGATGACCTTCTTCTATGTAGTCCCTCTTGGGAACACTCTCAATCCCACACTGCCCAGCTTCTTAATTTCCTAGCATACAAGGGATATAGGGTGTCTCCCCACAAGGCCCATGTTTTCCAGTTTTTTCTCATCTATCTTGTTTTTTGTCTTACACCTAGGAAAAAGGAAATAACACTGGTTAGGAGGCAACTCCTTTCTGATCTTCCAGTGCCCCATACGAAAGCCGAAATACTATCATTCCTAGGACTAGCATTTATTTTAGGGCCTGGATCCCAAATTATTCTCTTCCAGCCAAAAACCTGTATGACCTAGCAAAGGGACACCCTAGTGAATCTCTTGCCTCCTCCCCTAACTACCACTTCTGCAGGCTTCAGCAACTCCTCTTAAAGGCACCTGCCTTGCACCTTCCTGATATTTCAAGACCATTTCATCTATATGTCCATGAAAAAGGGGAGCAAGCATTTGGGGTCTTAGGTCAAAACTATGGGCCTACATATGCACCTCTGGCATATATGTCCAATAAAGTAGACCATACAATCTGTGGGTAGGCCCCTTGCTTAAAAGCTCTGGCTGCTGAACAAATTTTACACAAAGAAGCCTCTAAGCTGACTTTTGGGGCCCCTTGAACTATTCACTCCCCACATCACTTGAAGGATCTTTTAGCTTATAAGGGCCTTCAAACCCTTCCTCCATCCAGAGTTCTGTCGCTCCTCACTTCATTTCTGGAAAACCCTAATATTACTTTCCTCCCCTGCTCTGCACTGAACCCTGCCTCACTGCTCCCAATGACTCCCACGTCTAACACAACAATTCATAATTGCTTGGAAAGGTTAGATGATTTCCTTCCCTGTCATTCTTCAATTTCTGAGGGACCACTCACCAAGCCTGACCTTATCTGGTTCACTGACGGCAGTTTCTTTAGGCAGAATGGCACTCATTACTCTGGATACACTGTAGTTTCAGCCACTGAGATTATAGAGGCCAAAGCTCTACCTTCAGGAACTACCAACCAGCAGACTGAACTCATAGCAGCCACTCGTGCCTGCCTTCTAGCACAAGGCAAATCCCTCACCCTTTATACTGACTCAAAATATGTCTTCCATATCTTATTTTCCCATGCTGCAATATGAAAGGAGCGAGGACTACTTACCACCAAAGGTAATGTGATCACTAATTCGGCTCTTATAAGCAATCTGATAGAGGCCTCCCACTTTCCCACCCAGTTGGGAGTTGTCCATTGTAGGTCCCATCAGAAGGACGGCTCTCTTATCACTGAGAGCAATGCCAAAGCTGACCAGGCGGCACGAATGGCTGCCACCACTTCCAGTTATTGCCCCCATTGGGGGACATATAATGGCCACTTTAGACATCTCATCTGAAGCCACTACTTCTTCCAGTAAGAACAAGGATCTTTTCAAGTTCCTTTATACTCTATTCCATTCCGATTCTCAGTCTTTGACCCTCTTTTTACAGAGCTTCTTCTCCCTCACCCCCTCTGACAAAGCCATGCTACAGAATATAGCCTCTAATTGTCAGATCTGTCAGCGGACCAACCCTCATACTTTTTTAAGGCCCAAACCTTTCCCTTCCCACCAAGCCCGGGGACACATTCCCACTGCTGACTGGCAGGTACACTTCACCAACATGCCCAAAGTATGGCACACTAAATACCTCCTTGTCTTTGTGGACACTTTCTCTGGTTGGGTTCAGGCATTTCCCATTTCCAATAAAAGGCTTCCACTGTAGCTTCAATCTTTCTGACAGTCATCATCCCCAGGTTTGGAATGCCCACTTTCCTACAATCTGACAATGGCCCTGAGTTTATTTCTAGGATCACACAAAAGGTCTCTCAAGCCCTCTCCTTCAAGTGACATTTTCACTGTCCATATCACCTTCAGGCTTCAGGGAAAGTGGAAAGGGTAAATCATACTCTAAAGGAAGTCCTTACCAAATTGACAATGGAATTAAACTTAGACTGGGTCAAACTCCTTCCCTTGGATTTGTTTCCAATCAGAGCTCTACCTAAGAAACCATCTTTACTGTCTCCCTTTGAGATAAGGTATTCAAGACCTCTTATCCCCCCTGGGTTGGTCATTTCACAAGGACCTCTCACCCGAGATTTGTCTTTGCCTCTCTTGTTTTATCTTCGCTCGGAACTCTGGAAATATCAGGACTGGTTTCTTCTGGACCCAGTCCCCGCTCCAAACACTCCTCCCTTAACAGCTGGGAGTCTAGTCTATTATAATACCCCAGAGGAGAACGGGCCTCTTGCCCCAAAATGGGAAGGCCCCTATCCTGTCATTCTCTGTACCCCCAACTCCACCTAACTCTCCTTATCAGACAACTGTCTCACCCCTTGTATTCACATATCTAGGTTGAAGCCATATCACCAAGAGGCCCACCTGATGACGACAGGACCACCCCAGAGGAACTCCAAGAATCACCTCCTGAACCTCCCCTTTACTCCTGCTCTCCACTCCCATCTCACCCATTTAAGTTGCGGCTAACACGGTGTTCCCCGCAGAACAATTCCTCTTAAAGAAGGCACAATGAGCTCTCCCAACACCCTAGTCTTCTCTAACTGCTTGTTTTTTGTGCTCTGCTTATTTTCTGTGCTCTGTCAGGACTGGTATCTACCCTCCTCTGCTACAATGTATTTTTTCACTCTTTGGGAATGATACTCAGAACATGGCATGCAGAATGTCCACGCAGTGGATGCAACTGCTTGCTTCATCCACAACTGCACATCTATTTCCCTAAAATTGTCACCTTCAAGGACCTTCGTCCCTGGTAGCTGGAACTGGCCTTTCATTTGCTTCCTTTTTCATCAAACCAAAGACTATTGTCATTGGTGGCCTGAGATATATAATGGGTGCCCCTATAAGTCATGCAGGTTCCATCATGAACGTGGTAGCTATTCTTACCACTCACTTGGTTACCATGAAGGGTGGACTTCTAGTTACCTAAAGTGGCATAAAGGCTCTTCATCAAATAACAATGGATGGTATACTTTAGATATATCTGACCCCAAGGCCAAACTTTGGGACTATGTTGAGTTTGCTGTCTATGCTCGGACAACCTCAGCCAGACCCACAATGTGGATGACTGTTGGCCGCACCCTGATTACGCCACCTAAGGCAACCATCCAGGTAGTCGAACACATTAAGGAGTCAGAATCAAAACTTCGAGATCTTATTCATAGCTCATTTAAAGAGGATTCAGAGCCTTCAACCCCCTCAGGTCCCCCTCCCACATGGCTCAATTTGCTACACCAAACTCTTTGATTATTAAACTCCACCCCTCTTTCTGTGCCTACTTCTCAGTTCTTTCTCTGTGCTTCACTTAGTCGTCCACTTCTAGCAGCGGTCCCATTAGCGGCAGGAAATATTTCAGCAAAAACCTACAATTTCTCTAAGAAAGGAAAACCCCTACATGTGACACGTATCCCACTATGGGAAAGTTGTTCCACCAATACTTTATTTCCTTTCATCTGTTTCCACCTTACAATAATGAATTCTTTACCCATTTGTTCCTTGAGCTTTAGCACCCCATCGAGCCCTGATTTATGAAACCTGGACATTTTCTCTGGTGTAACGGGTCTATAAGTACCTCAACGATCAATGTCTCTGGCATCTGTTTCTTGGTTACGGTAGTTCCTCAGCTGTCTTTGTATACTCCCATCGAATTCCGACAGGTGGCCCTACCTTCCTGCACCCTTAGGGCAGTCTTTCTGCCGGTTCTGGTAGGCCTCACATTAACAACCTCAGCGGCGAGTCTCGAACTCTCTGGTGAAGCTATAGGTCATGCTCTATGGGCATCCAATGACCTGCAACAAAAACTGCAGGAAGCACTTGATAACACTGCTCAGTTTCTGGGCTCCTTGCAGTGACGGTTACTTCATTGGCACAACTGGCTTTACAGAACCGAAGGGCAATTGATCTTCTCATTGCAGAAAAAGGGGGAACATGCCTGTTCCTCAGAGAGGAATGTTGTCATTATGTTAATGAATCTGGCCTAATAGAAAAAAATGTTGTTAAATTGCAGGAATTATCAACCCAATTGCTTCCAATCCTTTCTTGCCATGTACTTACTACCAATCTTGGGGCCCCTTATTGGGATGCTAGTTTTTGTGCTCTCTTGCCCTGCATAATGAAGTGCCTTCAAACCCAACTAAAAAAAAATTTCTAATCAAACATTCAACCAGCTTTTGCTTAGGCACTAGCAGCCTCTGATGACTGATGAACCCCCAACATCTCCAAGAGAACAGTTCACTCAGTGCTGAAGCTCACTACCAGGCACGATGGAATGCAACGGACATCAGACGGCGAGAGACAACGAGCTCGGAGAACCTTTTAATCTGCCATCCTGGATTAATGAGTCTTTATGTCCTTCTAAGTTTCCTCATGGCCCTTGGCCTCTTCTCTGTCAGTCCCCCAACATGGTACTTCTGCCAAAAATTGACCTTTGCTTTAGTTTTTATCTTAATTCTGTTTTTATTCGCTCTGATCTTCTTCAGGTGCTGGTGATGCCATGTCCAGGCAACGCTTCCAGTATTTCCCAGAGTCTCTGAAACAGGACCAGTGACTGATACCAACAAACTCCTCCATCCAGGACTGGTTCAATGCCATCGACAACTTGAGGCTTCAGGGAACTTTCATAGACTTCACCCCTATGGAAGTAGCTGTCTGTAGTCACTGGGTTTTCTTTCTGGCTGCCATGATATCCCCAGACCTGCCCCCCGAGAATTCCTCCACTTCCCATTCTAGGCCCCACAGCGCCCCCAAACAGCAAGAAGCAGCCGGATCTGACCAACGACGCCACACTTCCTAAGAAAACAAAAAGGGAGGAATGTTGGGAAAAGTATAAATGGCAGCCATTCCCCAGAGTTAAAACCCCAACATGGTGCCTAAGGACTTTTTCTTCCTACCTTCCTCTTTTCTGCAGTGATGCAAAAAGTTCCCGCCCGTGTGAACTCTCCCGTCGGTGCCAATTTCAAATCTCTCTGGCGGGGAACCTTAGCCCCAATGAGAACTAATTCCTTGGCTCCGGAGCTGATATCTGAAAGAACTTGCCAATAAATTGGTGCCCTGCCATTTATCTAAGCCCTACCATCACCCCTTTAGTTCTATGTAAGCACACAGCTTTTTGCAATAAAATTGGAATTCTCCTAGCGAAGTGTCTTTGTGTGGGGAATTCTTTTACTCATGATCAGCAACAGGATATCCAAAGGTTCTCCAGTGCCACCTGGTCTGGGAATTTCAGAAATTTGATGGTATTTATTTAGCCATTTTTGAAGGATGAAGTTGGAGTTACTGTGGGTTTCAATTCATGCAGGAAACATTATATGGTGAGGAAGCTCATTTCAATGAAATCTCTGGAGAACACTCACAGGCAAGCTTCCCAAAGAGTGGCCAAAAGTTCACATGAAGCCAGGATCACTGAGGTCTACAATGTGAGGTCCATGTGTGTTTAGACTCTCAACTTTGGCTGCCAAGTCTTTAAGAATAAAATCATGTGATATCCTGGCTGAGATTCCCAGTGCCCTGTGGAAAGCCTCCCTGGACCTCTATCTCAGTTTCCAAGGGCGATTCTGATGCGTGGCCTTCTAAAATCCCAACACATTTCATGGCAGTACTTCTCTGAGGTCAGTTCCAGAACTCAGTCTCTAAGAGGAATCACACCAGAGTTAAAGCCCAGGTAGGCCCAGTCATCTCTTCCAACCGCCACAAAAATGACCACAATGAAAACCAAAACACACCCACAGGGCCCTCATCTTCTTACACATTGACACTCATCATAACTTCTGGCTGGAGTTTTCCATGAGGGGTGCAGCCCAAGACGGTGTGAAAAATAAGCTCCCTTGCCGCTCATTTGCCTAAAGTCCGGGTGGCCTGGAAACCCTTCTTGTGAACCAGGAGTGATCAAATAGGCCTGCTGTTAATACTGCTCTGCATCTCCAATTTGAGGCCTACTGAATGTCAGGTATTGATTCTTTATATGATTGGGAGTCATGAGACAAACCAAAAACCTCTGGGCTAGCCTCCGCAGGGCTTTGAAGAACTCATTTTACCCAAAGGATGCCTATTCTCACTTGATGGGCCTCAGGAACCTTAGAAATGAAGTCAAGAGACTTCATTCACAATAACTGCTCTTTTGGCAATTTTGGTTTTGGATGCACACATGGGATCTGTCTTTGGATTAATCAGGTGCTGAGAATCTAAGCCACAGCCTCACACAGGGCCAAGAGGCTGATTCAGACACATCCTTTTCCAAAGCAATAAAACAAAGAGCCACAGGTGATGCCCATTCATTTCCATTTGAAAACTGTTTTCTTCAGGGTTCACAAAGGGGTGGCCTGAGGCAAAGACCTTCCTGACATTCAGGGCAACAGAACAATAGGTAAGAAAAAGTCCAAAGCAGGATTTCACCACTGAGACTTTCCTGGTCACACTGATATCTGAGTTTTCTGAGATGCTCGCCATTCCCTCCAGCTATCGAGTACATGGACATGTCACAGAGCTTGGAGGTGGTACATATTTTGGACAAAAACCATGAGTCTATTCTGGAGAGTGGCGAGAATTCAGGAAGAAAACAGGAACTTAGGAAGTTAGCAGGTGTTGCCCATTTTTAAGGCAAGCGGCAGTCCATTCATAAATTGGGCAGGATGAATGCTGGGAAGCTTTCTACTATACAGGACACATCAGTTGTTGCATTCTCTTTTCTAATGTCTACAACCACGGACACAGTAGCATACACAGACATAGAAACACTCGCCTTGTCAAACGTCTTACTAGAAGCAGTCCACTACAAATCAAAGAAAAAAACGCCTTTCCTACCTATTCTCAGATCATGAGACAAAACCACAAAATCACACCCACACCCACGAAGGCACATCCTTCCCCCATTAAACTCTGTGACTATCCAGAGTTTCCTCTGACTGGTGGGCCACAGTATGTTCCCCCGAAATGGCCTGTCTTGTCTCAGATCTGCTCTTCTTTCCCAACTCTGTGAAGTTTTCAGGAGCCAGTGGCCAACCACTACCTGCTTTCTCAGGAAAGGCCCCTATTCAGAGCTCTCCTGGTATTTGGCCATCCTCATATCTTAAGGTACCAAGAAAGACTAACACTCTCCTTTGTAAATCCAAACAAGTTAAACCCCTGGGCCTGAGACTTGAGTGGCTCCGGGTGCCTGGCATCCTGGATCCCAAGTTCAGAGAGTTCCATCACCAAGGAAGTGAGGTAGGTCAAAGCTTCAGGAACTGAATGAGGTCACTTCCTTGGCAACCACTTTGTCCTAACAGTTGCTTTCAAGTGTCCCATTATATGGAGGCTGCCCCTACTTCCTATGACATTTTCACAAGTTAGAATGGTATATAAACCATGGGCACCCGGGAACAGCTCTCCACCTAGGACTGGTTTGGACCATCTTCTCTACATTAAGAAGAGAGAGGTGGATGCATACACATCCCTTCATGCTGACCAGGTTGTTTGCCATAGAAGATGACTTTTCTCTCTCAAGTTTTCATAGCTGCCCACATCTTCTCAAGGCATCCTTTCTGCATGGACCTTTGACGTTCTCAACAGGTGGAAGATCGCCTACATTCATGTATTGTAAGACCAACTCTGTCGCTGCTCTTCTGTAAAGTTAGATTGACGGAACAGTGTATGGTTAGGGTTAATAACATGTTCAATTTGGGTTAGGAATCTTTCTGCACGATGAATAATGGTATTGGGTGACTATAATATTTACAAGAATATATAGGTGAAATATAAGTATAAAAACAGAAATCCAGGGAAGATATGAAGCCCAGAAGGGCATTGCACCCTTAATTGGTATGCTTAGCTTTGAATTATGTTCTGCACAAATGTCTCAGATAAATCGATGAACAATGGCATAGGACCTTGTACCTTTGATGATTGAATGTCAAAGAGAACATCCACTCAAAATGGGATAGTAGGTAGAATTAGGAAGATGGTCGGTAGGTTTAGAAAGAAGAGTGAGTATAGGATTTAGACCAAAACTTCTTAAGCAATAGGGTTTTGGTTAGAGAGTGAATGTAAATTTCAGCACACATGAAGTGTAAGTCACAATGATGAACCGGGGAAATATGTAGGATAGCAGATATATAGAGAGACATTACTAAATCAGGTAAAGTATAAAATGAGTGATAGGATTAGACATTTTCAACAGGCATGAGGTTGAATATATAATCTTAGGAAGAAACAAATATGTAGTCACCAATAGGATTGATATTTGAGAGCATTAGGCAACCTGGACATGGAAGTTTATGTAATCCATGCTCACTTTCCATTTAGGCTTTGGTACAATCTTAAGGGTGACTTTTTTTTTGTCTAGAATATTACTGTGATAAAATGTATATGTAGATCTGGTGACATGAGTATTTCTTCTACCATTTCTTTTAGGAATATTTTGAAGATGTATAAATTAGTATCTAAGGTAAAATAGGTGTACCCCTTGTCTATGAATAGAGAGATAATGCATTAATAGACCATACAGTTAATAAATAATATAACTGCTTCCACTTTAAATAATGGATTGAATTGATAACTGAAAATATATAAGAAATCATATTTTGATATAGAATCATTCATAACAACTAGTTATACGTCTAATTGTAATATTAGGGTTATGGCTTTTCATGAAGAATGTGTGAGTTTTGCTTCAAAATGATTATGAAAATCAAAAATAATGTGTTTGGAAAGAAGTCTCATGAAAAGACCAGTCAAGAAACATGGAGGAATACATGTTTTCTGAAGCAGGAAGTGATTGAAAGTGAAATAAATGCTTATAAATTTGTGAACTTGTGAATGAAATATATATACTGTAATGTGCATAAACTTAAGAAATAGTAATGTACCAGTGTTGAATTAAAACGAACTCCAAAACACATATCATGGCCCATAAGAATCTACTTGCATTGATGTTAAACTGGGTCAGTTACTGTAGAAATATTAGGAGTTATATGCACCATTCACTGAAGTTAGTTTTCAGTACTAGGAAACAAATATGTATTTCAGGTGAATGAATATTTCTGAGTATAATCTTGTTAAAAGTTGATTATAAATCCACACACATGAACAGAAGTTATTCACTCCAAACCCAAAAAAACCGCCATTCCTACCTATTCTCAGAACATGAGACAAAATCCGCAAACTCACACCCACACCCTCAAAGTCACCTACTTCCTGCAACTAGGTCTATGACAATCTGGAGTGTCCTCTGACTGGTGGGCCACACTATGTTCCCCTGAAATGACCTGTTCTGTCTCAGAACTGATCTCCTTGTCCAACTCTGTGAAGTTGTCAAGAGTCAGCGGTGAGCCACTACCTGCTTTCTCAGGAAAGACCCCTCTTCAGAGCTTTTCTCACATTTGGCCATCCTCACATCAGTAGGTACCAAGAAAGAGTGAATCTGTCCATGCTAAATCCAAACAAGTGAGACCACTGGGACTGGGACTGGGACTGGGACTGGCTCTGGGTGCCTGGCTTCCTGGATCCCATGTTCAGAGAGTTCCATCAACAAGGAAGTGTGGTGAGGTCACTTTCTTCAGAAACTGAATGAGGCCACTACCTTGGCAACCACTTTGTCCTAATAGTTGCTTCCAATGGTCCCATGAGATGGAGGCTGCCCCTACTTCCTGTGACACTTTCACAAGTTAGAATGCAATATCAACCATAGGCACCCGGGATCAGCTCTCCACACAAGCCTGGTTTTGTCCATCTTCTCTACATTAAGAAAAGAGGGGCTTATTCAGACACTACCCTTTATCCTGACCAGGTTTTTGCCATGAATGATGACTTTTGCTCACTCAGGTCCTTCATATCTGCCTACATCTTCTTCAGGGATCATTTATTCATGGACCTTTGAGGTTCTCAGCTGGAGGAAGACCACCTACATTCCTGTATTTTAAGACCAACTCTGTCCCTGCTCTTCTGTAAAGTTAGATTGAGGGAACTGTGTATGGTTAGGGTTAATAACATTTTTGATTTGGGTAAAGAGTCATTCTGCTGGATGAATTATAATATTGGTAACCTTTAAGATTTATAAAAATATAGAGGTGAAATATATGTATGAAAACAGAAATCTAAGTAAGATTTGAAGCCCAGAAGGGCATTGGGCCCTTGATTGGGATACTTTACTTTGAATTACATTCTACTAAGATATCTCAGATAAATCGATATACAATGGCATAGGACCTTGTACCTTGGACGATTGAATGTTGAAGAGAACATCTAGTCAAAAAGGGATAGTAGGTAGGAATAGGAAGATAGTTGGAAGTTTTAGGAAGAAGAGTGTGTATAGGATTTGGAATAAAAGTTCTTTAACAATAGGGTTTTGTTTAGAGAGTGAATGTCAATGTCAGCACATGTGAAGTGTCAGTAACAATGGTGAACTTGTAAAAATATGTAGGAAAGCAGATATCATTAGAGAGATTAGGAAATCAGGTAAGGTATAAAGTCAATCATAGGACTAGACATTTTCAACAGGGTTGAGTTTGAATATATAATCTTAGGAAGCAACAAATATGTAGTCACCAATATGATTGACATTTGAGAGCATTAGGGAACCTGGACATGGATGTTTTTAGTAATCCATGTTCACTTTCCATTTAGGCTTTGATACCATCATATTGTGTCTTTTGCATTTTTTCATATATTTCATATTTTGAATAGTTTGGAGAGTGTATATATATATATATATATATATATATATATATATATATATATAACCACTGAGACATTAACAATTAGCAATATATATTCCAATCGAAATTCATCATGAAATATATATCATCCACTGATGAAAAAATATTTATTTTACTGAACATGGATTTATGTATAATCTTGATCTCTTAGGAAGCTCACACATAGGGTGAATTTTCACTTCCAACAGTGTTTCTGCTGAGTGATCTCTTCTCACAACTTGTATTTGCCAAGTCAGCCACCTCACAAATATGTACGTGTTATACCAGGTAGGATTCTATATGTGCATATAAAAATACATGTGCTGAAGAGGGTACAGAGAAAGGGAGACAGAAATTCACATATTTGTTAACTTTAAAACACATGGAGAACTATTTCAATTAAAAATTTACTAGATTTTTTACAGCTGCCTTTTATCCTGCAAAAGGCAAGTCCAACTATACTCCATGCCTCTTCTGAAATTTTTTATTTCTATTCTGTTTTGGTGTTTTCCTTATCATATTAGGATTAGTAGTCAGAGTCTAGTAGCGTATGGATTAGTGTCAGGGTTTCAGTATTTCGAATGGAAAAGAGGAAAATGAATCCAATGTGTATGCAAATATGTGCTACAAAACAATCTTCCCACTCTCATCCAGAATAATGCCTTGACATTACTTTTGCCCCAAATAACACACAAATAGAGGAGAAGAGTAAAAAAATCTGTTAATATATATATGGAATGGAAAATGCTCAGGGTTTCACAACATTGGATGTGGTAGAATAGTTTCCAAAAGTAAGAGACAGGGTAAACATTCTACAAACATGGAGCTCTTTCGGCCTAAAGACTTCTTGAGGAACTGCCTCTGAGGTTTGACACTTGAAATATATATTGTTGTCAGGAGCTTTAGATTCTTTTCTAATGAGACCATCAAAGCTGCGTCTGCATCTATGTGACCTGGAGGACATGGTTTCTTCTTTTCCAATGAACATGAGGCAGCAGTGCTGAATTCGTTCGTTGTTGGTAAAATGTGGCCACTGTGGGCTAAGTGTCTCCCCGTGTGGACAGTGAAGCCATTTTTTCGTCCTCCACTTTTCGTGGTTTTTCTTCCTGCTGCATCGGGAATTTCATATTTGCTCCACAAAATACAAGGAGTTCAACTGGGACACAGTGCTGGAGCGGGTTCTGTCACGTGTGTTGGGTCAGGGTCTGCAGGGGAATGCATCAACCAGGCTAATATCCCACAGAGCTTGCCCCCTTATACATAGCAACATGATTCTGAACATTGCCCTGAAATCTCTCCATATAACAAGATGCATTTACAAATAAGCTTCTGTTGGCTACACCATGTCAATCACAAGCCATTTGGAAGCTAATGGCAGATCCACATGGCCCCACAACAGATGTATTATCACACACCTACACACCACTGCTCTAGGCTCACTAATCAGCAGGCTCCAACTTACTGGCAAATCTGTTCTACACCATTTTCATGAAACCCAGTAAATCAAGGCACTGTCTGGTACACTCATGATCAGCAACAGGACATCCAAAGGTTCTCCAGTGCCACCTGGTCTTAGGAATTTCAAAAATTTCATGGAATTTATCTAGCCGTTTTTCAAGGAAGATGTTGAAGGCACTGTGGGTTACAATTCATTCAGGAACCATTAAATGGTGGGGAAGCTCATTTCAATGAAAACTCTGGAGAACTCTCACAGGCAAGGCTTCCCAAAAAGTGGCCAATAGGTCACATGAAGCCAGGCCTATTGCAGTCTACAATGTGAGGTCCATGTGTGTTTTGACTGTCAACTATGGCTGCCACGTCTTTCAAAATAAAATCATGTGATATTCTGGCTGAGATTCCCAGTGCTCTGTGGAAAGCCACCCTGTTCCTAGATCTCAGTTTTCTTTCCAAGGGAGACTCTCATGCGTTGCCTCCTAAAATCCTAACACAATTAATGGCAATATTTTTCTGATGTCAGTTCCAGAACTCAGTCTGTAAGGGGAATCACACCAGAGTTCAAGCCTGGTTTGGTCCATCTTCTATACATTAAGAAGAGAAATGTTGATTCAGACACATCCCTTCATCTGACCAAGTTGTTTGCCATGGAATATGACTTTTGCTTTCACAGGTCCTTCATAGCTGCCTATATCTTCTCCAGGGATCATTTCTTTGTTGACCTTTGAGGTTCTCAGCAGGTGGAGGATCCTCTAAATTCCTGTATTGTAAGACCAACTCTGTCCCTGCTCTTTCGTAAAGTTAGATTGAGGGAACAGTGTATGGTTAGGGTTAATATCATGTTCCATTTGGGTTAGGAATCATTCTACGGGATGAATTATGGTATTGGGAACCTGAAATATTCATAGGAATATAAGTGTAATATGAGTATGAATACAGAAATCTAGGTAAAATTTGAAGCCCAGAAGGTCTTTGGGCCCTTGACTGGGATACTTAGCTTTGAATTATATTCTGCACAGATGTCTCAGATTAATCAATATACAATGGTAGCGTTCCTTGTACCTTGGATGATTGAATGTCGAAGAGAACATCCACTCAAAAAGGGATAGTCGGTAGGATTAGGAATTAGTCGGAAGGGTGAATATAGGATTTGGTCCAAAAAATCTTTAGCAATAGGGTTTTGGGTACAGAGTGAGTGTAAATGTGAGCACATGTGAAGAGTCAGTCACAATGATGAACTGGGGAAAATATGAAGGAAAGCAGATAATAATAGAGACATTAGGAAATCAGGCAAAGTATAAACTGAGTGATAGGATTAGACATTTTCAACTGGCTTGATGTTGAATATATAATCTTAGGAAGAAACAAATATGTAGTCACCAATCGGGTTGACATTTGAGAGCATTAGGCAACCTGGACATGGATGTTTTTCGTGATCCATGCTCATTTTCCATTTAGGCTTTGGTACAAACTTAAGTGTGATCTTTGTAATTGTGTCCAGAATATTACTTTGATAAAATGTATATGTACATCAGGTGATATGAGTATTTCTTCCACCATTTCTGGGAGCAATATTTTGAAGATGTATAAATAAGTATTGGGGGTATAAAAAGGTGTACCCTGTGTCTATGAATATAGACATAATGCATGAATAGACCATACTGTGAACAAATAATATAACTTTTTCCAACTTTAAATAATGGATTGAATTGATATCTGAAAATATACAGAAAATCTATATTGATGTACAATCCTTCATTCCAACCAGTTATACATCTAATGGTAATATTAGGGTTATGGTTGATCATGACGTGTATGTGAGTTTTGCTTCAAAGGTGATTATGGAAATAGAAAATAATGCGTTTGGAATGAAGTCTCATGAAAAGACTGTGAATCAGGCGGTATAGTGATACCAGACTTCAAACTATACAACAGAGCAATAGTAAAAAAATCAGCATGGTACTGTACCAAAACAGGCGGTTGGACAAATGGTACAGAATAGAGGACAAAGAAACCAATCCACTAAACTACAACTATCTTATATTTGATAAAGAGGCTGAAAGCACACAATGGAGAAATGATAGCAGCTTCAACAAATGTTGCTGGGAAACCTGGAAATCCATATGCAACAAAATGAAACTGAATCACTTTCTCTTTCCATGAACAAAAGTTAACTCAAAATGGATCAAGGAGCTTGATATCAAATCAGAGACACAGTGTCTGACACAAGAAAAAGTTGGCTATGATCTACATACTATGCGGTCGGGCTTCAAATTTCTTAATATGACACCCATAGCACAAGAGTTAATAACTAGATTCAACAAATGGGACTTACTCAAACTAAAAAGTTTTTTCTCAGCAAAAGAAACAATAAGAGAAGTAAATAGGTAGCCTACATCTTGGGAACAAATCTTTACTCCTCAAACTTCAGATCGAGCCCTAATATCCAGAGTATACAAAGAACTCAAAAAATTAGACAATTAGATAACAAATAACCCAATCAACAAATGGGCCAAGGACCTGAACAGACACTTCTCAGAGGAGGATATTCAATCAATCAACATGTACATGAATAAATGCTCACCATCTCTAGCAGTCAGAGAAATACAAATCAAAACCACCCTAAGATATCATCTTGCTCCAGTAAGATTGGCAGCCATTATGAAGTCAAACAACAACAAGTGCTAGTGAGGACGTGAGGAAAAGGGTCCACTTGTACATTGCTGGTGGGAGTGCAAATTGGTGCAGCAAATTTGGAAAGCAGTATGGAGATTTCTTAGAAAGCTGGGAATGGAACCACCGTTTGACCCAGCTGTTAACCTTCTCGGTCTATTCCCTAAAGACCTAAAAAGAGCATGCTACAGGGACACGGCTACATCGATGTTCATAGCAGCACAATTCACAATAGCAAGACTGTGGAACCAGCCTAGATGCCCTTCAATAGATGAATAGATAAAAAAATGTGGCTTTGATACAAAATGGAGTATTACTCTTCATTAAAAAATGACAAAATCATAGAATTTGCAGGGAAATGGATGGCATTATAGCAGGTTATGCTAAGTGAAGCTAGCCAGTCCTTGAAAAACAAATGCCAAATGTCTTCTTTGATATAAGGAGAGTAACTAATAACAGAGTAGGGACAAAGAGCCTGAGAAGATTAACACTAAAAAGGAATGAGAGGTGGGAGGGAAAGGAAGAGAGAAGGGAAATTGCATGGAAATGGAAGGAGACCCTCAGGGTTATACAAAATTGCATACAAGAAGAAGTGAGGGGAAAGAGGAAAAAAAAAACAAGGGAGAGAAATGAATAACAGTAGAGAGGGTAGAGAGAGAAGAGGGGAGGGGAGGGAAGAAGAGGGGGATAGTAGAGGAGAGGAAAGGCTGCAGAATACAACAGACACTAGTATGGCAATATGTAAATCAATGGATGGGTAACTGATGTTTTTCTGCAATCTGTATGCGGGGTAAAAATGGGAGTTTATAACCCACTTGAATCAAAGTGTGAAATATGATATATCAAAAACTATGTAATATTTTGAACAACCAACAATAAAAATTTAAAAAAAAAGAAACCTGGAGGAATACATGTGTTCTGAAGCAGGAAGTAATTGAAAGTGAAACAAATGTCTATAAATTTATGAACTTGTGGATAAATATATATCTTATGATGTGCATAAACTGAAGAAATAGTAATGTACTAGTGTTGCATAAAAATGAACGTCAAAATACACAACTTGTCACATAGGAATCTACTTGCATTAATGTTAAACTGGGTCAGATACTGTAGAAATATTACGATTTGTGTGCACCATTCACTAAAGTTATTTTTCAGTACTAGGAGACAAATATGTATTTCAGGTGGATGAATATTTTTGAGAATAATCTTGTGAAAAGTTTATTATAAATCCACATACATGAACATGAATGAATGTGGGGAGTGTATAATAAGGCATATATATTTCATATTTTGAAAAATCTGGAGAGTGTGTATATATATATATATATATATATATATATATATATATATATATATACATATACACACACTCACACACAAAACACACACAGGAACATTAAAAATTAGCAATACATATGCCAATCGAAATTCATCATGAAATATATATCTTTCACAGATACAAAAGTATTTATTTTACTGAACTTGTATTTATGTATAATGTTGTTCAACTAGGAAGCAAACCCATAGATTGGATTTTCTGTTAAAACAGTGTTTAGGAGGAGTGATCTCTTTTTACGATTTGTATCTGCCAAGTCAGCCACCTCATAAGAATGTATGTGTGATACCATGTAGGATTCTATATGTGAACCTAAAAAATGCATGTGCTGAATAGGCTTCAGAGAAAGGGAGACAGGAATTCACATATTTGTTAACTTTAAAAACACATGGAGAACTATTTCAATTAAAAATTGACTAGATTTATAACACCGACACTTTATCAGGCAAAAGGCAAGTCTAACTATACACCATGCCTACTCTGAACTGCTTCTATTTCTATTCTCTTTGGGTTGTTTTTCTCGATCATATTAGGATTAGTAGTCAGAGTCTAGTCTGGTTTTGGTTAGTGTCATGGATTCAGTATTTTGAATGGAAAATTAGATAATGAATCCAATGTGTATGCAAATATGTGCTGCACAAAAATTTTTCCACTCTCATCCAGCACAATACCTTGAAATTATCTTTGCCCCAAGTAAGACACAATTAGAGTAGAAGAGTTAGAAAATCTGTGAATACATATCTGTACTGGAAAATGCTCAGGAGTTCACAACCTTGGAGGTGGTAGAGTAGTTTCCAAAAGTAAGGGACACGGGTTGATAGACCCAACCTGATCTTTTATTAAAATTGGGAGCCATCTTGCCACAAAGCCATAAAAATTTAATTTTGGCTTTAATATAAATAACTGCAAATTCTGAACCTGCTTGGAATGCCTGCCCGTGCCTTGAATTCACCCACGCTTGACTCTGACCAGATAGCAGCCCTCGCTGAAACTTTAGTGACACATCATAAATTTTGGCCTTCCCTAGCCAGACAACGACCCTCTCTGAGGCTCTATTTGTCCTCATAATTTCTGATATTGGGGCCACCAAAAAATAAATAAATAAATAAATGAACTACCATTTTTGTGATGCTTGTCAAAGTTCTGTTATCTGTAACCCCCATTTTGTGTAACTTTCTGGGCTATATAGCTGTGCTTTAGGAAAGGCAGGGTTGCTGTCTTGTTCCTGCCGTTTTGGGATGGAGAGGCAGCCCAGCCGGTTGACATAATAAGCTTGCCTCAATTTGATTTTAGTTGGAGTCAGTGTTCTTTTTTTGTGTCCTCATCTAATTTTTTTGAGTTCCCCAGCAAGATGACCCTGCCGACCAGATCACAAGACCAGACTGCTGGAAAATCTGAATCTGGCCTTCCCTTCAGGGCTCCGGGCTGGAGAGCCACTCTAGTGGGTGCACATCTTGAGCTGTTCCAAGGTCATGGAGTGAGCGTTAGGTCCCAGGAGCACTGCGGTGAACCACCGCACTAAAACTATTAGCAATCACCTGGTGGAGGAGGCCTCAAAAATTAAGTGGCACCTTTATAACATCTGATATCCGTTTAACGGAGATCTGTTCTGATGACATAGAGGTGTCCTGGGGAGGCTCACATATACTCGTTTTCGGTACAGTAATGAGAATCGTTCTGTCCTCTGTTCTGTTCTGTAGGGAATTCATCTGGAATGGTAGAGATGTGATGACTGGCATGTACGTGGTCCTACTTCGGAGCTTTAGCAAGACGTTGCATTGCTCCTATGTTTTTTGTTTCAAGTTCGGGTTTCTGTATTTTGTGTTTTGTTCTGTGTTCCATATGTTTTTCTTGTTTGTTTTGTGTGTTTTGTTCTGTGATTTCTGTGGTAAAAACATAAGTATATTGGACGTGAAAATGGGTAACAAAGAAAGTAAGCCTGATATTCTTTCGGACTCTGTTTTAAGGAACTGCGATGAACTTTACCCCCCTTTGTTAAGCAGGATGAGAGAAGCTCCTAGCTGGCTGCCTGGAGTATAACCACTGCAGAGGGCAATGCCTGCTGGGGACCTAAGAACTGAGTATCTCCCAGGTTAACAAGTGAAACTCCATTAAAACCCCTTGTCCCTCCAGATCAAGAGAGTCACAACCTCTGGGCAGGATTCCCTGTGTTTCTTCTTTGTTACCAAAGCAATAAACCTCCCTTTTTCTTTTTCTAAAAACCTTGTCCTCATTATTAAAGTGGCATTAATTGGCTTCAAGGTCAGGAGCCGAACTTTAAGTTACAAATTTTGATAAATCCCTCCCCCACCCCCTGTCCCGGAACATTTTTAGAGCTGACTACTGAAATGTTACTAGATGGAACATGCTTGGGGTGGAACCGAACCAGAGGAGATAATCCTGTAAGTAAAAGGAGGGACTGAGGGACTCCCAGCAGCTGCTGAAGCCCTGTTGCTTCAGGGAATTCCCTCCTTCCTTCCCTGCACTGTAAGGATTATGCCACCACTGTCTTGTTAAAAAAGAGAAAAAGAAAAAGGGGACACTAAATGCATTAAAGTCACCATGGAGACCCTTAATTTTACATTTCAGGTTGCCCCTCTGTTAAAACATCTGCCCCCCCCTTGTGGACATCTATGGTGCCACTGGTGTAGGAGATTTTTTTTCTTATCTGCTCAGGTTTAAAGGATTCTGTCTGACAGCCATAGTCTGGACCTTCTTTCTGTCTATCTTGTGTCTTTGTTTCTGGCCCTTTAAGACATGTGCAATAATGTGTTGATATTATAAATTGTTTCTTGGGAATGATCTTAGCTGAATGTGTGTCTAAATGATGATGTTTTCTTGTAACAATCTGGTATTTGAATGGGTTTTTGAAGCATTACAAAATCTTGCAGTTAAAAGTCGGGTTTAGGTAATGGTTTAGTTTATGATTTCAGATAATTCATGCCAGAGAACTTAAATACTTAGGATGGAAAACTAAAGAACTCTACTTCCAAATTGGAAAGTAACTTCCCAATCATTCAGTCTTTATTTTTCACCAATTTTGAATTGGGTAGCCTGTGAAAATATCACTGTGTGTTCGAGAGCATTAATCTGGACAAGGATTGTAAATCATAGTATGATATCTGTTGACAAAACAAGATGTAAAGATATAAAATTTTGTGAATTGTATCTTAAACTTGTACCATAATTTTCAACATCCTAACCTGAAAATTATGGTTAAAATACCTTAGACCTGAGGTGTCTGCTCAGAAAAGCAGTTTTTTCCTGCTCCTTCCAGACCTCAGCCATGACTTATTTTGAAAGGCAAATGAAAGAAGCCTGCAAGCTTAGTAGGAGACTGATCTGAGGCCTAAGAGAAAAAAAGGTAAATTGTATGGTATTTACTAATTACTGGCCAGTCATTTTTTCTAGGACTCTTGTTTTTTTCCTGAGATACTTTATTTTTTTTTGAGCTCATGATTTTGATCATACAGACCTAGCTTAATGTTTTTCTGATCAGTACTATCTTTGACCAACTGTGGACTTTTTGAAACATTGCAATGGAGATTTCACCTGCGAAAAGCTACAAGGCCTTTACTATTATTAATTGTGCTCAATTTTGTTATGTGTTGTACGTCTATATATACATATGTCCGTATATTTTATATATGATATACAAATTAATATATATAAGGAACACTCATTAAAAAAAAGCACTCATAAAAACAAATTTTAAAAAGTGGATCTAAAGATCTTCAATTCACGTGATTTAAATAATTCAATTAAATTTGATAAACAGATAAAAATAAATGTCTTTAAATTTAAGCTTTCAAGTTTTTCTAGGTATTCAAAAATCTGATAAAATATTAATATCTACAAAATGTCTAATATGCCTTGGTTCTAGGACTTTTCCTTCAACATAAAAATGGTTTACACTCTTCAATACATGTGTCTAATATTTTGATAAATAAGTAAAGTAAATTTGATATGGGATTACTCATTCACGAGTACTTTTGTTAGATATCTGATTGACTTACTAACGTCTGTATAAGTTTGACTAAATTCTGTAAAAGATTGTAAAAATCAATCATGTGTTAAAGAGACAAAAATTTCTTAAAACATAAGTTTACCCATAACATTGTGTTTATTAAGTTTTATTTTTTCTTGTGCAAGCAACCATAGAAATTAAACAACTGATTTAATTAGAACTGTTATTTTAGAGCACTGTACTGCCATTTCTTTAAAAGCTAAACTTGGTTAATGTAGAAACATCAATGTAATTGTGATGCTACTAATGTGCTCATATCTTACAGGTATGCAAGTCTGTAAGGTAAAAATTTTAAAAGAGCATTATATCAAGCTGGTGTTCTGAAGTTTTATGGGGATTTATTCACCTGTTATCAATAAGATATGTAAAGTTTAATCTTACTTTTTACATTGGGGAACAATTTAAATGTACTTTATGTTAATGAGAGCCTAATCTATGTAAAGGTTAAAAACTTTCAGCATTTGTTTAATTCATATTTTAAAGTGATTTTATATGGTGTTAGCTAATGTTCATGTGACCTCAAACAATTTATGTAAACTTTTTAAAATAATATTTAAAAAATAAAGATCAGCTTTGGAACTAAAACACTTAAGATTTATAAAGAGCCCTGCCTTACCTGAGATAAGGCTGTGTGTCCCATCTTATTTCATGTGAGAATGAATACAAAAGCAGTAGGTCAGATTTTATTTCTTTAAAGTTATGTTAAAAGTTCTTTTTTAATGTCAAGATTCCTAGGATCTCAAACAGGGGATATAATGTATGACTCAGCCAAAAAATTCAGGGTAGCTATTAAACGAACTAAGTATTTTTACTGTTGTTAAAAAATTTTATTTTGTAATTTTCTTATATGTGATCTAAAGATTCCCTGTTAGTGTTTTAAAGAAGTGTTGCTTTAAGAACAAAACATGGGTTAATTTCAGAGAGTAAGTTATCACCTGCAAGACAGACAGAATAATACAGATCCCAATTAATAAAAAGATAAATAATTATAAAGTTATAGACATTAAAACCTGGTGCTCTTAATATCAGGCTGTTAAAATTTATTTGATAGATGTTTAAGATTAGGATTTTAAATTAAAATTAATTGAAAAGGGCCAAGGAAACCAATATTTGGCTCTTGCCCTCTGAGTCAGTCTGAATCCAGGGAACAGGGGACTTCTCTAAAGAGTTTTGCAACTCTGGGCTATAAAAACTCCCCATCAGGGAGATTAATGAGACCACTGGAGAACAGAAAGCCAATCAGTGCATTTGCTATGAAGAGAAGAGTCATCAGAGAAGAAAGAAATCCCTGATGCTTCCGAGGGAAGCCACATGGTCAAAAGAGACCTGGACCCACCTAGCGCAAATGGCTCTAGCAGAACTGAGAAAGTGCTCTCAAGTTTACCCAGTTTATGACTCCCATGAAAGCTCACCTGACTGTTAACAATAGATAGAAACAAAAGTCAGTTTGAATGCTTCATCTTAAACACTTAGCAAAGACAATGAAAACCAAAATACAGCCATTCCTGGACATTTTGAATAATAATAATAATAATAATAATAATATTTTAAGGTACACACTTTATGTTAGCCTCCCAAAATAAGTAAGACTGGAGGCTACAAAGAAGGATTCTCTGACAGGAATGCCTGATACTTATAAAAGAGACTATCAAGAAGAGCTGCCAGAGTCAGAAATTTTCAGTTTAAGGCCTAAATATATTCCTAACCTACACAGGTAAGCTTGGTGTTTGCTAGTATGATTATCCAGTCCTGAGTATCAAAATTAAAGGTTTCTCTATTAGACACAGAGGTCACACTGGTAAAAGGATTTTGCAAGATCAGATGACACTAAATTATTAAACTATATCTTATGGGGAGGGACAACTCTAATACTAAAAGTTAAATATTAAATTGACAGTCTTTATAACTGGGGATATTAAAGACTGGAGAGGGAACTTCTATACAGTGGCATGTTCCAGCTGCTGCAACATTTATTCAGTACTCATGGTTTTTGTTTCTCTCATGTAATAACCAATCCCCAGATGACTTTACAACCTGTTCTTCCCCAACCAGACTTCAAACCGAACTGACTTCTAAAAGGCAAATCATGTCCCTCAACTACTTCTAAAAGGCAACTCATGTCTCTCACACCATGCCTACTCACGTCATCCTCTCTCAGCTCAGAAGAAGCCAAAATGGGTGACGCCTCTCTTATTACAACAATGGAGCCAAATATAAATAGACAATCAATATAAGTAATTAATTAAGTCAGGTAAAATCAGGGAGACTGGTTTTGGGTGAGTTCTAAAAATTTGGAGACTTTTACCTGAGGGATTAAAATTTCCTCAGTGCTCTACCCCTAATCTATCAAAGATTTGAAAGGGACACAGAGAAAAGGGGGGAATGATAGACCCAACCTGATCTTTTATTAAAATTGGAAGCCATCTTGCCAAAAAGCCATGAAAAGATAATTTTGGCTTTACCATAAATTACTGAAAATTCTGAACCTGCTTGGAATGCCTGCCAGTGTTTGAACTGAGCCATGTCTGGCTCTCCGACCTGATAGCAGCCCTCTCTGAAACTTTAGTGACATATCATAAATATTTGCCCTCCCTGGCCAGACAACAACCCTCTCTGAGGCTCTAATGGTCCTCATAAATTCTGATGTAGGGACAGCAAAAAAAAAAAAAAAAAAATATATATATATATATATATATATATATATATATATATATATATATATATATATATAAACTACCATTAGTGTGATGCTTGTCAGAGTTCTGTTAAATGTAATAAATGTAATGCCCATTTTGTGTAAATTTCTGGTCCATGAAGCTGGGCTGTAGGAAAGCTGGGGTTGCTGTCTTGTTCCCGCCATTTTGGGAGGGAGAGGCAGGATGGCCAGTGGAAATAATAAGCTTAATTTAATTTAATTTTTATTGGTGTCAGTGGTCTTCTCTTGTGTCCAGATCTAACAGGAAAACACTCACAAAACATGGAGCTCTGCTGGCCTAAAGACTTTTTGAGACACTTCCTCTGAGGTTGGGCACTTGAAATATATGTTGTTGTAAGGACCTTTAGCTTCCTGTCTAGTGGGACCATCAAAGCTGGGTCTGCATCTGTGTGACCTGGAGGACATGGTTTCTTATATTCTAATGAACATGAGGCAGCAGTTCTGAATTTTCTCGTTGTAGGTAGACTGTGGCCACTGGGTCCTAAGTGTCTCCCAGTGTGGACTGTGAAGACATTTTGTCATCCTAAACTTTTAGTGGTGTTTCTTGCTGCTGCACTGCGATTTTGGTATTTGCTTCATGAAATACAATGAGTTCAACTGGGACCCAGTGCTGGAGGGAGTTCTGTCACTTGTGGTGGGTCAGAGTCTGCAGGAGAATGCACCAACCAGGCTTCTATCCCACAGAGCTTGCCCCCTCTGAAATTTGCCCTGAAACCTCTCCATATAAAAAGATGCCTTTACATAGAAGGGCCTGCTGGCTGCACCATGTCACTAACAAGCCATTTGGAAGGCAATGGCAAATCCTCATGGCCACACCACAGATGTATTATCACACACCTGCCCACCACTGCAATAGGCCCACTACTCTGCAGGCTCCAACTTACTGGCATCTTTGTTCTACACCATTTTCATGAAACCCAGACAATCTAGGCATTCTATGGTACACTCATGATCAGCAACAAGACATCCAAAGGCTCTCCAGTACCACCTGGTTAAGGGAATTTCAAAAATTTCATGGTATTTAACTAGCAATTTTTCATGGATGAAGTTGGAGGCACTGTGGGTTTCAGTTAATTCAGGAACCATAAAATGGTGAAGAAGGTCATTTCAATGAAAGCTGTGGAGTACTCTCACAGGCAAGTCTTCCCATTGAGTGGCCAAAGGCTCATATGCATCCAGGCCCATTAAGGTCTACAATGTGACGTCCATGGGTGTTTTGACTCTCAACTATGGATGCCTAATCTTTCAGAAAAAATCTTGTGATATCCTGGCTGAGATTCTCAGGCTCTGTGGAAAACAAACCTGGTCCTTGATCTCAGTTTCCAAGGGCGAATCCCATGCGTGGCCTCCTAAAATCCGAACACAATTCATGGCAATATTTCTCTGAGATCAGTTCCAGAACTCAGACTCTAAAGGAATGACACCAGAGTTCAAACCCAGGTAGAACCAGTCATCACTTCCAACCGCCACACAAATCCCCACAATTAAAACCAAAACACTCCCACAAAGCCCTCATCTTTTTCCATATAGACACTCATCATAACCTGTGGCTGGAGTTTTCCATGAGGGACTCATCCCAAGACAGTGTACAAAATAACCTTCCTAGCCCCTCATTTGCCTAAAGTCAGGGTTGCCTGGACACCCTTCCTGAGAACCAGGAGTGACCATAGGCCTGACGTAAATACTGCTCTGCTTCTCCAATTTGAGGCCTACTGACTTTCGGGTTTAGATTTTTTATCTGAATTGGTGTCATGAAAAAACCCAAGCACCTAAAGACTTGCCACTGCAGAGTTTTGAAGAACTCATTTGACACAAAGAATCCCTATTCTCACTAGATGGATGTCAGGAACCTTATAGAGAAAGGCGAGAGACTTCATCCACAAAGACTGCTTTTTGGGCCATTTTGGTTTTGGAAGCACACATGGAATCTTTCTTTAGATCCATCAGGTGCTGAGAATATAAGCCACAGCCTCACACATGGCCAAGAGGCTGATTCACAAACATCCCTTTCCAAAGCAATTAAGCAAAGAGGTACAGGTGATGCCCATTAATTTCCATTTGAAAACCGTTTTCTTCAGGCGTCCCAAAGGGGTGGCCTGAGGCAAAGACCTTCCTGACATTCAGGGCAACAGAACAATAGGTAAGCAAATGGCCCAAAGCAGGGTTTCTCCACTTAGACTTTTTTGGTCACACTGATATCTGAGTTTTCTGATATTCCCCCAATCCCTTAAGCTATCCAGTACATGGCCATATCACAGAGCTTGGAGATGGTACATATATTGGACACAAAACCATGAGCCTATTCTGGAGAGTGGCCCAAATTCAGGAAGAAAACAGGAACTTAGGAAGATAGTAGGTGTTACCCATCCATAAGGCAAGCCAAAGTCCATTCATTAATTGGGCAGGATGAATGCTGTGAAGCTTTCTACTAGACAGGACACATCCATTGATGCATTCTCTTCTCTAATGTCTACAACCACGAACACAGTGGGACATACAGACATAGAAACACTCATCTTGTCAAACGACTTACTAGAAACAGTCCCCTCCAAACCAAACAAACCGCCTTTCCTCCCTATTCTCAGAACATGAGACAAAACCATAAACTCCCACCCACACCCACAAAGTCATGTCCTTCCCCCAAGTAGGTCTGTGACTATCCGGAGTATCCTCTGACTGGTGGGTCTTAGTATGTTTTCCGGAAATGGCCTGTCCTGTCTCAGATCTTGTCTCCTTGGTCAACTCTGTGACGTTGTCAGGTGCCAGTGGTGAGCCACTACCTGCTTTTTGAGGAAAGGGCCCTCTTCAGAGCTCTGCTGGCATTTGGCCATCCTCACATCAGTAGGTATCAAGAAAGACTGACACTGTCCTTGATAAATCCAAACAAGTGTGCCTACTGGAACTGGGACTGAGAGTGGCTCTGAGTGCCTGGCTTACTGGACCCCAAGTTCAGAGAGTTTTTTCCCAAGGAAGTGAGGTAGGTCACTTCCTCCAGGAACTGAATGAGGTCACTGCCTTGGCAACCACTTTGTCCTAACAGTTGCTTCCATAGGTCCCATGAGATGGAGGCTGCCCCTACTTCCTGTGACACTTTCACAAGTTCAAATAGTGTATCCACCCTACTCACCTGGCAATAGCTGTCCACACAGGCCTGGTTTGTTCCATCCTCTCTACATTAAGATCAGAGAGGCTGATTCAGACACAACCCTTCATCCTGCCCAGGTTGTTTGCCATGGAAGATGACTTTTGCTCTCTTAGGTCCTTCATAGCTGCCTACATCTTCTCCAGGGATAATTTCTGCATGGACTTTTGAGGTTCCCAGCAGGTGGAAGATTCCCTACATTCCTGTATTGTAAGACCAACTCTGTCCCTGCTCTTCTGTAAAGTTATATTGAGTGAACAGTGTATGGTTAGGGTTAATAACATGTTTGATTTACGTTAGTAATCATTCTGCAGGATGAATAATGGTATTGGGAACCTGCCTTGTTAATAAGAATATAGAGGTGAAATATAAGTATGAAAACAGAAATCTAGGTAAAATGTGAAGCCCAGAAGTGCATTTGGCCCTTGATTGGGATACTTAGCTTTGAATTATGTTCTGCACAGGTGTCTCAGATAATTCAACATACAGCGTCATAGGACCTTGTATCTTGGATGATTGAATGTTGAAGAGAACATCCAGTCCAAAAGCGATAGTCAGTAGGATTAGGAAGATAATTGGTAGGTTTAGAAGGAAGAGTTAGAATAGGATTGATACCAAAAGTTTTTTAGCAATAGGGTTTCGGGTAGAGAGTGAATGCATATGTCAGCCCATGTGAAGAGTCAATCACAATGATGAACTGGGATAAATATGTAGGAAAGCAGAAATCAATAGAGACATCAGGAATTCAGCCAAAGTATAAAGTGAGTGATAGAATTAGATATTTTGAACAGGGTTGAGGTTGAATAGAAAATCTTAGGAAGAAACAAATATGTAGTCACCAATACGATTGATATTTGAGAGCATTAGGCAACCTGGACATGGATGTTTTTAGTAATCCATGCTCACTTTCCTTTTAGGCTTTGGTGAAAGGTGAATAAAATATGTACTTGTCACTTCCAATTTTTCTGTATGCTTAACAAAACACTGTTGAAATCTTGAGAACTGTTTGCCAATCCTGTTCCCAGAATGTGTTTTCCCCAACTGCCAAACTGCAGAATGTACTCTCTCACCCATTTGCTCACAAACCGACCAGTTGCCCGGACCCATCAATAAACTTCCCTCCCTGTCCTCTCCATGAAAAGAATATAAGCTCTGCTTAAGCTCTTTCAGGGCTCTCTGCTCTATCCAAGTGAGGTCTGAGCCCCAGCATGCTGTACTCCCTATTAACCCTATACTATTGCATGAGACAGTCTCTTGGTGGTCTCTTCCTCCAATGCTTGCCAGAACTTCACATCTGAAACCCCCAGCAAGATCCATCAGTGGTGTACGAAAGACTCCCAACGAGCTCCTATCAGGATAAGTAAGGTACCACTTTCGTGTTTCAGGTTTCAGGTTAGGGCTTTGCAAAATGGCTATCGGTGATGAGCGTGAGCTCTCTCAGATGCTGGCTGACAGACGTGTCACCGAGCCACAGGTCACGTTCCTGGGGGATGCCCCCAGAGGATTCGGAAAATAGAGGAACAATAGTATCCTCGACTCAGTGATTTTTTTGTTTCGGATTCGGTTTTGCCAGCACATCAGGTTTTGCTGGCTAATCAGTCCTGGTCTCAGTATTGGACGTCCATTGCCTGTCTTTATTGTCTTGTCTTGTCTGTGCTGTGTGTCATTGCTTTCACTGTTTGTATATCTTTCATTATGGGACAGAGCACTTCAATGCCTCTGTCCCTGACTCTTGTTCAGTGGACCAAAGTCCACTTAAGGGCTCAGAATCTTTCTATTTCAGTAAAACGCCGGAACTGGCAGACTCTCCGTGCCTCAAAATGACCCACCTTTGGAGTCGGATGGCCCCTAAAGAAACTTTCTACTCCCCACTAATTCAAAAAGTCAGAAATATTGTCTTTCAACTGGGGCCACATAGCCATCCAGATCAAAAGCCATATATCTTAACTTTGCAGGACCTCTGCAAATCTCCTCCTCCATTTGTGAAGCCTTTCCTTTTCCCTGCCCCCGCTCCTCCACCTTCCCCCATGATTCTATCTCTCAAACCCTCTGCTCCTCCTCCTCCACCCTTTGTTCTTCCTAAGTCTCAAGACTCAACTAGACTCTCCGCACCCTCCTTATCCCCTACCCTCTTCCCCCAACACCCATCACCCTCTAAGTGATTCCCTTGCTGCTGACTCAGCCTCTCCACCATTGGAGGAAGCTAGGCCGGCCCAGCGCCCTCCAGATTACTACCCGGCAGCACACAAAGCCACTCCTTCCCTGGACAAAGCTGGCCCCGGTAAAAGAACTCAAAGAACTTGCCGGCGTTGTCACACCTGCCTACTTGGGATGACTGCCAACAACTCCTACAGACTCTCTTCATGACAGAGGAACAAGAGAAAAACCTTCTGGAAGGTAAAAAAAAATATCCTCGGACAAGATGGGTGACCGACACCTCTTCCCACATCATCAAAGCCGGCTTCCCATTGAACCAACCGAACTGGGACACCAACACGTTTGAAGGTAGGTAGCATCCGTCCACTTATTGCCGGGCTCTAATAGCGGGTCTCCAAGCAGCCGCTAAGGTGACCAACTAATTGGGCCAAGGTTAGAGAGATTATTCAAGGGCCTGATAAATCTCCCTCTATGTTTCTAGAGAGATTTATGGAGGCATATAGGAAATATACTCCTTTCGATCCTCAGGCAGAGGATCAAAAGCCATCTGTCATGATGGCCTTCATTGGGCAAGCTGCCCTGGATATTAAAAGAGAGTTACAATGCGTAGATGGATTACAAGATATGGCTTTGAGAGATTTAGTCAGAGAAGCCTAAAAAAGTAAACTATAAGAGATAAACTGAGGAAGAGAAGGAACAAAGGAGGAAGAAAGAAAGGGAGCAAAGAGAGGATGCGAGAAGCAAAAGATAGACTAATGCATTGACTAAGGTCCTGGTCACAACAAAAAATAGTACAGAAATTAAGAAACAGGGATACAGGAAGGGATACCTGGGCACACGCCAAAAGTCACCCCTGGCCTCAGATCAATATGCCTACTCAAAAGAAAAAGGACACTGGGCCAAAAAGAGCCCGAGAATGAGACAGCCACACCAGCCAGACATTCTGACTCTGGAGGATGACTAAGAAAGTCGGGGCTCAGATCCTCTTCCCTAGCTCAGGGTAACTTTTGAAGTGGAGGGTACCCCAGTACACTTTGAAGTGGATACAGGGGCAGTATACTCATCCCTTAAAGCCCCATTGGGACCTCCATCAAATAAAAGGTCTCTATTTCAAGGGGCTAATGGCAGTAAATATCAGGCATAGACAACTAAGAGGATCATGGACCTGGGGAAAGGAAAAATCCATCACTCCTTCCTAGTAATCCCAAGATGCCCGGCCCTATTAATGGGCCGAGATCTGCTCACCAAGCTCCGGGCCAGAATAACTTTTATCCCTGAAGGCCCCAAAGTGAAAATTATAAATCCTTCAGTAAAAACTCCTATAGTCACAGCTTTAACTGTCAGTAGAAGATGAACATCAACTCTTCACACCACACAAGACTGATCAAACAGGCACGTTACCCCAGAATTGGATAACATATTACCCAGATGCCTGGACAAAAACTGATGGCTTAGGCCTGCCCATTAAAAAA
Organism: Callospermophilus lateralis; assembly: GCF_048772815.1. Classification (NCBI taxonomy): domain Eukaryota; kingdom Metazoa; phylum Chordata; class Mammalia; order Rodentia; family Sciuridae; genus Callospermophilus; species Callospermophilus lateralis. Next base: position 9,634,909 of record NW_027515613.1, read on the forward strand.
CCTCCAATAACAGTGGAGTTAAAAACCTCAGCCTCTCCAATCAATGTCAAAAAATATACTCTGGGCAAAAATCTAAAGATGGGATAAGGCCCCATATTCAGAAATATCTGATCTTAGGGGTCCTAAGGCCCTGTTAATCAGCCTGCAACACTCCCCTGCTACCATTAAAAAATGCCAGGAACCGGGGACTATCACCGTGTTAAAGACCTACGAGAGATCAACAACAGAGTGCAGGACATTCACCGCATGGTACCTAATCTGTGCAATCTGCCTAGCACTCTGAACCCTGAGCAGAAATGGTATACTGTTCTGTACTTAAAAGATGCTTTATTTTGCTTGCCTCTGCATAAAGATAGTCAGTTGCTGTTTGTTTTCGAGTGGGTAGACCCAGAAACCGGAACGTCTGGTCAACTAACTTGGACTAGACTTGAACAGGGGTTCAAAAACTCCCCCACTCTCTTTGATGAAGCTCTCCACAGAGATCTCAACAACTTCAGAACTATACACCCTGCTTCAACATGTGGATGGCCTGCTACTGGCAGCCAACACTAAGGAAAACTGTGAATCTGGGACCCAAGCACTATTATCTGAGCTTGCTAAACTGGCGTGTAGAGCTTCTGCCAAAAAGGCCCAAATTTGCCAGCATGAAGTAATCTTCCTGGGCTATTCACTTAGGGGTGGTAAAGGATGGCTCACTGAGCAAAGAAAACAAACTGTTGTGCAGATACCACACAGATCTAACAGCAGACAACTCAGAGAGTTTCTTGGGACTGCTGGCTTTTGCAGGTTATGGATACCTGGGTTTGCATCATTAGCTGCTCCTTTATACCCGGTGCTAAAGGGAGATGCCCATTTCCAATGAACCCCTGAGAACCAGGAAGCTTTTGATAACACCTAAAGACTCTGACACTGAACCCTCAACTTCACTGAGTTTAGCCTGCAATTTCAGAAAGCCCTACACTAAGTTAAAATGTATATCAACTCACTCACCTTGGTTCAAAGAAATTGCAGGCATTCCTGAAGGATCAAGAACAGAGTTTTCCACTAACCAATTCAAAGAGAAAGGGAAGAACTGAATGGGTAACCAAAGCCTGTCGGGTCTGTCAATTGGTTAATGCTTACACTTCCAAGCTTCTTGCAGGAAAGCACCTATGAGGAACCAGACCAGGACAATTCTGGGAATTCGGAAGTTGACTTTACTGAAATTAAGCCAGCAATGTATGGACTTAAATATCTCCTAGTCTTTGTAGATACATTTTCAGGATGGATTGAAGCATCCCCAACAAAAAAGAAAAAAGAAAAGAAAAGAAAAGAAAAAAGAAAGAAAAGAAAAGAAAAGAAAAAAAAAACGGCCCAAATGGTGGTCAAAAGATCCTGAAAGATATTTTTCCAAGATTCTGCCTGCCTAAGGTAATATGGGTCTGATAATGGGCCGGCGTTCATGGCCCAGGTAAGACAGGGGTTAGCCAGAATTCTAGGGGTTTATTGGAAGTTACATTGTGCTTATAGACCCCAGAGCTCAGGACAGGTAAAAAAATAAAAAGAACCATTAAAGTGACCTTAATGAAATTAAGCTTAGAAACTGGCATAAAAGATTGGACTATGCTCCTGCCTTCTGCACTGTTTCATGCAAGAAATACTCCCTCTGTTTCTTTGTCTAACCTCACCCCCTATGAAATTCTCTATGGTTCCCCTGCTCCAGTAAGGGACCTAACCCCAACTCTAAGACCTAACGATCCCTTCCACACCCCCTTGCTTGACAGACTTAAAGCTCTTGAAAGAACTCAGCGGTACTTGTTGAAACATCTGGCCCCTTCCTACCAACCAGGGTATGATGGGACTCCACATCAGTATCAAGTAAGAGAACTCATCTACTAAAGACGACATCAGGTGTCATTCCTGAAACCCCGGTGTAAAGGACCATACCAGGTGCTACTTATAACACCTACAGTGGTAAAGGTAGACGGAATCACTTCCTGGATCAATGCCTCTCATCTCAAGCCTGCGCCATGTCCCCACTCTGGCTGGAAGCTGGAAAAGACTGGTATCCCTTTCAAACTGTGTGTTCGCCATGTGGATAAGGCTATAGACTCTCCCCTTGGCCACCAGTATTCCTAAGCATCATCAGCCCGTTCAGCAGCGATGGCTGATCAAAAATCCTACTAGACAACAAGTATGGTCTACCTCGAATACAGCCCACTGAGGGACCTGGTGGCCATCCCTCCACCCAGACATTTGTCAGCTACCTATAGGTCTTTCATATTGGGATAGCCCTGATGAACAGGATTCCACTAAAATTCCATTAAATCACTTTCGTACCATAGGTAATGGAAACCAACATTATGGATGTAGGGACACGTGAGCCAGATTCAGTTTGGCTAGCCTAGATTACTATGTTTGCCCGGCGGACTATCAAATCCACAAACAGCCATGGCTGTGTGGGGAAAAGCCGACTTCTTCTGTAAGTCATGGCGATCTGAGCATACAGGGGCTGCCTGCTGGAACCCAAACTCCTCATCAAATTCAGTACACAGCATTGGCCATATTACCAATTAGACAACCAAAATCCATGTCCCCCAGAGGGGTCTCTAGATCCTCAAATTCTGCATGGACTTTTTAACTTCGGCAAGTGCTCAAAAGGGTTGAAGGAAATTCCCCTATGTGCAGGCCTTTTTCCTCCTTTGCTCACATCCTGAACTATGCTTCTCTAATAGATCCTCACCCTCAGATTTCTGCTCCAGACTCTCTGCTGTCACTTTCACCTCAGGAATTTGATTTCTCCCCTCCAATTACTAGATCAAAAACCCAAACCTCTACCCTTTCTCAGACCATTGCCCCCTTGCTGAGGTAGCAGGTACTTAGGTACCCCTAAACCCAGACACTCCTCTATTCTTCTGTAAGTGCCCACAATGGGTCCCAAAAGGTCCTCTTACCTGCTAACCCAAAGCTCAAACCAGCTGAGAAGAGCCCTCAGACCCCTATCCAAGATGTAATAAAAATTACCTTTAAAGTTGCATTGTCAACACTGAATACAGGTTACTAAGAATTTAAAATCCCTCACAGGCTTTTTGAGATACTCACTCCCATCTTCCCCTCTGCTCTACTTGCTCTACTGCTCAAGGTTTTTTTGCTAGCAAAATCCCAAACCCCTTTCCCATTAGTCTTTTAATCTCTCCTTCCTGATTCTCAGATCCATGGAGCTGCTCTCACCCCCTGCCTTCCACTCTTCCCCCTCTGTACCAAGACCACAGAAAATTCTTAAGTGACTTTCTCCAGAAGTCTTCACCATGACTGACTTTAGGACTTTCAGCAAAATAATCCCTATGAAAGAGTTCAATGTAGATAAACTTCCTTTTTTCTTGTTGCCCTGTTCTCGTTGCCACTGGCTGGAAAAATCAGCACTCCTAAGCTAGACACCCCTTACTAGTTTTTCACAAAATATGTGAACAAGGCCTCTGGTCTTGAGCTGGAGCTTCACAGAGATTGCTACATTTCTAAGATAAAGAAGTTACCAACTGGGCTCCATTTTAACAGCTGGCAGGGAGAAAAAAAAAGAGAAGACAAAAGCTCTCCCCCTCCCAGGTGTCCTTAAAAAGTTAACTTGCCAAAATAGAAGAAATAAAACAGAAACAAAAACTGCTTTTTGTGAACTTCTGCAGACTGTGATATTCTGAGCCCATTCCCTTACATGTTGGCTACAAAATTCTGAAACAACCTAAACTTGGGGTTCAGAGGATTAATTGATTACAACAGAAGCAATGCTCTCTACATCCTTTTGCAACCAAATAGGACTGCTTCCCTAGCTTCGGTGCTATCTTAGGTGCCTTTCCTTGTCTGTTCCTTCAACAGTATAATTCTATATACTTAATTATTGTTTATGTGTTCATAAAATGGTCAATAGATGTGATTAATTATGTAATGGTGCAGATGTTTCCCAGAGTGCTCTATCATGACACAGGTTCATTTAAAGTTCAAATAGGGGGGGCATAAAACCCGGTTCCGCTGGGAACCTGTATCCCTCACTTTAGCCATCCTATTTGGAATAAGAGTTGCTGCAGGTGTGGGCACAGGAACCACTGACCTAGTCCATGGGACACAACAAATGACTCAATGAGAAGCAGCAATAGACCAAAGCTTAAAGATATTAAAAACCTCAATCCCAGCTTTACAGGAATCTTTAACCTCTCTCTCCGAAGTAGTTTCACAGAATAGGCGACGGTTGGACCTCCTCTTCATGAGAGAGGGGGCCTTTGTGCTGCAATGAGGGAAGAATTTTTTTTTTATGCTGACAATACTGGAGTTGTAAAAGAATCTATGAGTAAATTAAGAAAACGCCTTGAAGAGCGTCAACGAGAGACAGAGGCCCAAAAAGCGTGGTTTGAGTCTTGGTTCACACAGTCCCTTGGGTTAACTACGCTTTTATCTGCCTTGACCAGTCCATTAATAATCCTCATATTATTGCTAACTGTAGGGCCCTGTTTGCTCAACCGTGTAGTTTCCTTTCTCCAAGCTCAAATTGGACAAGTTAAACTTATGGTAATCAGACAACAATATAACTCACTAGCAGACATAAAATGTGACACCCCCCAATGATCACTTTTTTGATTAAAAGTAACCAGAACAAGAAGTGGGAAATGAAAGGTTTATTAAATAGGTACTTGTCACTTCCTGTTTTTCTGTATGCTTAACAAAACACTGTTGAAATCTTGAGAACTGTTTGCTAATCTTGTTCCCAGAATGTGTTGTCCCCAACTGCCAAACTGCAGAATGTACTCCCTCACACATTTGCAAGCAAACCGCCCACTCACCCTGACCCATCAATAAACTTCACACCCTGCCTTCTCCAAAGAAAGTACATAAGCTCTGCTTAAGCTATTCTCAGGGCTCTCTGCTAAATTCAAGTGAGCTCTGAGCTGCAGCATGCTGGACCCCCAATACACACTTTGCTGTTGCATGAGACAGTCTCTTGGTGGTCTCTTCCTAAAATGCTCACTCGACCATTCCATTGGTACAATCATTAGTGTGAACTTTGCTTTTTGTGTCCAGAATATTACTGTGATAAAATGTATATGTAGGTCAGGTGACATGAGTATTTCTTCCACCATTTCTGGGAGGAATATTTTCAAGACCTAATAATTAGTATTGGGGTTATAAAGACGTGTACCCTGTGTCTATGGATATAGAGATAATGCATGAATAGACAATACTGTGTTTAAATAATATAACAGGTTCCACTTTTAATAATGTATTGAATTGATATCTGAAAATATATAAGAAATCATTTATTGATATACAATCATTTATTCCAACCAGTTATACATCTAATGGTAATATTATGGTTATGGTTCATTATCTAGGGTGTGTGAGATTTCCTTCAAAAGTAATTATGAAAATCAAAAATAATGTGTTTGGAAAGAATTCTCATGAAAAGACCAGTCAAGAAACATGGAGAAATATATGTGTTCTGAAGTAGAAAGTGATTGAAAGTGAAACAAATGCCAATAAAATTGCAAACTTATGGATGAAATATATATCCAATGATGTGCATGAACTAAAGAAATAGTAATGTACAAGTGTTGAAAAAAATGAACTTCAAAATACACATCATGTCCCATAGGAGTCTACTTGCATTGATGTTAAACTGAGTCAGTTACTGTAGAAATATTAGGATTTGTATACACCATTCACTTAAGTTAGTTTTCAGTGTTGGAAACAAATAGGTATTCCAGGTGGATGAATATTTCTGAAAATAATCTTGTGAAAAGATTATTATAAATCCACATACATGAATATGAATGAATTTAGGAAATGTATAATAAGACACATATATTTCATATTTTGAAAAATCTGGAGAGTATATATATATATATATATATATATATATATATATATATATATAAACACACAGATATTAAAAATTAGCACTATATGCCAATTGAAATTCACCATGAAATATATATTATCCACAGATCAAAAATATTCATTTTACTTAACATGGATTTATATATAATGTTGTTCAGCTAGGAAGCTCACCCATAGGGTGAATGTTCAGTTCCAATAGCGTTTAGGAGGAGTGATCTCTTCTCACAATTTGTATCTGCCTATTCAGGTACCACACAATAGTGTACATGTGGTACCAGGTAGGATTATACATGTGCTTATAAAAATACATGTGCTGAATACGCTACAGCGAAAGGGAGACAGGAATTCATATATTTGTTAACTTTAAAAACACATTGAGGACTATTTCAACAAAAAAATGAGTAGATTTATAACTCCTACTCTATATAATGCAAAAGGCAAGTCCAACTATACACTGTGCCTTTTCTGTACTGCTTGTATTTCAATTCTGTTTGGGTTATTTTTCTCCATCATATTAGGATTAGTAGACAGAGTTTAGTAGGGTATGGGGTAGTGTCAGTGTTTCAGTATTTCAAATGGAAAATTGGAAAATGAATCCAATGAGTATGCAAATATGTGCTACACAAAAATCCACCCACTCTCATCCAGAACAATTACTTGACATTACCTTCGCCCCAATTAAGACACAATTAGAGGAGAAGAGTTATAAAATTTGTGAATACATATCTGGAATGGAAATTGCTCAGGAGTTCACAACTTTGGAGGTGCAAGAGGAGTTTCCAAAAGTAAGGGACAGGATAAAACTCCACAATCATGGAGCTCTGTTGGCCTAAAGACTTCTTGAGAAACTTCCTCTGAGGTTGGGCACTTGAAATATATGTTGTTGTCAGGAGCTTTATCTTCCTTTATAGTGAGACCATCAAAGCTGGTTCTGCATATATGTGACCTGGAGGACATGGTCTCTTATATTCCAATGAACATTAGGCAGCAGTGCTGAATTCTCTCTTTATAGATATCTGTGGCCACTGGGGGCTAAGTGTCTCTCCGTGTGGACTGTGAAGCTATTTGGTCATCCTCCACTTTTTGTGGTGTTTCTTGCTGCTGCATTGGGAGTTTGGTATTTGCTTCTCGAAAAACAAAAAGTTCAACTGGGACACAGTGCTGGAGGGAGTTCTGTCATGTGTCGTGTGTCAGGGTCTGCAGGAGAATGCACCAAATAGGCTTCTATCACACATAGGTTGCCCCCTTGACCATAGCAACCTGATTCTGAACATTGCCCTGAAATTTCTCCATATAACAAGATGCCTTTACATACAAGGTTCTGCTGGCTGCACCATGTCAGTCGCAACCCATTTGGAAGTAAATGGCAGATCCACATGGCCCCACCACAGATGTTTTATCACACACATGCACAACACTGTTCTATGACCACTAATTAGGAGGCTCCAACGTACTGACATCTCTGTTCTACACCATTATCATGAAACCCAGTCAATCAAGGCACTGTCTTGTACACTCGAATTAGCAACAGTACATCGAAGGTTCTCCAGTGCCACCTGGTCAAGGGAATTTCAAGAATGTCATGGTATTTATGTAGCCATTTTTCAAGGATGAAGTTGGAGGCACTGTGGGTTTCCATTCATTCAGGAACCATTAAAGGTTGAGGAAGATCATTTCAATGAAAGCTCTGGAGAAATTTCACAGGCAAAGCTTCCCAAAGAGTGGGCAAAAGGTTACATGAAGCCAGGCACATAGAGGTCTACAATGTGAGGTCCATGTGTGTTTTGACTCTCAACTATGGATTCCAAGGCTTTCAGAATAAAATCATATGGTATCATGGCTGAGATTCCCTGTGCTCTGTGGAAAGCCGCCCTTGGTCTAGATCTCAGTATCCAAAGGCGACTCTCATGCGTGACCTCCAAAAATGCCAACACAAATCATGGCAATTCTTCTCTGAGGTCAGTTCCACAACGCAGTCTCAAAGGGGAATCACATCAGAGTTTAAACCCCGATGGACCCAGTCATCTTTTCCAACCACCACACTAATGACCACAATTAAAACCAAAACACTTCCACATAGCCCTCATATTCTTCCATATAGATACTAATCATAACCTCTGGCTGGAGGTTTCCATGAGGGGCACATCCAAAGACAGTGTCCAAAATATGTTCTCTTGCCCCTCATTTGCCTAAAGTCATTGTGGCCGGGACACCTTTCCTGTGAACCAGGAGTGATCAAATAGGCCTGCTCTTAATACTGCTCTGATTCTCCAATTTGAGGCCTACTGACAGTCAGGTATAGATTCTTTATATGATTTGGAGTCATGAGGAAACCCAAGCACCTCTGCAGGGCTTTGAAGTACTAATTTTACCCAAAGGATTCCTATTCTCACTTGATGGATGTCAGGAAACTAATAGAGAAAGGCAAGAAGCTTCATCCACTATAACTGATCTTTTTGCCATTTTGGTTTTGGATGCACACATGGCATCTTTTTTAGATCCATCTGGTTTTGAGAATCTAAGCCACAACCTGACACAGGGCCAAGATACTGATTCAGACACATCCATTTCCAAAGCAATTAAGGAAAGAGCCACAGGTGATGCCCAATCATTTCCATTTGAAAACTATTTTCTTCAGGCTTCACAAAGTGTGACCTGAGGCAAAGACCTTTCTGACATTCAGGGCAACAGAAAAATAGGTAAGTAAAAGGCCCAAAGCAGGGTTTCTCCACTGAGACTTTTCTATTCACACTGATATTTGAGTTTTCTGAGATGATCACATTTCCTTCAGCTATTCAGTACATGGCCATTTCACAGAGCTTGGAGGCGGTACATATCTTGGACACAAAACCATGAGCCTATTCTGGAGAGTTGAGAGAATTCAGGAAGAAAACTGAAACTTAGGAATATAATAGGTGTTGCACATCAATAAGGCTGCCCACTCTCTATTCATACATTGGGCAGGATGAATGCTGGGAGCTTTCTACTAGACACAACACATCCATTGATGCATTCTCTTTTCTATTGTCTACAACCACTGACACAGTAAGATACACAGACATAGAAACACTCGCCTTGCCAAACGACATACAAGAAACAGTCTACCCCAAAACAAACAAACCGACTTTCCTACCTATTCTCAGAACATGAGACAAAACCACATACTCACACCCACACTCAAAAAGGCACCTCCTTCCCCCAAGTAGGTCTCTGACTATATGGAGTGTCCTCTGACTGGTGAGCCATATTTCGTTCCCCCGAAATGGCCTGTACGGTCTCAGATCTTGTCTCCTTTTTCAACTCAGTGAAGTTGCCAGCAGCCAGTGGTGAGCAACTACCTACTTTCCCAGGAAAGGACCCTCTTCATAGCTATTCTGTCATTTGACCATCCTCACATCAGTAGGTACCAAGAAAGACTGACTATGTCCATGGTAAATACAAACAATTGAGCCCACTGGGATGGGGACTGGGACTGGCTCTGGGTGCCTGGCTTCCTGGATACCAAGTTCAGAGAGTTCCATCAACAAGGAAGTTAAGTAGGTCAATTCTTTCAGGAACTGAGTGAGGTCACTGCTGTGACAACCACTTTGTCCTAACAATTGCTTCAGTTGCTTCCAAGTGTCCCATGAGATGGAGGCTGCCCCTACTTCCTGTGACACTTTCACAAGTTAGAATGGTATGTAAACCATAGGCACCCAGGAACAGCTCTCCACACAGGCCTGGTTTGGTCCATCTTCTCTACATTAAGAAGAGAGAGGCTGATTCAGACACATCCCTTCATTCTGACCAGGGTTTTTGCATTGGAAGATGACTTTTGCTCTCTTAGTTCCTCAATAGCTGCCTACATCTTATCCAGGGATCATTTCTGCATGGACATTTTAGGTTCTCAGCAGGTGGAAGATCCCCTACATTCTTGTATTGTAAGACGAACTCTGTACCTGCTCTTCTGTAAAGTGAGATTGAGAAAAGAGTGTATGGTTACGGTTAATAACAGGTTCTATTTGGGTTCGGAATAATTGTGCAAGATGATTAATGGTATTGGGAACCTGCAATATTTTCAAGAATATACAGGGGAAATATAAGTTTGAAAACAGAAATCCAGGTAAGATTTGAAGCCCAGAAAGGCATTAGGCCTTTGAGTGGGATACTTAGCTTTGAATTATATTCTGCACAGATGTCTCAGATGAATCAATATACAATTGCCTTGTACCTTGGATGATTGAATGTCAAAGAGAACATCCAGTCAAAAGTGATAGTCGGTACGATTAAGACGAAAGTCGGTAGGTTTAGAAAGAAGAGTGAGTATAAGAGTGGGACCAAAAGTTCTTTAGCAATTAGCTTTCGGGTAGACAGTGAATGTAAATGTCAGCACATGTGAAGAGTCAGTCACAATAATGAACTGGGATAATATGTAGGGAAGCAGAAATCAATAGAGACATTAGGAAATCAGGCAAAGTATAAATTGTGTGGTAGGATTAGACATTTTCAACAGGATTGAGGTTGAATATATAATCTTAGGAAGAAACAAATATGTAGTCACCAATAGGATTGACATTAGAGAGCATTAGGCAACCTGGACATGATGTTTTTAGTAACGCATGCTCACTTTCACTTAGGCTTTGGTACAATCATAAGTGTGACGTTTTCATAATGTGTCCAGAATATTACTGTGATAAAATGTATATGTAGATCAGGTGACATGAGTATTTCTGCCAACATTTCTGGGAGCTACATTTTGAAGATGAATAAATTAGTATTGGGGATACAAATAGATGTACCCTGTGTCTATAAATATAGAAATAATGCATGAATAGACCATACTGTGAATAAATAATAAAAGTGGTTCAAACTTTAAATAATGGATTGAATTGATATCAGAAAATATACAGGGAATCTTATATTGATATACAATCATTCATTCCAATCAGTTACACATGTAATGGTAAAATTAGGGTTATGGTATATCATGAAGAATGTGTGAGTTTTGCTTCAAAATGATTATGAAAACCAAAATGAATGTGTTTGAAAATAAGTGTCATGAAAAGACCATTCAGGAAACTAGGAGTAATACATGTGTTCTGAAGCAGGAAATGATTGAAAATGAATCAAATGCGTATAAATTTGTGAACTTGTGGATGAAATATATATCCTATGATGTGAATAAACTGAAGAAATTGTAATGTACCAGTGTTGAACAAAATGAACTTCAAAATACACATCATGTCCGATAGATTTCTACTTGCATTGATGTTAAACTGTGTCAGTCACTGAAGAAATATTAGGATTGTATGCACCATTCACTTAAGTTAGTTTTCAGTACTAGAAAACAAATATGTATTTCAGGTGGATGAATATTTCTGAGAATAATCTTGTGAAAAGTTGATTATAAATCCACATACATGAACATAAATGAATTTAGGGAGTGTATATAAGACAAATATATTTCATATTTTGAAAAATCTGAAGAGTGTATATATATATACAAAACACACACACAGACAATAAAAAGTAGCAATATATATGCCAAACAAAATTCATCATGAAATATATATCATCCATAGATGCAAAAATATTTATGTTACTGAACATGGATTTATGTAAAATGTTGTTCTACTAGGAAGCTCACCCATAGATTGAATTTTGAGTTCCAACAGCGTTTATGGGGAGTGATCTCTTCTCACAATTTGTATCTGCCAAGTCAGCCTCCTCACAAGAATGTACGTGTGATTCCAAGTAGGATTCTATATGTGCAGATAAAAATACATGTGTTGAATAGGCTACAGAGAAATGGAGACAGGAATTCACATATTTGTTAACTTTAAAAACACATGGAGAACGATTTCAATTAAAAATTAACTAGATTTATAACACCTACCCTATATCATGCAAAAGGCAAGTCCAAATATACACCATGCCTCCTCTGAACTGCTTGTATTTCTATTCTGTTTGGGTTATTTTTCTCCATCATATTAGGATTAGTAGTCACAGTGTAGTAGGGTATGGGTTAGTGTCAGTTGTCCTGGCCGGCCGCACACATCAATGTGGGCAAGGAACCTAGTTGGGGAGGAATGAAGGGACAAGAGACACGAGAGATTACAGCAAGACTGGAGTTCTGATCATGCTGCAAACTTTTATTGTTCTCACATGGGAATTTATATGTTGTGGATGGGAAAGCTCTCTTATCGGCAGTTGCTGGATGTCTTCAGAAAGTTTGATAACCTCAGGATGTTGCAAGAAGACAGATGGCCGCAGGATGTCTCAGGGAGATAGATGGCTTCGGGATGTCTCCCAGGCAGGATATCTCCCAGGGGGCTGTTTCTTTTCAGTGTCAGGCTATTCTTTGAAGGAGAACTTCCTTCTAGCCCCTGACCTCTCTTTCTTATATAAAATATTTGACCATACCTTACCGGCCAATGTTTTAGGGGGTGATAGAGGCTCTGTTTCTCTAGCAGGCCTTAGAATATCTCCTGATTCGAGAGAGCATGTTTACTAGGAGATTTCGTGGTGGCCTTGGCATGTTTTGGGAGGAGACGGCTTTGAGGGGGAAGCAGGCCAACCACCATGCACCAGAGCGTGTCACTAAGAGGTCTTCTGTTTTGGGATCCGTGGATACATCCTCCTGCAGTCCATCCTGCACCCTCCGTTATTATGGCCTAACGTCCTCACTCCATGGGTGCATCCTCCCCCAAGTGGAGGGGCCCATGGAGGACGAACCCTTATGGCAATGGCAGAAGATGGTTGGTCAGAGCTGTTACTTATAGTTTAATGTAAGAAAGAGAGATCTGTGGGGATGTAAACTTAAGAAATAAGCCTGTGAGAAGGGTAGAACATCCTTTTAAATGTTGGCAGCATGGTCTTCCATCTCCAGGCGATGATAGTGGACCTGTATGGGCTTAGAGGCCAAAATATTAATCTGTTCTATAATAAATTGTACAAGCCTGTTTATAATGCAGGGTCCTATGGACACCATTAAAAGTAAACCCAACAAAGGGCCTAATAGGGGAAGAAGGTAGGGTAGAAATCCATTAAACCCAGTCCAGAGGGGATTTTCAAAAAGTTCCCTTCATCTCTTTTCTAGATCTTCTTGAAGCTGCTTAATTTTAGTGCGTACTATGGCTGATTTATTGGCATTAAAGCAGCATCGTTCCCCTAAGGCCAAGCAAATACCTCCCTGGTTAGCTGTCAGTAAATCTAAGCCTTCTCTGTTTTGAAGGAACACTTCTGCCAGGGAGTCTACTTGGTCCTGCAAATCTTTAATGGTTCCTGATATAGTTTGTACATCATTTATAAGTTGTTGAGACAGGCGACGCTAAGAGTGTATAGCCATGCCTAAGCCAGCTGTACCTGTGGCCACAGTAGTTGTTATTCCAAGGCTGGCAACGAGTGGTAAGGCCTGTATTGCCCGCCTGTGTCTTTTGACTGAGGTGTCTAGACTAGGAATGCATAGAGTTTCGTCTCCTGGGACAATAGTTATATCAGGGAGTAATACGGCAAGAACACAGCCAACGGTCCAATTCGATGGAAGCCTCGGGAAGGCCGAGTTTCCTCCACACATAAAAACTGTGCCATTGGAGGGACAAAGAGATGGGGTGGATGAGGAATAGTTTTGTACTGTTGAGCAATTTCCAAAGGAAGTAACTTCAACATCAATATCATAGGTATTATTTTGCATCGCGCCTAAAAGACATATTGTAAAAGTGCCTATAGACTGTACTTTTAAATGAAATCTGGGTTGGCATGTATTATCATCGTCTATGATAGAATTAATAGGAACTGCCATAGGCATGATTGCCCCTGTTGTCATGGAGAGCCAGCAATCACCAGCAAAGTTGGGGTTGGAATTATTAAGCAAGGAGAATGTAGTTTCCAGAATATCTAATGTATTGTTATCTAAACCTGGGAGCTGGCATTTTTGGCTATATTAAGGGATGATATGTGAGCTCAGGGATTTGGGGTTTCAAAAGTTTGATTATCTGAGGATGCTTGACAGCATAAGGGAATCCTCCACCATCAGTGACCCCTGTAGGTGCCTTAATGGGGCACCAGGAGGGTTTACCAACAGGGCCTTGGCACCCAGCTGACTGTAGCTTGGTGTATTTGCCTTCTCCTCCCCGGTCAAAAAGAACGGGGGTATAATGAATAGTGGTCCCTCCTGCTGCATGAGTTTTAGTTAGGGAGGCTTCAAAAAATTGTTCTCCCTGCTTGTTAACACAAATTGAGGCCGACGCATAACAAGTGGCATGCATCGCTTGGGTATGCGTTCAAGTTGCAGAACAATTTTGGAGAACTTTACTTGTACTAGGGGGAATAATCTTTGGCTTGTTAACACATACCAATTTAGGCTGATGAACTCCTCTGAGTTTATGGTCAACCTCGGCCCGGAGGTAAGCCACCTTAGTCACGCAGTCAGCAGTCTGGGTCATACTAGTGGGAGCCTGAGTCCAAGATCCTCCCTTGCGTTCACAGGGAGGGCCAAAAAGGTACTCCATGATGTTGGAAGGTGGAGGGCCAAAGCCTCCGTGTACAATCCTGTTTAGCATAAGTGCCTTAAGTAGGATCCTCACACAGATTGTTGGCTGCATCTGAAAAAGAGGAAAATTTGTCCTCAGGGGGAGGGCCTCCATCCCCGTGTTGAGGTAAGCCATTAACCTGTTTAACCAGGCGTTCTGGTAACCATCTTGGGGCTGCTTGCTCTTCGTCCAAAACACAAGCTGAGCCTCGTCCACAGATGAGGACAGGACCTGGGCGTTTCTATTTATTTGTAAGGGGATTGTGGCACATAACAGGTGGGTGAACAGAATTGGACGAGGATTGCCTGTGTCAGTCTGCAGCCGAATGGCCTTCATTGTCTAGGGAAAGAAAAATAAGGGCAAATAATGCATGATTAAGGCGATGCCTGTGAGTGGTAAATACAAGTGCAGAAGCATTAATGCGGGTTAGCCAAGTCTTTAGGTAAGGTGGGCACGTTCCACAATGCCTGAGACTTGTATGGAATTCCAGTAGTATGCCAAATTTGCGAGGTAGCACAAAACTGTTTAAACTTGGCACTGGTATATGCAGGACAATTATCTTTTTTTAATATGTATTGGTTTACCCATTACAGAAAACGCCGAAACAAAATGAGAAAGGACATCTTTGATAGCCTCTCCAGAATGTGGTGATGCGAAAATAAGGCCACTGAAGGTATCTACAGAAACGTGTACATATTTGGTTTTTCCAAATTCAGAAAAATGAGTAACATCCATTTGCCAAAACTGATTGGACAGTAATCTTCGGGGGTTAACTCCCAAGTGTTGAATGGGGAGGGAGACAGGGCAACCAGGGCATGGTTTTACTATTTCTCGTGCCTGTTGTCTGGTAATTTTACATAGTTATCGAAGGTTCTGGGAATTTAGATGGTGAAGATTGTAACTCCGTGGCCTTTTGAGTGCAGCCAACAAAAATTGGAAAGATGAAACGAGTTGCTGCATCAGCTTTGGCATTACCTTGTGTTAGAGGGCTGGGAAGATCAGAGTGTGCCCTGCTGTGTCCTAAGAAAAATGGGTGTTGTCTGGCCTGAATTAGCTGCTGAAGCTGGTGAAACCGATGGGCGAAATTGGAAGAAGCCTTAATGGTGGGTGAAATCTCAAGCAGGCGCACAGAATGAGCAATGTAGGCACTGTATGTATAAATATTAACAGGATTATCAAAAAATGTTTTAAAAACTTGTGTTATTGCAAACAATTCCACAAACTGTGCTGAATGATAGACAGTATAAAAGGTGTTAGGCTGGTTATTGACAACAAAGACTGCTCGGCCATTACTGGAACTGTCTGTAAAGACAGTAAGGGCTTGAGGAATGGGAGCCTTTTGAGTAATTTTGGCAAAAATAAATGGATGTAACTGGACAAAATGTAAAAGGGGGTCATTGGGTATGTGGTTATCAATTGTTCCCAAAAAGCCTGATAAGGCAATATGCCATTCATCCTCCGTCTGTAGTAAAAATTGGATTTGGTCTTTAGTATATGAAATTAAAATATTATCATGGTCTTTGCCAAAATGTTGTCGAGATAGCAAACGACTTTTAAAAATAATAGAAGCTACCTGAGCAAAAAAACAGTAATAACCTTGGAGAATGTGGTGGGTAAATGGACCCAAAGCAAAGGCAGCCTTTATTTCTAAAATGTGTATTTCGTTGCCAAAATATTCCTGTGGGTGTATGAGGAGTGTGTAAAATAACCAGAACCAGAGGAAGGTTATAAGAATGTTCTGTAAAAAACTGTTTGGCAATGGCTTCTGTGACTTGGTTTAATGTCTGTCATGCCTCGGGAGTAAGTTTTTGAGGGGAGGAGGGGTGGGAATCACCTCTCAAAATATCATTAAGGGAAAAAAGTACACAAGGTGGTAATTTTAAATATGTTTTTAGCCATTGAATATTCCCCAGGAATTTTTGAAAATCATTAAGGTTTTGAAGATGGTCCACCCATAGTGGTATCTTAGGAATTTGGATCTGATTATCTTGAAGTTTAAGGCCCAAATAGGTATAACAGTCCTGTGTTTTAACCTTATTAGGAGCTATCTGTTGTCCCAAGAAAGTGAGGATTTTGTAAATGTCCAAGTAACAATTATTAAGGTCATGGTTATTAGGTGCAGCAATTAACAAATCATCCATATAATGTAAAATATAAATTTGTGGCCATAGCTCTCTCACAGGGTCTACTGCTTGAGCAACGTATTTTTGGCAAAGACTAGGGCTGTTGGCCATACCTTGGGGAAGAACCTTCCATTGAAATCTCTGCATAGAGCCCTGAAAATTAATGCGAGGGAGACTAAAGGCAAAATAGGGTCTATCCGCAGGATGTAAAGGAATGGTAAAAAAACAATCTTTTAACTCAATAATCATTTTACAATAGATTTTGGGAATAGCCACTGGTGTGGGAATGCCTGGCTGTAGTGCTCTTATTGGGCACATAGCTTTATTAATGGCACACAAATATTGTAAAAGGCACCACTT
Source organism: Callospermophilus lateralis (assembly GCF_048772815.1). NCBI lineage: Eukaryota > Metazoa > Chordata > Mammalia > Rodentia > Sciuridae > Callospermophilus > Callospermophilus lateralis. The sequence goes on from NW_027515613.1 coordinate 9,651,764, forward strand.
TCCTGATTTTTACTTGATAACAAAAATTGGAGTATTCGATGTTGAGGTTGAGGGCTCTACATGGCCGTCTGCCAGCTGTTCCTGCACTAACATGGAGGCAGCCTCCATATTTTCTTGGGTAAGTGGCCATTGATGCACCCACACAAGAGTCTGAGTTTCCCAAATAATTTTATCTCCATGGGGTACAGGAGAGTCAGAGACCGACAATAAAATCCGAATACCCAAGTCCATATGTATTTGTTTTTTGTATGGATTTTATTGGCTCAACCAGTCCTTGTCTCAGTCTCCCAAGGCCTGTACCAGGGACAAAATTTATATGAAGCATTTGATGAGTTACCATGGAATTGGGACTGGCATGAATAACTTCCATTTGACTCAAAATATCTCGGGCCCATAGGTTAACAGGGAGGTCAGGAACAACGAAAAGAGTGACAATTCCCTTATTACCCTCTTTATAAGTCCAGCTAAGAGCCGTAGAGCTGACCAGAGGATTTTTTGACTGTCCTATCCCTTTAAGGTCAGTCAAGGATGAGGTGAGGGTCCAAGCTGATGGCCAATATTTTTGAGAAATAATTGTGTCATCAGCTCCAGTATCTAGAATTCCTTGGAATTCCTTTCCTTCAATAAGTAAGGAAATTGTGGGTCTTTTGTGAGAAACGGGTTGAACCAAATTTACATAAGAGCAGCCCAAGAAGGCAGTCCCCTGCGGTAGGTTTGGGCGGTGGAAGTGCCTCCTGGATTCAAGGGAAGGAGTATTAATTGTGCAAGACTTGTTCGTGCTGGGATGGCCACAACTCCATTAATAGCTGTGGCCAGTATTTTTTTCTCCAGTAAAATCATTATTATTAATGCCATGGAAGACCTGAACACCATGTAAGTTAGTAGAGGCTCTCCCAAAAATAAGGGCACACATATGAGATTGAGGGGGACCCATAATTCCAGTGGGTATTATCTGGGGTCCTTGCATTGAGTCCAATATAGTATCGGTGGTGGCACAGAGGTCCAATCCTGCGCTGCCTGGAGTGGCTAGTTGGAGGGAGGCAATTGTGGAGAAGAATTTTGAGGTAGGTTGGGAGTTTGGGAGGGAACAAATCTTATTGCCCCTGGGTTTGTCCTGGGGGATGTCGTGGCCCGGGGCTGGCCCCGCAGGGAGTTTCCCAAGAAGCAGGAAAAAATAGGCTGTCTGAGGGCATTTGTCTTAGATCTACACTCACTGGCCCAGTGATGACCTTTACCACATCTAGGGCAAAGGATAGCTTGGGGCGGTATAGCCCCAGTTGAAGGAGACGCTATTCCTAGGCTTTTTTTGCCTGTCGGACACTTGCCTGCAAAATGGCCAGGTTGTTTACAAGTAAAGCAAGTACGTGAGCCAGGATTGTGAAAGGTCTTGGTAAAGGTGGCACCTAGGGCAAGACCCATGGCATGGGTTGCACCTACCCCTGCATAGTGTCTAATAAAGTCAGAAAGTTTCCCTTTATCCTTATGTGGTTGAAGAACATCCTGACATGCCGGGTTGGCGTTTTCAAAGGCAAGATGTTTTACAAAAGCGCTTTTGCTTTCGCTTGGTCCAAGCAAGCATTCCACAGCTAGGTTAAGCCGGGGAACAAAGTCGCTATAAGGCTCGTCGGGCCCTTGTCAAATTTTTGCCAGGGAAGTGGTAGCCGAGGCTTTTGAGGGAGGTGTCTCCAAGCATGTAAGCCAGCCATCTGAATCTGCATCAAAAGTCCAGCAGGGAAATGTGCCTGTTTAGTTTTATTGTCAAAAGGCTCATTGCCCACTAGCTTAACATAAGTCCTGGATTTAGAGAAGGCCTTAGTTAAAATTTTTTGAGCAGTTTCCTGACAGTGCTCATTGAAATCTGCATTCCATAACAGGAAGTCTCTGGCACTGAGGGTAGCTTGGTCTAAAAATTTCCAATCATTGGCAGTAAGTCATTGTGTGCTGTGGCTTTCTAATAAAGCCAACGTGTAGGGTGCAATGGGGCCATAGTGAGCACAAGCCTTTTTAAGTTTTTCAGGAAAATGCAGGCTTAATTTTTTGTAGACTCTGGGTTCCTGCCTGCCTAGGACTGAACTCCTCATCCTCTGAGTCCTGATCTCCTTAATCCATTTCCCCACTTCCTCCTCTTTATCCTCGTCTAATTCTTTGACCTCAGCCTTGGCAGGCTTATCTATCAGACTGGTGGTGACTGGGAAGGCGAGCACAGGTCAATGGAGTGGCTTCGCCTTTGTATTAGACCACTGTAGGCCAGTTGCTTTGACTCCATACCTAAGGCTAATGAAGAGAGCTCAGAGTGAAGGGATCTTAATTCTTTTAAAGGTTGGATCTGTTCCTGTGTATGTTGAAAGGATGCTCACAAAGGAGCCAGTTTAGGCAAGGGAAGTGGGGAGAAAATATCGGGGGGGGGCATTTGTTCCCTGAAGGGCCAGAGCACAAAAGGCAGGAGGGATATAGGAGGGAGGTGGATGTGTAAGTCCTATAGGCTGTGGCAGGGTCTTGAGAGGTGGAGGGTCTTCTGAATGGTAGCGAGATGCTTCCTTCTCCAAGGTAGCCTCCTCTACAGGGGTCAATGAGTCTCCGGTATTTAAAACTGGATAAAGGCAGTTGGTAATCATTGGAGCCTTATTCATTAGGGTGGTATTTTGAGGGGGACCAGGAAGGTTCCCACGGTCCTGGGGAGCCTGAGAAGGGTCTATGTCTATACTAACTGATGGGCATGCCGAGGGGATATGAGAAGTATTTGCATAGTCTCTTTCCCAACCTTGACAACTTTTAAGGTACCATTGTCAAAGGGTGAACTTTTAAGAATTCTATTAATTAAGTTCCAGTAAGAAAAGGTGGGAACAGGCACTTTTTCTGGGCCAAAGGATTCATAATAATCTTTTAAACAGTCTCCTACTCTAAGCCATCTTTTACCATCAATGGTCCTTTCAAGAGGAAACCATGGACACTGCTCTCTTATGTGTGAAAAGAAAAAAAATTTAAGTCTTTTTTCTTAATACGCGCCCCCATGTCTGGAAGGACTCCTTGTAGCCTGACAAAAACAAATCATGTGACGAAACTGCTTGCCCCATGGTGGGTCAATCACCGTGTGTCATCCCCACCCTCCTCCTGGATCTGTCTCTCGGTGGTGTCTTCTGCGGTTATTGCAAGCTCCGCTTGACCAAATCTTCCAGGAGGACGGGGTCCCCCTCAATCAAAAGCTCGAGCCCCAGTCAGTCGGCGCCAGATGTCCTGGCCGGCAGGACACATCAACGTGGGCAGCGAACCTAGATAGGGAGGAATGAAGGGACAAGAGGCACGAGAGATGACAGCAAGACAGGAGTTCTGATTAAGCTGCAAACTTTTATTGTTCACACAGAGGTATTTGTATGCTGGATGTGGGAAATCTCTCTTATCGGCACTTCCTAGATGTCTTCACAAGGTGAGATAACCTCAGGAAGTTTCAGAAAGACAGGTGGGCACAGGATGTCTCAGGGAGACAGATGGCTACAGGATGTCTCCCAGACAGGATGTCTCCTGGTGGCTGTTTCTTGTAAGTGTCAGGCTATTCTTTGAAGGAGAATTCCTTCTACCTCTGACAGTCAGGGATTCAGTATTTCGAATAGAAAATTGGAAAATGAATCCAATGTGTATGCAAATATATGCTACCCAAAAGTCTTCCCACTCTCATTCAGAACAATGCCTTGACATTACCTTCACCCCAAGTAAGACACAATAAGAGGAGAAGAGTTAGAAAATCTGTGAATACACATCTGGAATGGAAAATGCTCAGTAGTTAACAACCTTGGAGGTGGTAGAGGTGTTTTGAAAAGTAAGGTACATGGTAAAAACTCCACAAACATGAAGCTCTCTAGGCCTAAAGACTTCTTGAGAAACTGCCTCTGAGGTTGGGCACTTGAAATATATGTTTTTGTCAGGAGTTTTAACTTCCTTTGTAGTGAGACCATCAAATCTGGGTCTGCTTCTGTGTAACCTGGAGCACATGGTTTCTTTTTTTCCAATAAACATGAGGCAGCAGGGCTGAATTCTCTCTTTGTAGGTAATTTGTTGCCATTTGGGGGCAAAGTGTCTCCCAGTGTGGACTTTGAAGCCATTTGGTCTTCCTCTACTTTTCATGGTGTTTCTTGCAGCTACACTGGGAGTTTTGTATTTGCTTCATGAAATACGAGGAGGTCAACTAGGACAGAGTGCTGGAGGGAGTTCTGTCACGTGTGTTGGTTAAGGGTCTGCAGGAGAGTGCACCAACCAGGCTTCTATCCCACATAGCTTGCCTCCTTGACAATAGAAATTTGATTCTAAACATTGCCCTGAAACCTCTCCGTATAACAAGATGCCTTTACATACAAGGGTATGGGGGCTGCACCATGTCAGTCACAAACCATTTGGAAGCCAATGGCAGATCCACATGACCCCATCACAGATGTTTTAACAGACACCTACACTCCACTGCTCTAGGCCGAATACTCATCGGGCTCCAAATTACTGGCATCTCTGTTCTACACGATTTTCATGAAACCCAGTCAATCAAGGCACTGTCTGGTACACTCATGATCATCTATAAGACATCCAAAGGTTCTCCACTGACACCTGTTCATGAGAATTTCAAAAATTTAATGGTATTTATCTAGCCTTTTTTCAAGGATGAAGTTTGAGGCACTGTGGGGTTTACTTCATTCAGGAACCATTAAATGGAGAGGAAGCTCATTTCAATGAAATCTCTGGAGAATTCTAACAGGCAATGCTTCCCAACGACAGGCTAAAAGGTCACATTAAGCCAGGCGTTTGAGGTCTACAATGTGTGATCCTTTTGTGTTTTGACTTGCAACTATGGCTGCCAATTCTTTAAGAATAAAATCATGTGATATCCTTCCTGAGATTCCCAGTGCTCTGTGGAAAGCCACCCTGGGCCTTGATCTCAGTTTCCAAGGGCGACTCTCATGTGTGGCCTCCTAAAATCCCATCACAATACATGGCAATACTTCTTTGAGGTCAGTTCCATAACTCAGTCTCTAAGGGGAATCACACCAGTGTTCAAGCCCAGGTGGCCTCAGTCATCTCTTCCAACGGCCACAAAAATGACCACAATTAAAACCAAAACACTCCCACATGGCCCTCATCTTCTTCCATATAGACACTAATCATAACCTCAGGCTGTAGGTTTCCATGAGGGCCAAAGCCAAAGACAGTATCCAAAATAAGGTCCCTTTCTCCCATTTGCCTAAAGTCAGTGTGGCAGGGACACCCTTCCTGTGAACCAGGAGTGATCTAAGAGGCCTGCCCTTAATACTGCTCTGATTCTCCATTTTGTGGCCTAATCACTGTGGGGTTTAGATTCCTTATGTTAATTGGGGTCATGAGAAAACCCAAGCACCTATGGCCTAGCCTCTGTAGTGATTTGAAGAACTCATTTGACCCAAAGGATCACTATTCTCAAAGATGGAGGTCAGGAACCTTACAGAGGAAGGTGAGAGACTTCATCCACAATGACTGCTCTTTTGGCTATTTTGGTTTTGGATGCACACATGGGATTTTTTTAGATCCATTAGGTCCTGAGAATCTAAGCCACAACCTCACACAGGGCCAAGAAGCTGATTCAGACACATCCCTTTCCAAAGCAATTAAGCCAAGAGCCAAAGGTGATGCCCATTCATTTCCATTTGAAAACTCTTCAGTCTTCACAAAGGGGTGGCCTGAGGCAAAGACCTTTCTGACATTCAGGGCAATAATACAATAGGTAAGCAAAAGGCCCAAAGCAGGGTTTCTCCACTGAGACTTTCCTGGTCACACTGATATCTGAGTTTTCTGAGATGCTCACCATTGCCTTCAGCTATCCAGTACATGGCCATGTCACAGAGCTTAAAGGTGGTACATATCTTGGACACAAAACCATGAGCCTATTCTGGAGTTTGGCCAAAATTCAGAAATAAAATAGGAACTTAGGAAGATATTAGGAGTGGCCGATCCATATGGCAAGCCGCAGACCATTCATAAATAGGACAGGATGAATGCTGGTAAGATTTCTACTAGATAGGACATATGTATTGATGCACTCTCTATTCTAATGTCTACAACCACGGACACAGTGGAATACACAGACATAGAAACACTCGCCTTGTCAAAAGACTTACTAGAAACATTTCACACCAAACCAAACAAAACGACTTTCCTACCTATTCTCAGAACATGAGACAAAATGACAAACCCACACCCACACCCACACCCACACCCACACAGACCCCCAAGCAGGTCTGTGAAAATATGGAGTGACCTTTGACTGGTGGGCCATAATATATTCCCCCATAATGGGCTGTCCTGTCTCAGATCTGGTCTCCGTGTCCAACTCTGTGAAGCTGTTAGGAGCCAGCGGTGAGCCAGTACCTTCTTTCTCAGGAAAGGCCCCTCCTCAAACCTTCCTGGCATTAGGCTATCCTCACATCAGTAGGTACCAAGAAAGACTGTCTCTGTCCTTGGAAAATCCAAACAAGTTTGAACACTGGGACATGAACTGGGACTAGCTCTGGGTGCCTGACTTCCTGTATCCCAAGTTCAGAGAGTTCCTTCATCAAGGAAGTGAGGTGATGTCACTTCCTTCAGGAACTAAATGAGGTCACTGCCTTGACAACAACTTTGTCCTAAAAGTTGCTTGTAAGAGTCCCATGAGATGGAGGATGCACCTACTCGCTCTGACATTTTCACAAGTTAGAATGGTATATCAACCATAGGCACCCGGGAACAGCTCTCCACACAGGCCTGGTTTGGTCCATCTTCTCTACATTAAGATGAAAGAGGCTGATTCAGACACATCCCTTCATCTTGACCAGGTTGTTTACCATGGAAGTTGACTTTTCCTCCCTCAGGTCCTTCATAGCTGCCTACATCTTCTTCATGGATCATTTCTGCATGGACCTTTGAGGTTCTCAGCAGGTGGAAGTTTCCCTACACTCCTGTATTGTAAGGCCAACTCTGTCCCTGCTTTTCTACAAAGTTAGATTGAGGGAACAGTGTATGGTTTGGGTAATAACAGGTTCGATTTTGTTAGGAATCATTCTGAGCGATGAATAATGGTAATTGGGAACCTGCGATATTTATTAAATTATATTGGTAAAATATATGTATGAAAACAGAAATCTAGGATTTGAAGCCCAGAAGGGCATTGGGCCCATGATTGGGATACGTAGTGTTGAATTAGGTTCTGAACAGATGTCTCAGATAAATCCATTTACAATGGCATAGGACCTTGTACATTGGATGATTGAATGAGGAAGAGAACATCCAGTCAAAAAGGGATAGTCGGTAGGATTAGGTAGATAGTCGGTAGGTTTAGGAAGAAGAGTGAGTACAGGATTTGGACGGAAATTTCTTTAGCAATAGGGTTTCAGTTAGAGAGTGAATGTAAATGTCAGCACATATGAAAATTCAGTCACAATGATGAACTTTGAAAAATATGTAGAAAAGCAGATAATAATAGAGACTTTAAAAAATCTGGCAAAGTATAAAGTGAGTGATAGGATTAGACATTTTGTACAACGTTGAGTTTGAATATATAATCTTAAGAAGAAACAAATATGCAGTGACCATTAGTATTGACATTTGAGAGCATTAGGAAACCTGGACATGGATGCTTTTAGTAATCCATGTTCACTTTCCTTTTAGGCTTTGGTACAATCATAAGTGTGACCTTTGCATTTTTTGTCCAGAATATTACTGTCATAGAATGTATATGTGGATCAGGTGACATGAGCATTTCCTCAAGCATTTCTGGGAGTAAGGTTTTCAAGAGCTATAAATTAGTATTGGGGGTACAAAGAGGTGTACCCTATGTCCATGAATATAGACATAATGCATGAATAGACCACATTTTGAATAAATAATTTAATTGTTCCCACTTTAAATAATGCATTGAATTAATATATGAAATATTATAAGAAATCTTGTATTGATATAATATCATTCATTTCAACCAGTAATACATCTAAATGTAATATTAGGGTTATGGATTATCATGAAAGGTGTGTGAGTATTGCTTCAAAAGTGATCCTAGAAATCGAAAATAATGTGTTTGGAAAGAAGTCTCATAAAAAGACCAGTCAAGAAACATGGAGGAATACATGAATCTGAAGAAGAAAATGATTGAATGTGAAACAAATGCCTATAAACTTGCGAACTTGTGGATGAAATATATATCCCATGATGTGAATAAATTGAAGAAATAGTAATGTACCAGTGTTGAATAAAACGAACATCCAAATACACATCATGTCCCATAGGAATCTACTTGCATTGATGTTAAACTTGGTCAGTTACTGTAGAAATATTAGGATTTGTATGCACCATTCACTAAAGTTAGTTTTCAGTACTAAGAAACAAATATGTATATCAGGAGAATGAATATTTTGAGAATACTCTTGAGAAAATTTGATTATAAATCCACATACTTGAATATGAATGAGTTAAGGGAGTTTATAATAAGACACATATTTCATATTTTGAAAAATCTGGAGAATTTATATATATATATATATATATATATATATATATATATATATATATATATATATATATACACACACACATACACACACACAAACACACACGGACATTAAAAATAGCATAATATATGCTATAGGAAATTCACCATGAAATTTATATCATCCAGAGATCCAATAATATTTATTTTATTTAACATGGATTTATGTATAATGTTGTTCAACTAGGAAGCTCACGCATAGGTTGAATTTTCAGTTCTAAAGCGCTTAGGAGGAGTGATCTCTTAAAATTTGTATCTGCCAAGTCAGCCACTTCACAAGAATGTACGTGTGGTATCAGGTAAGATTCTATAATTGCATGTAAAAATACATGTGCTGAATAGGCTACAGAGACAGGGAAACAGGAATTCACATATTTGTTAACTTTAAAACACATGGAGAAATATTTTAACAAATAATTGACTAGATTTATAACTCCTACCCTAAATAATGCAAAAGGCAATTCCACTATACACCATGCCTTCTCTGAACTGCTTGCATTTCTATTTTTTTGGTTTATTTTTCTCCACCTTATTAGGATTAGTTGTCAGAGTCTAGTAGGGTAGGTGTTAGTGTGAGGTATTCAGTATTTTGAAAGGAAAATTGGAAAATGAATCCAATGTGTATGTAAATATGTGATACACAAAAATCTTCCCACTCTCATCCAGAACAATGCCTTGACATTACAATCGCCCAGAGTAAGACACAATTAGAAGAGAAGAGTTAGAAAATCTGTGAATAAATATCTGGAATGGAATATGCTCAGGAGTTCACAATCTTGGAGGAGGTAGAGGAGATTCCAAAAGTAAGGGACAGTGTAATCATTCCAAAAACATGGAGCTCTGCTGGCCTAAAGACTTCTTGAGAAACTGCCTCTGAGTTTGGGCACTTGGAATATATGTTGTTGTCGGGAGCTTCAGCTTCGTTTGTAGTGAGACCATCAAATCAGGGTCTTCATCTATGTGACCTGGAGGACATGGTTTCTTATTTTCCACTGAACATGAGTCAGCAGTGCTGAATACTCTCTTTGTAGGTAAACTGTGGACACGGGGGGCTAAGTGTATCCACATGGGCCTGTGAAGCTATTTGGTCATTCTCCACTTTTCGTGTTGTTTTTTGGTGCTGCACTGGGATTTTGGTATTTGTTTCACGAAATACAAAGAATTCAACTGTTACTCTGTGCGTGAGGGAGTTCTGTCACATGTGGTGGGTCAGGGTCTGCAGGGGAATGCACCAAACAGGCTTATATCCCACATAGTTGCCCCCTTGACCATAGCAACCTGATTCTTAATATTTCCCTAAAACCTCTGCATATAACAAAATGCCTTTGCATTGAAGGGACTGCTGGCTGCACCATATCAGTCACAAGCAATTTGGAAGCCAAAGGCAGATCCACATGACCACACCGCAGATGTTTTATCACACACCTGCCCACCACTGCTCTAGGCCCACTCCTCAGGAGGCTCCAACTTCCTGGCATCTCTGTTCTGCACAATTTTTATGAAAACCAGTCAATCAAGGCACTGACTGTTATTCTCATGATCAGCCACAAAATATTCAAAGAATCTCCAGTGCCAACTTGTCACAGGAATTTTAAAAATTTCATGATATATTGACCTAGCCATTTTTCAAGGATGAAGTTGGAGGCATTCTGGAACTATTAAATGGTGAGGAAGCTCATTTCAATGAAATATCTGGAGATGTCTCACAGGAAAGGCTTCCCAAAGAGTGGCCAAAAGGTCACATGAATCTTTGAAAATTGAGGTCTACAATGTGAGGTCCATGTGTGTTTTGACTCTCAAAAATGGTTGCCAAGTTTTTCAGAATAAAATCATGTGATATCCTGGCTGAGATTTCCAGTGCTCTGTGAATAGCTACCCTGGGCCTAGATCTCAGTTTCCAAGGGCGACTATCGTGCGTGGCCTCCTAAAATTCCAACACTATTCATGGCAATACTTCTCTGAGTTCAGTACGAGAACTCAGTCTTTATGCGGAATCCCACCAAAGTTCAAGCCAAGGTGGACCATGTCATCTCTACTAACCGCCACAAAAATGACTATAATTAAAACCAAAACACTCCCACATGGCCCTCATTTTCTTCCATACAGACACTCATCATAACCTCTGGCTGGAGGTTTCCGTGAGGGGTGCAGCCCAAGACAGTGTCCAAAATAAGCTCCCTTGCCCCTCATTTGCCTAAAGTCAGGGTGGCCTGGACACCCTTCCTGTGAACTAAGAGTGATCAAATAGGCCTGCCGTTTATTTTGCTCTGCTTCTTAAATTTGAGGCCTACTGATGGTGGGATTTAGATTCTTCATGTGAATTGGAGTCATGAGAAAACCCAGTCACCTATGGGCTAGTATCTGCAGGGCTTTGAAGAACTTATTTGACCCAAAGGAGCCCTATTCTCACTTGATGGAGGTCAGGAACCTTACCAAGGAAGGAGAGAGACTTCATCCACAATGATTGCTCTTTTGGACATTTTGCTTTTGGATGCATACATGGGATCTCTCTTTAGATCCATCAGGTTCAGAGAATCTAAGCCACAGAATTACACAAGGTAAAGGGGCAACAGAACAATAGGTAAGGAAAAGGCCCAAAGCATGGTTTCTCCACTGAGTCTTTACTGGTCACACTGATATCTGAGTTTTCTGAGATGCTTGCCATGCCCTTCATTTAACCAATACATGGCCGTGTCACAGAGCTTGGAGGTGGTACATATCTTGGACACAAAACCATGAGCCTATTCTGGAGAGTGGCCAGAATTCAGGAAGCAAACAGTAACTTAGGAAGATAGTAGGTGTTGCCGATCCATAAGGCAAGACGCAGTCCATTCATAAATTGGGAAGGATGAATGCTGGGAAGCTTTCTACTAGACAAGACTCATCCATTGATGCATTCTCTTTGCTAATGTCTACAACCATGGACACAGTGAGATACACAGACATAGAAACACTCGCCTTTTCATACGACTTTCTGGAAACACTTTACTCCAAACCAAACAAACCGACTTTCGGACATATTCTCAGAGCATGAGAAAAAAACCACAAACCCACACCCACAGCCAGATAAGCACCTCCTTCCTCCAAGTAGGTTTGTGACTATCCGGAGTGTTCTCTGACTGATAGGCCATACTATGTTCCCCCAAATAGCCTCTCCTATCTCACATCTGGTGTCCATGGGCAATTCTGTGAAGTTGTCAGGAGCCAGCAGTGAGCCACTACCTTCTTTGTCAGGAAAGGCCCCTCTTCAGAGCTTTCCTGTCATTTGTCCATCCTCACATCAGTAGATACCAAGAAAGACTGACTCTGTCCTTGTTAAATCAAACAAGTGAGACCACTAGGCCTGGGACTGAGACAGGCTCTACATGCCTGGCTTCCTGAATCCCAAGTTCAGAAAGTGCCATCACCAGAAAAGTGAGGTGAGGTAACTTCTTTCAGGAACTGAATGAGGTTACTGCCTTGGCAACCAGTTTGTCCTAACACATGCATCCAAGGTTCCCATGACATGTAGGCTGACCGTATTTCTGTGACACTTTCACAAGTTAGAATGGTATATCAACCATAGGCACCCGGGAACAGCTCTCCACACAGGCCTCATTTGGTCCATCTTATCTACATTAAGAAGAGAGAGGCTGATTCAGACAAAAGCCTTCATCCCGACCAGGTTGTTTGCCATGGAAGATGACTTTTGATCTCTCAGGACCTTCATACCTGCCTACATCTTCTCCAGGGATCAATTCTGAATGGACCTTTGAGGTTCTCAGCAGGTGGACAATCCCCTACTTTCCTGTATTGTAAGACCAACTCTGTCCCTGCTCTTTTATAAAGGTAGATTGAGGGAACAGTTTATGGTTAGGGTTAATTACATGTTTGTTTTGGGTTAGGAACCATTTTGCTGGATGAATAATGGTATTGGGAATCTGTGATATATATAAGAATATAGAGTTGAAAAATATGTATGAAAACAGAAATTTAGTAAGATTTAAAGTCCATATTGGCATTGGGCCTTCGATTGGGATACTTAGCTTTGAATTACGTTCTGCAGTGATGTCTCAGATAAATCGATAATCAATGACATAGGACCTTGTACCTTGGATGATAGATTGTAGAAAAGAACATCCACTCAAACAGGGATAGTCCATAGGATTAGGAAGATAGTCAGTAGGGTTTGCAAGAAGTGTGAGTACAGGATATGGACCAAAAGTTCTTTATCAATAGGGTTTCGGTAATAGAATGAATGTCAATGTCAGCACATGTGAAGAGTCAGTCACATAGGTAAACTGGGGAAAATATGTAGGAAAGGAAACATCAATAGAGGCAGTAGGAAATCAGGCAAAGTATAAAGTGAGTGATAGGATTAGACATTTTAACAGGGTTGATATTCACTATATAATCTTCAAAGAAACAAATATGTAGTCACCAATAGGATGGACATTTGAGAGAATTAGGCAACCTAGACATCAATGTTTTTAATAATCCATGCTCCCATTCAATTTAGGCTTTTGTACAAACATATGTTTGATCTTTGCATTTTGTATCCAAAATAGTACTGTGATAAAATGTATATGTAGATCAGGTGACATAAGTATTTTTTCCACCATTTCAGGGAGCAATATTTTGAAGATGTATAAATTAGTATTGCGGGTACAAAGAGGTGTACCCTGTGTCTATGAATATAGAGATAATGCATGAATAGATGATACTGTGGATAAATAATATAACTGATTCCACTTTAAATAATGGATTAAATTTATATCTTAAAATATATAAGAAATCTTATATTGATACACAGTCATTCATTCCTATCAGTTATACATCTAATGGTAATATTAGGGTTATGGTTTGTCATTAAGGGTGTGTGAGTTTTGCTTCAAAAGTAATTATGGAAATCGAAAATAATGTGTTTGTAAAGAAGTCTCATGAAGAGACTAGTTAAGAAACATGGAGGAATACATGTGTTCTGAAGCAGGAAGTAATTGAAAGTGAAACAAATTGATATAAATTAGCGAACTTGTGGATGAAATATATATCCTATGATGTGCATAAACTGAAGAAATAGTAATGTACCAGTGTTGAAAAAAAATGAACATCAAAATACATGTCATGTCCCATAGGAATCTACTTGCATTGATCTTAAACTTGGTCAGTAACTGTAGAAATATTAGGATTTGTATGCATCATTCACTGAAGTTAGTTTTCAGTACTAGGAAACAAATATGTATTTCAGGTGGATGAATATTTCTGAGAATAATCTTGTGAAAAGTTGATAATAAATCCACATACATGAACATGAATAAATTTAGGGAGTGTATAATAAGACACATATATTTCATTTTTTCAAAAATCTGGAGAGTGTATATATATATATATATATATATATATATATATATATATATATATATATATACACACACACACACACACTCACACAGACATTAAAAAGTAGCAATATATATGCCAATCAAAATTTATCATGAAATATATATAATCCACACATCCCAAAATATACTTTTTACTGAACATGGATTTATATATAATTTTGTTCAGCTAGGAAGGTCACCAATAGTTTGAATTTTCAGTTCCAACAGCATTAAGAGGAGTGATCTCTTTTCACAATTTGCATCTGCCAAGTCAGCAACCTGTCAAGTATGTACATGTGATACCAGGTAGGATTCTATATGTGCATATAAAAACACATGTGCTGAATAGGCCACAGAGAAAGGGAGAGAGGAATTCACATATTTGTTAACTTTAAAAACACATGGAGAACTGTTTTAATTAAAAATTGACTAGATTTATAATTCCTACCCTATATAATGCAAAAGGCAAGTCCAATTATACAACATGACTCCTCTGAACTGCTTGTATTTCTATTCTGTTTTGGTTATTATTCTCCATCATGTTAGGATTAGTAGTCAGAGTCTAGTGGGGTATGTGTTAGTGTCCAAAATAAGCTCTCTTACCCCTAATTTGCCTAAAGTCATGGGGGCCTGGACACCCTGCATTTGAAGCAGGAGTGATAAAATAGGACTGCAGTTAATACTGCTCTGCTTCTCCATTTTGAAGCCTACTGCCTGTCAGGTATAGATTCTTTATGTGATTTGGAATAATGAGAAAACCCAAGCACATCTTTAGGGCTTTGAAGATTTCATTTGACCCAAAGGATCCCTATTCTCATTTGATGTAGGTCAGGAACCTAACAAAGGAAGGCAAGACACTTCATCTACCATAACGGATCTTTTTGCCATTTTGGTTTGGATGCACACATGGGATCTTTCTTTAGATCCATCAGGTGCTGAGAATCTAAGCCACAACCTCACACAGGTCCAAGAGGTTGATTAAGACACATCCCTTTCCAAAGAAATTAAGCAAAGGGCCACAGGAGATGGCCATTCATTTTCATTTGAAAACTGTTTTCTTCAGGCTTCACAAAGAGGTGGCCTGAGGCAAAGACCTTCCTGACATTCAGGGCAACAGAAACATAGGTAAGAGAATGGCCCAAAGCAGGGTTTCTCCACTGAGAATTTCCTGGTCACACTGATATCTGAGTTTTCTGAGATGTTCCCATTCTTTACCGCTATCCAGTACATGGGCATGTCACAGAGCTTGGAGGTGGTACATATCTTGGACACAAAACCATGAGCCTATTCTGCAGAGTGGCCAGAATTCAGGAAGAAAACAGAAACTTAGGAAGATAGTAGGTGTTGTCCATCCATAAGGCAAGCTGCAGTTCATTCATTAATTGGGCAGGATGAATGCTGGGAAACTTTCTACTAGACAGGACATATCCATTGATGCATTCTCTTTTCTAATGTCTACAACCACGGACACAGTGGGATACACAGATATAGAATCACTCACCTTGTCAAAAAACTTACTAGAAACAGTCTATTCCAAACCAAACAAACTGTCTTTCCTACCTATTCTCAGAATATGAGACAAACCACAAACTGACACTCACACTCACAAAGGCATCTCCTTCCCGCAAGTATGTCTCTGACTATCTGGAGTGTCCTCTGTCTGTTGGGCCATATTATGTTCCAATGAAATGTCCTGTCATGTCTCAGATCTGTCTCCTTTGCCAACTCTGTGAAGTTCTCAGGAGCCAGCGGTGAGCCACTACCTGCTTTCTCAGGAAAGGCCCCTCTTCAGATCTGTCCTGGCATTTGGCAATCCTCACATCAGTAGATACCAAGAAATACTGACTCTGTCCTTGGTACATCCAAACAAGTGAGCCCACTGGGATTGGGACTGGGACTGGCTCTGGGAGCCTGGCATCTTGGATTCCAAGTTGAGAGAGTTACATCACCAAGGAAGTGAGGTAGGTCACTTTCTTCAGGAACTGCATGAGGTCACTACCTTGGCAATCACTTTGATTTAACATTTGCTTCCAAGGGTCCCATGAGATAGAGGCTGCCCCTACTTTCGGTGACAATTTCACAAGATAGAATGGTATATCAAACATAGGCGCCTGGGAACATCTCCCCACACAGGCCTGGTTTGGTCCATCTTCTCTACATTTAGAATAGAGAGACTGATTCAGACACATCCCTTCATCCTGACAAGGGGGTTTGCCATGCAAGATGACTTTTGCTCTCTCAACTCCTTCATAGCTGCCTACATCTTCTCCAGGGATCATTTCTGCATGGACCTTTGAGGATCTCAGCAGGCTTAAGAACCCCTACATTCCTGTATTGTAAAAGCAACTCTGTCCCTGCTCTTCTGTAAAGTTTGATTGAGGGAAGAGTGTATGGTTACGGTTAATAAAAGTTCGATTTCAATCATTCTGCGGGATGAATAATGGTAATGGGAACCTGTAATATTTACAAGAATGTAAAAGTGAAATATAAGAATGAAAACAGTAATCTAGGTAAGATTTGAAGCCCAGAAGGGCATTGGGCCCTTGATTGGGATACTTAGCTTTGAATTATGATCTGCAGAAATGTCTCAGATAAATCGATGTTCAATGGCATAGGACTTTGTACCTTGAATGATGGAATGTCAAAGAGAACTTCTAGACAAAAAGGGATAGTCGGTATTATTAGAAAGATAGTCGGTAGGTTTAGAACGAAGAGTGAGTATAGCATTTGGACCAAAAGTTCTTTAGCAATAGGGCTTCTGGTAGAGATTGAATGTAAATGTGAGCACATGTGAAGAGTCAGTCACAGTGATAATCTGGGGAAAATATGTAGGAAAGCAGATATCAATAGAGACATTAGGAAATCAGGCAAATGATAAAGTGAGTGATAAGATTAGACATTTTCAAGGGGCTTGAGGTTGAATATATAATCTTAGGAAGAAACAAATATGTAGTCAAGAATAGGATTCACATTTGAGAGCATTAGGCAACCTGGACATGGATGTTTTTAGTAATCCATCTTCACTTTCCATTTAGGTTTGGTAAAATCATAAGTGTCACCTTTGCTGTTTGTGTCCAGAATATTACTGTGATAAAATGTATATGTAAATCAGGTGACATGTGCATTTCTTCCACCATTTCTGGGAGCAATATTTTGAAGACGTATAAATTAGTATTGGGGGTACAAAGAGGTGTACCCTGTGTCTATGAATATAGAGATAATGCATGAAAAGACCATACTGTGAATAAATAATATAACTGGTTCCACTTTAAATAATGGATTTAATTGATTTCTGAAACTAAGTAAGAAATCTTATATTGATATACAATCATTCATTCCAGCTAGTTGTACATCTAATGGTAATATTAGGGTTTGGTTTATCATACGGGTGTGTGAGTTTTGCTTCAAATGTGATAATGGAAATCGACAATAATGTGTTTGGAAAGAAGTCTCATGAAAAGAGCAGTCAAGAAACATAAGAAATACATGTGTTCTGAAGCAGGAAGTGACTGAAAGTGAAACAAATGGGTATAAATTAGCGAACTTGTGGATGAAATATATATCCTATGAAGTGCATAAACTGAAGAAATAGTAATGTTCCAGTGTTGAATAAAAATGAATGTCAAAATACACATCATGTCCCATAGTAATCTGCTAGCCTTGATATTAAACTGGGTCAGTTACTATAGAAATATTAGGTTTTTTTTTTGGTGTTATAATAGAATTTATTTTACCACTAGCATGCCACAGAATGTTGAGGAAAGAGCAATGGATTTTTAGTTATTGCACTAATAATCTAACATTTAATGACTCTTTTGGATAGTCTAGAAATTACATAAGGCTATGTTACATAATTTTTTTTTAAATTTAACATTCATAAAAGCTTGGAGTTTTGCTAATATTTCTACTTTTTTATTTTTTATTTTTTCAGTTGTGATTGACCTTCATTTTGTTTATTTGTATGTGGTGCTTAGAATAGAACCCAGTGTCCCACACAGGCTAGAAAAGCATGTTACCACTGAACCACAAACCCAGCCCCTCCACTTTTATCTTTACATCGAACACGCCTCTCCCTCATCTTTACTCACTTTCTTCCTCATTTTCCCCCTTCTCTCTCTTCCTTTTTCGTTTTCCTTTCATATCTGTTTTTCTCTCATGTCATTACAAACAGTAGTATGCTATGAAATTTAAATTTAAGACTGTTTTTATAGTCATTGTTTTTTTCTTGAGAAAATTTAATAATTATAATCACCTGATAGATATATTAAAATACATTTTTATACATATGTATCTATATTCATGCATATGCATTACATGTTATATATATATATATATATATATATATATATATATATATATATATATATATATACATATATATTTAAAAGTACTTTGATTAGCCTGTTAAAAATAATATAGACCAAAACTTTCTTAATTATCAAGCCTTCCAGAATTAACATCTTACAGTGAAAATCAAATAAACATATTTAAATAAACAGGTATCATTCTTTTTTATCAATACTGATAATTTAAGGTTTTATATCACATTAAGCTGTAATACGGCATATTAAATCTTATGAATTAAAAAAAAAGTTTTTTGAATTACCTATTATTTAAGGACCATATGCACTGACATTTTAAATGGCTTTCTTGTGATTTCAATTTCTATCAATTGTGTATTAATTGCCAAATCCTTATTTTAGTACTTTTCATATTCATAATTGATATAAAGTCAATTGTTTAATTCTTCTTGTAAGTAATTACTTATTACAGTAGGGACATATTAATAATTCTAAATCTGTATAAGAAAATAGTACAAAGATATTTTCATGCAAAATTAAGAATAATTGCGTGCTCTAAATGTCTGATTGTTGATACATATAACAAAGAGCTTTTGATCAGTCTCTTCCCCAGTAAAACATAAAATGGAAAGATATTCTTGGGTATATACGTACAAATAAAGATAAAGAAAATAAACATTATCAGCTAGAAACTATTAAATAAAAGGTGAAAACAACAATCCAACAGATTGTACGAATTTGTCAGATGAGGTAGTATTCTGGAAGAATAGCCTAAGACTAGACCTGGTCCATGACAAAATATTCACGAAAAAAATAAAATTTGAAAAATATAGGAAATGCTATGAATTTTTCAAGAAGGTAGGTGAATTATCCTTTAATCTCAATTTATGTGCATTTTCAAAAGCCAATTTCCTGGTAAAATAAATTTGTGATAGTTACAACTAAACAAAACAAAGTTTTGCTTAGCAAAATGAATGCATCTCAACCCATTTTTAGCTGATTTCTTCCCACTCAATTTTAAACTGTTATTTATTTATTTATTTCTATTGGTTGTTCCAAATATTACAAAGCTCATGATATATCATCTTTGATACATTTGACTCAATTGGGTTATGAACTCCCATTTTTTCCCCAAATATGAATTGCAGAATCACATTGGTTACACATTCACATTTTTACATAATAGCATATTAGTGACTGTTGTATTCTGCGACCTTTCCTATCCCCCAATATCCCCCCTCCCCTCCCCTCCCATCTTCCCTCTCTACCTCATCTGCTGTTGTTCAATTCTCTCCACTGTTTCCCCCCCATTTCCCCTCAAATCCTCTTATATGTAATTTTGTGTAACATTGAGGGTCTCCTACTATTCCCATATGCTTTCCCTTCTCTCTCCCTTTCTCTCCCCCCACTCATCTTTGTTTAATGTTAAACTTTTCCTCATGCTCTTCCTCGATGTTCTTTTCTTAGTTGCTCTTTTAATATCAAAGAAGACATTTGGCATTTGTTTTTTAAGGATTGGCTAGCTTCGCCTAGAATAATCTGCTCTAATGCCATCCATTTCCCTGCAAATTCTATGATTTTGTCATTTTTTAATGAAGAGTAATACTCCATTTTGTATAAAAGCCAAATTTTTTTATCCATTCATCTATTGAAGGGCATCTAGGTTGGTTCCACAGTCTAGCTATTGTGAATTGTGCAGCTATGATCATTGATGTGGCAGTATCTCTATAGTACGCTCTTTTAAGATCCTCAGGAAATAGTCCGAGAAGGGTGATAGCTGGGTCAAATGGTGGATCCATTCCCAGCTTTCCCAGGTATCACCATAGTACTTTCCAAATTGGCCTCACCAATTTGCAGTCCCACAAGCAGTGTACAAGTGTACCCTTTTCCCCACATTCTCACCAACACTTATTTTGTTTGACTTCATAATGGCTGCCGATATTACTGGAGTGAGATGGTATCTTAGGGTGGTTTTGATTTGCATTTCTCTGACTGCTAGAGATGGTGAGCATTTTTTCATGTACTTGTTCATTGATTGAATGTCCTCCTCTGTAAAGTGTCTGTTCAGGTCCTTGGCCCATTTGTTGATTGGGTTATTTGTTATCTTATTGTTTAATTTTTTGAGGTTTTTGTATATTTTGGATATCAGGGCTCTATCTGAAGTGTGAGGGGTAAAAATTTGTTCCCAGGATGTAGGCTCTCTATTTACCTCTCTTATTGTTTCTCTTGCTGAGAAAAAAAAACAATTTAGTTTAAGTAAGTCCCATTTGTTTATTCTTGTTATTAACTCTTGGGCTATGGGCATCCTATTAAAGAATGTGGAGCCCGTCCCCACAGTATGTAGATCGTAGCCAACTTTTTCTTCTATTAGACACAGTGTCTCTGATTTGATATCTACCTCCTGGATCTATTTTGAGTTAACTTTTGTGCATGGTGAGAGAAAGGGATTCAGTTTCATTATGTTGCATATGGATTTCCAATTTTCCCAGCACCATTTGTTGAAGATGCTATCTTTCCTCCATTGCATGTTTTTAGCCCCTTTATCAAACATAAGAAAGTTGTAATTTTGTGGATTGGTTTCTGTGTCCTCTATTCTATACCATTGGTCCAGCTGCCTGTTTTGGTACCAGTACCACGATGTTTTTATTACTATTGCTTTGTAGTACAGTTTGAACTCTTGTATCGCTATACCTCCAGATTCACACTTCCTGCTTAGAATTGCTTTTGGTATTCAGGGTCTTTTGTTTTTCCATATGAATTTCATGATTGCTTTATCATTTCTAGAAGAAATGCTGTTGGGATTTTTATTGGCACCGATTTAAACCTGTAGAGAACTTTGGGTAATATCAACATTTTGATGATGTTAGTTCTGCCTATCCATGAACAGGGTACATTTTTCCATCTTCTAAGATCTTCTTCTATCTCTTTCCTTAGGGTTCTGTAGTTTTCATTATATTAATCTTTCACCTCTTTCGTTAGGATGATTCCCAAGTATCTTATTTTCTTTGTGGATATAGAGAATGGAGTGGTTTTCCTCATTTCCATTTCAGAAGTTTTGCTGCTGATATACAGGAATGCCTTTGATTAATGCGTGTTGACTTTATATCTTGCCACTTTGCTGAATTAATTTATTAACTCTAGCAGTTGCTTTGTAGACCCTTTTGAGTCTGTTAAATATATTATCATGTCATCTGCAAATAGCGATAATTTACGTTCTTCTTTTCCTATTTTTATGTCTTTAGTTTCTTTTGTCTGTCTAATTGCTCTGGCTAGTATTTCAAGAACTAAATCGAATAGAAGTGGTGATAGAGGGCATCCCTGTCTTGTTCCAGATTTTAGAGGGAATGCCTTCAGTTTTTCTCCATTTACAATGATGCTAGCCTGAGGTTTAGCATATATAGCTTTTACAATGTTGAGGTAACTCAACATTGTTATCCTAGTTTTTCTAGTGTTTTGAACATAAAGGGAGGCTGAACTTTGTCGAATGTTTTTTCTCCATCTCTCAAGATGATCATATGGTTCTTGTCTTTAAGTCTATTGATGTGGTGAATAGCATTTATTGATTTCCGTATATTGAACTAGCCTTGCTTCCCTGGGATGCAAGTTTTTTTTAGTGTTTTGAACATAAAGGGAGGCTGAACTTTGTCGAATGTTTTTTCTGCATCTATCAAGATGATCATATGGTTCTTGTCTTTAAGTCTATTGATGTGGTGAATAGCATTTATTGATTTCCGTATATTGAACTAGCCTTGCTTCCCTGGAATGAATCCTACTTGATCATGGTGCACAATTTTTTGATATGCTTTTGTATTACATTCACCAGGATTTTTATTGAGAATGTTTGCATCCTAGTTCATTAGAGACATTGGTCTGTAGTTTTCTTTCTTTGAAGTGTTTTTGTCTGGTTTTGGGATCAGGGTGATTTTGGCCTCATAGAATGAATTTGAAAGAGCACCTTCTTTTTCAATTTCTTGAAATAGCTTGAAAAGTATTGGTATTAATTCTTCTTTTAAGGTTTTGTAGAGCTCCGCTCTATACCCATCCGCTCCAGGGCTTTTTTTGGTTTGTAGTCTTTTGATGGCTTCTTATATTTCTTCCTTTTTTATTGGTCTGTTTAAATTGTGTGTGTCTTCCTGACTCAATCTGGGCACATCGTATGACTTAGGAAATTTATTGATATCTTCACTATCTTCTATTTCATTTGAATATAGGTTTTCAAAATACTTTCTAATTATCTTCTGTATTTCTGTAGTGTCTGTTGTGATAATGCCTTTTTCATGCTGTATGTTAGTAATTTGAATTCTCTTTCTTCTTCTCTTCGTTAGCATGGCTAAGGGCCTGTCAATCTTATTTATGTTTTCAAAGAACCAACTTTTAGTTTTATCAATTTTTTCAATGTTTTTTTTTTGTTTCAATTTCGTTGATTTCTGCTCTAATTTTAATTATTTCTTGTCTTCTACTACATTTGCTGTTGTTTTCCTTTTCTTTTTCTAGGTTTTTGAGGTGTAGTGTGAGTTCATTTATTTGTTTTGTTTTTTTTTTTTTTTTTGAGGAAAGAACTCCAAGAAATGAATTTCCCTCTTAAAACTGCTTTCATTGTTTCCTATAGATTCCAGTATGTTGTGTCTGTATAGTCATTTGTCTCTAAGAATTTTTTATATCCTCCTTTATGTCTTCTGTAACCCATTGAACATTCAGTAGAATATTGTTCATTTTTCCATATGATGTAGGATTTTTCCTTCCTTCTTTTATCATTGATTTCCAGTTTCATTCCAGTATAATCAGATATGGTGCATGGTATTATCTCCACGCCTTTATATTTACTAAGGGTTGCCCTATGGCATAATATATGATCTATCTTTGAGTAGGATCCTTGTGCTGCTGAGAAGAACGTGTATCCACGTTCTGCATGTTGGCTATCTTCATAATTCTATGTCTTGGAGTTGGTCTATTATGGTTTTGAATGTTTGAGGTCATGTTGGCTTCAAGGATTTGGCAATCCATTCCATCTTTCATCTCTGGGAAGTTTTCTAGAATTATTTCATTTAATATGTTGTCCATTCCTTTGGTTTGAATCTCTATGCCTTCTTCTATCCTAATGACTCTCAAATTTGTTTTTTTATGACATCCCATATCTCTTAGATTGCTCATGGGATATAAGCATCTTTTCTGTGTTGACTATATTCTTTTCAAGTTGATAAACTTTGAATTCATTATCTGATCTTCTGACTTCTACTTGATCTAGTCTATTTACAATATTCTCGTTTGAATTTTTAATGTGGTTTATATTTTTCTGCATTCCTAGGATTACTGTTTGATTTTTTTTAAGATCTCTGTCTTTTGGTGAAGCTCGTTCTTTGCCATTTGAATTTATTTGTTTAATTCATTTTCAAAATATTCTTTTATTGCTTGGACTTGCTGCCTCATGTCTTCTCTAATATTTCTTTCCATCTGAGTTAGGGATGCATTGAGTTTTTTCCCTATCCCTGTTTCTGATGATTCTAGGTCCTCCTGTAAAATTAAGTTGTCCGGCATTATTTGTACACCTTTTTCCCTTGTTTTTTCATGAAGTTCACATTACTTTCCAGCTCCATTTGATTGCTGTGTTTCTGCTCTCTTCTATATATTTGTTTTGGTTTTATATATCTCTATTGACTCTCCTTTTTGTTGGTAGACTGTGAATGCTAAAGTGGATTCCACTGGGAAGGAATTCCGACGGCCGAGCTCCAGTGATGTCACCTCTCTGCTATGGTGGGCCCCAGGCTCTTTGCCCGGGTGTTCGCATGGGGGTGTGGGACTGTACTGTCTCTGTTTGGTTTCAGCTCCCGGTCGCCGGCGTGCAGGTGGTCACAAGCTGTCCAGTCGCGCAGTCAGCTGGTGGGCTGTCAACGGCGGTTGTGCGATCTCTAGCCACCCATTAGGGCGGGCATATGTCAGGCGATTGGTCGCTGGTGGGCAGGCAGTCTCCAGCCGTCCAGTCGCACGTGCAGCGGGCGGGCTGTTGCCGGCGGGCGAGCGTTCTCCAGGCACCCAGTCACGCGGGCCTGGCCTCTAGTCCCCTGGTTTCTCCTGCTAGTCCTGGTTTCTCCTGCTAGACCAGATTTCCCCTGTGTAATGCTCTCGGCAGCTCAAACTGTACTCTGGCTTGCCGTTTCTTGGGTGTGGATTGTGTCTATTGGGAACCCCAGCACTCTATTTTTTATTATTTTTTCCGTTTGCCCTTTCCCCCATCCCTGGCTAGACAGATTTCGTTTTCACCACTGATGGGAGGGGGAGTTGAAGGTCAGGTGCCTCTAGTTTCCCCCCCCCCAATCTTTATGCAGGCTCTCTCTGAAAATCCCTCCCCTGGAAAGCTTAGGAGAGATTTTATGCAAATTTCCTACTGTATGGGAGATGAGCGGAAAACACACAACTGTTTTATTGTTGCAATCTGTCGGAGAGTGGCGGTGGTTACTTCAGCTCTCCAAGATGGTGGCCATTGGTTTCCTTGGTGGAGTTTCCGTTGTGGGGGATAGAACTGTAGAGCTTCCTTCCCTGACTGAAATCCCGAACTCGGCCTGGGGCTCAGTGCGGTGTCAGCCGGCAGGATTCCACAGAATCTGCAGCAACGTTTCTCCCTGCATGCTAGTCGCTTCTCGGTGGTGCCTCGATGTCTGCAGCCATGGGGCGGGCCACAGGGATCAATAAGCCCGGATCACCGGTTGCATATTCAGCTCACGTTTGAGACTCAATTACCGGACCTCGTTGGTGGAAATCATTCTTTTAGGTTTCGGTGCACACCCATTTTTCTATAAGATCCTAACAAGATAGTCTTTTGTCATTTTAACTCATTATTCACCTGCAATGTGGCGTGGTACACTGGGTGTGATGCACTCTATTTGCGGCCAACTTGCAATGTTGAAATATTATGTTTTGTATGCACCATTTACTGAAGATAGTTTTCAGTACTAGGCAACCAATATGTATTTCAGGTTGATGAATATTTCTGAGAATAATCTTTTGAAAAGTTGATTATAAATCCACATACATGAATATAAATGAATTTGGGGAGTGCACAATAAGGCACATATATTTCATATTTTGAAAAATCTGGAGAGTATATATATATATATATATATATATATATATATATATATATATACACACACACACAGAGACATTACAATGTAGCATTATGTATGCCAACCGAAATTTATCATGAAATACATATCATCCACGGATCCAACAATATTAGTTTTACTGAACATGGATTTATGTATAATGTTGTTCAAATAGGAGGCTCACCCACAGGTTGAATTTTCAGTTTCAACAGCGTTTAGGAGGAGTGATATCTTCTCAAAATTTGTATCTGCCAAGTCAGCCACCTCACAAAAATGTACGTGTGATACCAGGTAGGATTCTATATATGCATATAAAAATACATCTGCTGACTAGGCTACAGAGAAAGGGAGAAACAAATTCACATATTTGTTAACTTTAAAAACACATGGAGAACTATTTCAACAAAAAAATTGACTAGATTTATAACTCCTACCGTATATAATGCAAAAGGCAAGTCTAACAATACCAAACATGCCTCCTCTGAACTGCTTGTATTTCTATTCTGATGGGGTTATTATTCTCCATGATATTACGATTAGTAGTCAGAGTCTAGTAGGGTAGGGGTTAGTGTCAGGGATTCAGTATTTCAAATGGAAAATTGGAAAATGAATCCAATGTGTATGCAAATATGTGCTACACAAAAATGTTCCCACTCTCATCAAGAACTATGGCTTGACATTACTTTTGCCCCAAGTAAGACACAATTAGAGGAGAAGTGTTAGAAAATCTGTGAATACATATCTGGAATGGAATATGCTCAGTAGTTCACAACACTGGAGGTGGTAGAGGAGTTCCCAAAAGTAAGGGACAGGGTAAACACTCCACAAACATGGAGCTCTGCTGGCCTAAAGACTTCTTGAAGAACTGCCTCTGAGGTTGGGCACCTGAAAAATATGTTGTTTTCTGGAGCTTTAGCTTCATTTGTAGTGAGACCATCAAAGCTGGGTCTTCATCTATGTGACCTGGAGGACATGGTTTCTTATTTTCCAGTGAAGATGAGGCAGCAGTGCTGAATTTGCTCTTTGTAGGTAAACTGTGACCACTGGGGTCTAAGTGTCTCCCCATGTGGACTGTGAAGCCATTTTGTTATCCTCCAAATTTCATGGTGTTTCTTGCTGCTGCACTAGGAGTTTGCTATTTGATTCAAAAATACAAGGAGTTTTAGTGGATCACAGTGCTGGAGAGAGTTCTGTCACATGTGGTGGGTCAGTTTCTGCAAGAGAATGCACCAAACATACTTCTAGCCCACATATATTGCCCCATTGATGATAGCAACATGATTCTGAACATTGCCCTGAAATCTCTCAATATTACAAGATGCCTTTACATAGAAGGGACTGCTCGCTGCACCATGTCAGTTCCAAGCCATTTGGAAGCCAATGGAAGATCCACAAGGCCCCACCACAGATGTTTTATCACACACCTGACCACCACGGCTCTAGGCCCACTACTCAGCAGGCTCCAACTTATTGGCATCTCTGTTCTACACGATTTTCATAAAACCCAGTCAATCAAAGCACTGTCTGGTATACTCATGACCAGCAATAGGACATCCAAATGTCCTCCATTGCCACCTGGTCATGGGAATTTCAAAAATTTTATGGTATTTTTGTAGCCATTTTTCAATGATGATGTTGGAGGCACTGTGGGTTAAAATTCACTCCAGAACCATTAAATGTAGAGAAAGCACATTTCAATGAAAGCTTTGGAGAATTCTCACAGGCAAGGCTTCTCAAAAAGTGGCCAAATGGTCACATGAAGCCAGGCCCATTGTGGTCTACAATGAGGACCATGTGTGTTTCGACTCTCAACTATGGCTGCCAAGTCTTTCAGAATAAAATCACGTGATATCTTGGCTGTGATTCCCAGTGCTCTGTTGAAAGCCACCCTGGGCCTAGATCTCAGTTTTCAAGGGGGACTCTCATGCATGGCCTCCTGAAATCCTAACACAATTCATTGCAATAATTCTCTGAGTTCAGTTCCAGAACTCAGTCTCTAAGGGGAATCACACCAGAGTTCATGTCAAGATGGACCCAGTCATCTCTTCCAACCACCAAACAAATGACCACAATTAAAACCAAAACACTCCCACATGGCCCTCATGATCTTTCATATAGACACTCATCATAACCTCTGGCTGGATGTTTCCATGAGGGGCGAAACCCAAGACAGTCTCCAAAATAATCTCCCTTGCCCCTTAATGGCCTAAAATCAGGGTTGCCTGGACACACTTTCTGTGAACCAGGTGTGATCAAATAGGCCTGCTGTTAATACTTCTCTGCTTCTCTAATTTGAGGCCTACTGACTGTGGGGTTTATTTTTTTATGTGAATTGGAGTCATTAGAAAACCAAGCACTTATCGGCTAGCTTCTGCAGGGTTTGAAGAAATCATTTGACCTAAAGGATCCCTATTCTCACTTGATGGAGGTCAGGAACCTAACAGAAGAAGGGGAGAGACTTCATCCACAATGACTGCTCTTTTGGCCATTTTGGTTTTGGATGCACACATGGGATCATTCTTAAGATACATCAGGTGCTGAGAATCTAAGCCATTGCCTAAAACAGGGCAAAGAGGCGGATTCAGACACATCCCTTTCCAAAGCAATTAAGCAAAGAGGCACAGGTGATGCCCATTCATTTCCATTTGAAACCTGTTTTCTTCAGGTTTCACAAAGGGGTGGACTGAGGCAAAGAGCTTCCTGACATTCAGGGCAACAGAACAATAGGTAAGCAAAGCAGGGTTTCTCCACTGAGACTTTATTGGTCACACTGATATTTGAGTTTTCTGAGATGCTCGCCATTCCCTTCAGCTATCCAGTACATGGCCATGTAACAGGGCTTGGAAGTGGTACATATCTTGGACACAAAACCATGAGCCTATTCTGTAGAGTGGCCAGAATTCAGGAAGAACGCAGGAACTTTGGAAGATAGCACGTGTTGCCCATCGATAAGGCAAGCCAAAATCCATTCATCAATTTGGCAGAATAAATGATGGGAAGCTTTCTACTAGACAGGACACATCAATTGATGCATTCTCTTTTCTAATGTCTATAACCATGGACACAGTGAGATACACAGACATAGAAACACTCGCCTTGTCAAATGACTTACTAGAAATAGTTCACTCAAAACCAAACAAACCGCCTTTTCTATCTATTCTCAGAACATGAGACAAATCCACAAACACACAGCGACACCCACAGAGGCACCTCCTTCCCCAAAGTAGGTCGGTGACTATCCAGAGTGTCCTCTGATTGGTGGGCCATAGTATGTTCCCCAGAAATGGCCTGTCCTGTCTCAGATCTGGTCTCCTTAACCAACTCTGTGAAGATGTCAGGAGCCAGTGGTGAACCACTATCTGCTTTCCTCAGGAAAGGCCCCTCTTCAGAGCTTTTCTGGAATTTGGCCATTCTCATATCAGTAGGTACCAAGAAAGACTGACTCTGTCCTTGGTATATACAAACAAGTGAGACCACTGTGACTGGGAATGGGACAGGCTCTGGGTGCCTGTCTTCCTGGATAACAAGTTCTTAGAGTTCCATCACCAAGGAAGTGAGGTGAGGTCACTTCCTTCAGGAACTGAATGAGGTCACTGCCTTAGCAACCACTTTGTCCTAACAGTTGCTTCCAAGGGTCCCATGAGATGGAGGCTGCCCCTACGTACTGTGACACTTTCACAAGTTAGAATGTATATCAACCATAGGCACCCAAGACCAGCTCTCCAAACAGGACTGTTTGGGTCCATCTTCTAATGGGTGGCACTAGAGCAGATTATGCTTAGTGAAGCTAGCCAATCCCTAAAAAACAAATACCAAATGTCTTCTTTGATATAATGAGAGCAACTAAGAATAGAGCAGGGAGGAAGAGCAGGAAGAAAAGATTAACATTAAACAGAGACATGAGGTGGGAGGGAAAGAGAGAGAAAAGAAGAATTGCATGGAAATGGAGGGAGACCCTCATTGTTATACTAAATTACATATTAGAGGTTGTGAATGGAATGGGAAAATAACAAGGTGAGAAATGAATTATAGTAGATGGGGTAGACAGAGAAGATGGGAGGGGAGGGGAGGGGGGATAATAGAGGATAGGAACGGTAGCAGAATACAACAATTACTAGTATGGCATTATGTAAAAATGTGGATGTGTAACCGATGTGATTCTTCAATCTGTATCTGGGGTAAAAATGGGAGTTCATAAATCACTTGAAGCTAATGTATGCTAATGTATGTATATGTTATGTCAAAAGATTTGTAAGGTTTTGAACAACCAATAATAAAAAAAAGAACAGAGAGGCTGATTCAGTAACAACCTTTCATACTGACCAGGTTGTTTGCCATGGAAGTTGACTTTTGCTCTCTCAGGTCCTTCAGTGGTGCCTGTATCTTCTCCAGGGATCACTTCTGAATAAAACTTTGAGTTTTTCAACAGGTGGAAGATTCCCTACATTCCTCTATTTTAGGACCAACACTGTCCCTGCTCTTCTGTAAAGTTAGATTAGGGAACAGTGTATGGTTTCGCTTAATAACAGGTTTGATTTGGGTTAGGAATCATTCTGCTTGATGAATAATGGTATTGGGAACCTGTGATATTTATAAGAATATATAGGTGAAATATAAGTATGAAAACAGAAATCTAGGTAAGATTGGAATCCCAGAAGGGCATTGCACTCTTGATTGGGATACTTAGCTTTGATACATGTTCTGCAAAGATGTTTCAGATAAATCAATAATCAATGGCATAGGACCTTGTACCTTTGATGATTGAATGTAGAAGTGAGTATCCACTCAAACTGTGATAGTCGGTAGGATTAGGAAGATATTCTGTAGGTTTCAGAAGAAGAGTGAGTACAGGAATTGGACCAAAAGTTCTTTAGCAATAGGGTATCACATAGACAGTGAACGTAAATGTCAGCACATGTGAAGTGTTAGTCAAAATGGTGAACTGGTGAAAATATTTAGGAAAGCAGACATCAATAGAGACATTAGGAAATCAGGGAAAGTATAAAGTGAGTGATAGGATTAGACATTTGAACAGAGTTGAGGTTGAATATATAGTCTTAGGAAGAAACAAATATGTTGTCATAAATAGGATTGACATTTGAGAGCATTAGGCAACCTGGACATGAATGTTTTTAGTAATCCATGCTTACTTTCCATTTAGGCTTTGGTACAATCATAAGTGTGACCTCTGCTTATTGTGTCCAGAATATTACTGTGATAAATGCATACGTACATCAGGTGACATGAGTATTTCTTCCACCATTTCTGGGAGCAACATTTTGAAGACGAATAAATTAGTATTGGGGTTACAAAGATATGTACCTTTGTCTATGAATGTAGAGATAATTCATGAATAGACCATACTGTGAATAAATAATATAATTGGTTCCAACCTTAAATAATAGATTGAATTGATATCTGAATATATACAGAAAATCTTATATTGATATACAATTATTCATTCTAACCAGTAATACATCTAATGGTAATATTAGGGTTATGTTTTATCATGAAGAGTGTGTGAGTTTTGCTTCAAAATGATTATGGAAATTGAAAATAATGTGTTTGAAATAAAGTCTCATGAAAAGACCAGTCAAGAAACCTGGAGGAATACATGTGTTCTGAATCAGTAAATGATTGAAAGTGAATCAAATGCCTATAAATTTGTGAACTTATGGATGAAATATATGTCCTATGATGTTCGTAAACTGTAGAAATTGTATTGTACCAGTGTTGAATAAAATAAACTTCAAAATAAACATCATGTCCCACAGGAATCTACTTGCATTGATGTTAAACAGGGTCAGTTAATGTAGAAATATTAGGATTGTATGCACCATTCACTGAAGTTAGTTTTCAGTAATAGGAAACAAATATGTATTTCAGGTGGATGAATATTTCTGAGAATAATCTTGTGAAATGTTGATTATAAATCCACATACATGAACATGAAAGAATTTAGGTAGTGTATATAAGAAACATATATTTTATATTTGGAAAAATTTGAAGATTGTATATATATATATATATATATATATATATATATATATATATATATTAAAAAAACAAAAACAGACAATAAGATGTAGCAATATATATGCCAATCGAAATTCTTCATGAAATGTACATCAGCCACAGATGCAAAAATATTTATTTTACTCAACATGGATTTATGTATGGCTTGTTGTTCTACTAGGAGGCTCACCCATAGGTTGAATTTTCTACTAGGAGGCTCACCCATAGGTTGAATTTTCAGTTCCAACAGAGTTTAGGAGGAGTGATCTCTTCTCACAATTTGTATTTGCCAAGTCAGACACCTCAGAAGAATATACGTGTGATACCAGGTAGGATTCTATATGTGCATATAAAAATACATGTGCTGAATTGGCTACAGAGAATGGGAGACAGGTATTCACATATTTGTTAACTTTAAAAACATGTGGAGAACTATTTCAATTAAAAATTAGCTAGATTTATAACACCTACCCTATATCATTCAAAAGGCAAGTCCAACTATACACCATGCCTCATCTGTACTGCTTGCATTTCCATTCTGTTGGATGATTTTTCTCCATCATATTAGTATTAGTAGTCAGAGTCTAGTAGGTTATGGTTTAGTGTCAGGTGTCCAGGCCGGCTGGACACTTCAACGTGGGCGTTGAACCTTGTTGGGGAGGAATGAAGGGAAAAGAGTCATGAGAGATGACAGCAAGACAACAGTTCTGATCATGCTGAAAACTTTTATAGTTCTCACAGTGTATTTATATGCTGCGGATGAGAAAGCTCTCTTATCGGCAGTTGCTGGATGTCTTCACAGGGTGAGATAACCTCAGGATATTTCAGGAAGATGGATAGCTGCAGGATGTCTCAGGGTGATAGATGGCTGCAGGATGTCTCCCAGGCAGGATATCTCGCAGGGGGCTATTTCTTGTAAGTGTCAGGCTATTCTTTGAAGGAGAACTTCCTTCTAGCCCCTGACATCTCCTCCCTTTCTTATATAAAATATTTGACCATACCTTACAGGCCAATGTTTTAGGGGGTTATAGAGGCTCTGTTTCTCTAGCAGGCCTTAGAATATCTCCTGATCTGATCGAGCATGTTTACTAGATTTCGTGGTGGCCTTGGCATGTTTTTTGAGGAGACGGCTTTGAGGGGGAAGCATGCCAACTTCCATGCACCAGAGCGTGTCACTCAGAAGACTTGGATTTTGGGAACCATGGATCCATCCTCCTGCAGTCCTTCCTGCACCCTCTGTTATTATGCCCTAACGTCCTCACTCCATGGGTGCGTCCTCCCCCAAGTGGAGCGGCCCATGGAGGACGAACCCTTATGGCAAGTGCAGAAGATCGTTGGTCAGAGCTGTTACTTAGAGTTTTATGTAAGAAAGCGAGATCTGTGGGCATGTAAACTTAAGAAATAAGCTTCTGAGGAGGGTAGAACATCCTTTTAAATGTTGGCAGCACGGTCTTCCATATCCAGGCAATGATAGTGGACCTGTATGGGCTTAGAGGCCAAAATATTAATCTGTTCTTTAATAAATTGTACCAGCCTGTTTATAATGCAGGGTTTTAGGGACACCATTAAAAGTAAACCCAACAAAGGGCCTCATAGGGGAAGAAGGTAGGGTAAAAATCCATTAAGCCCAGTCCAGAGGGGATTTTCAAATATTTCCCTTCATCTCTTTTCTAGATCTTCTTGAAGCCGCTTAATTTTAGTGCACACTATGCCAGAATTATTGGCATAAATGCAGCATCGTTCCCCTAAGGCCAAGCAAATACCTCCCTGGTTAGCTGTCAGCAAATTTAAGCCTCGTCTTTTTTGAAGGAACACTTCTGCCAGGGAGTCTATTTGGTCCTGCAAATCTTTAATGGTTCCTGATAGAGTTTTTATCAGTTGTTCCTGATAGAGTTTATAATTTGTTGAGAGAGGCGATGGTAAGAGTGAATAGACGTGCCTAAGCCAGTGTACCTGTGCCCACAGGAACTGTTATTCCAAGGCTGGCAGATTGTTGGCTGCATCTGAAAAAGAGGAAATTTTGTCCTCATGAGGAGTGCCTCTGTCCCTGTTTTGAGGTAAGTCATTAACCTGTTTAACCAGGAGTTCTGGTAACCATCTTGGGGCTGTTTGATCTTGGTCCAAAACACAAGCTGAGCCTCCTCCCCAGATGAGGACAGGATCTGGGCCTTTCCATTTATTTTTAAGTGGATTGTGTCACATAACAGGTGGGCGAACAGAATTGGACGAGGGATGGCAGTGTCTGTCTGCTGCCGAATCGCCTTCATTGTCTAGGGTAAGAAAAATAAGGGCAAATAAATGCATTGTTAAGGCGATGCCTGGGTGTGGTAAATACACGGGAGGAAGCCTTAAGGAGGGATAGCCAAGTTTTTAAGTTAAGGTGGGCAAGTTCCACAATGCCTTGGCCCTGAGGGTTGTATGGAATTCTAGTAGTATGACAAATTTGCAAGGTAGCACAAATCTGTTTAAACTTGGCAATGGTAAATGTAGGATAAATATCTGTTTTAATATGTATTGGTTTATCCATAACAGAAAAGGCTGAAACAAGATGAGAAAGGACATCTTTGGTAGCCTCTCCAGAATGTGGTGATGCAAAAATAAAGCCGCTGAAGGTATCTACAGAAACGTGTATATATTTGGTTATTACAAATTCAAGAAAATGAGTAACATCCATTTGCCAAAACTGATCGGGCAGTAATCCTCGGGGGTTAACTCCCAAGTGTTGAATGGGGAGGGAGACAGCACAACCAGGGCATGCTTTTACTATTTCTCGTGCCTGTTGCTGGTAATTTTACAAAGTAATCAAAGGCTCTGGAAATTTAAATGGTGTATATTGTGTAACTCCATGGCCTTTTGAATGGAGCCAACAAAAATTGGAAAGATGGAACGAGTTGCTGCATCAGCTTGGGCATTACCTTGAATTAGAGTGCTGGGAAGATCATAGTGTGCCCTGATGTGTCCTAAGAAAAATGGGTGTTGTCTGGCCTGAATTAGCTGCTGAAGCTGGTGTAACAGAAAGGCCGCATTGTTAGAAGCCTTAATGGGGGGTGAAATCACCAGCAGGTGCACAGAATGAGCAATGTAGGCACTGTCTTTATAAATATTAACAGGATTATAAAAAATGTTATAAAAACTTGTGTTATGTCAAACAATTCCACAAACTGTGGTGACAGTATCAAATGTGGTAGGCTTGTTATTGACAACAAAGACCGCTCGGCCATTACAGGAACCGTCTGTAAAGACAGTAAGGGATTGAGGAATGGAAGCCTTTTGAGTAATTTCAGGAAAAGTAAATGGATGTACCTGGACAAAATGTAAAAGGGGGTCTTTGGGGAGGTAGTGATCAATTGTTCCCAAAAGCCTGATAGGGCAATACCACATTCATCCCTTGTCTATAGTAAAAATTGGGTTTGTTCCTTAGTATATGGAATAAAAATATTATCAGGGTGTTTGCCAAAATGTTGTAGAGAAATCAAATGACCTTTAAAAATAATAGAAGCTACCTGAGCAAGATAAACAGTAATAACCTTCGAGGATATGGTGGGTAAATGGACCCAAAACAAGGGGCAGTCTTTATTTTTAAAATGTGGATCTCGCTGCCAAAATATTCCTGTGGGTGTATGAGGAGTGTGTAAAATAACCAGAACCAGAGGAAGGTTATAAGAAATTTGTGTAACAAATTGTTGGGCAATGGCTTCTGTTACTTTTTAATGCCTGTCATGCCTTGGGAGTAAGATTTTGAGGGGAGGAGGGGTGGAAATTACCTCTCAAAATATCATTAAGGGTCAAAAGTACACAAGTGCATAATTTTAAATATGTTATTAGACATTGAATATCCCTCAGTAATTTCTGAAAATCTTTAAGGGTGTGAAGATGGTCCACACGTCCTTGTATTTTAGAAATTTGGATCTGATTTCTAGAATTTTAAGGCCCAAACTCTTATTAGAGTCCTGTGTTTGAACCTTATTAGGAGCTATCTGTAGTCCCAAGGTAGTGAGGATTTTGTAAAAGTCCAAGTAACAATTATTAAGGTCATGGGTATTAGGTGCAGCAATTAACAAATCATCCA
Source organism: Callospermophilus lateralis (assembly GCF_048772815.1). NCBI lineage: Eukaryota > Metazoa > Chordata > Mammalia > Rodentia > Sciuridae > Callospermophilus > Callospermophilus lateralis. Next base: position 9,687,139 of record NW_027515613.1, read on the forward strand.
TATAATGTAAAATATAAATTTGTGGCCCTCACTCTCTCACAGGGTCTACTGCTTGAGCAACCTATTTTTGGCAAAGAGTAGGGCTGTTGGCCATACCTTGGGGAAGAACCTTCTATTGAAGTCTCTGCATAGGGCCCTGAATATTAATGCAAGAAAGACTAAAGGCAAAATAGGGTCTATCCTCAGGATGTAAAGGAATAATAAAAAAGCAAACATTTAAGTCCATAACCATTTTACAATAGTTTTTGTGAATAGCCACTGGTGTGGGAATGTCTGGCTGTAGTGCTCCCATCGGGAGTATAACTTTATTAATGGCACACAAATCTTGTAAATGGCGAAAATTGCCTGATTTTTTCTTGATAACAAAAATAGGAGTGTACGATGGTGAGGTTGAGGGCTCTACATGGCGGGCTGCCACCTGTTCCTTCACTAACATGGAGGAAGCCTCCAAATTTTCATGGGTAAGGGGCCACTGATCCACCCACACAAGAGTCTGAGTCTCCCAAATAATTTTATCTGCATGGGGTACAGGAGGGTCAGGGACCGACACTAAAAATCCAAATATCCAAGTCCATATGTATTTTTTTTATGGGTTGTATAAGCCCCACCAGTCCTTGTCTCAGCCTCCCAAGGCCTGTACCAGGGACAAAATTCATACGGAGCATTTGATGAGTCACCATGGAATTGGGACTGGCAAGAATAACTTCCATTTGACTCAAAATATCTCGGGCCCATAGGTAAACAGGGAGGTCAGGAACAACGAAAGAAGTGACAGTTCCCTTATTACCCTCTTTATCAGTCCAGCTAAGAGCAGTAGAGCTGACCAGAGGATTTTTTGACTTTCCTATCCCTTTAAGGTCAGTCAAGGATGGGGTGAGGGGCCAACCTGATCGCCAGTATTTTTGAGAAATAATTGTCGCATCAACTCCAGTAACTAAAATTGCTTGGAATTCCTTTCCTTCAATAAGTAAGTTAAGGGTGTGTTTATTATGAGAAATGGGATGAACCCAATATACCTCAGAGGAGCCCAAGGAGGCAGTCCCCCACATTAGGTTTGGGTGGTGGAAGTGCCCCTTAATCTAAGGGAAGGAGTATTAATTGTGCAAGACTTTTTCCTCCTGGGATGGCCGCAACTCTATTAATAACTGTGGCCAGTATTTTTATTTCTCCAGTGAAATCATTATCATTAATGCCAGAGAAGACCTGAACACCTTCTAAGGTAGTAGAGGCTCTTCCAAGAAGAAGGGCACACGTATGAGATGGAGGGGGACCCATAATTCCAGTTGGTATTATCTGGGGCCCTTGCATTGAGTCTAATGTTGTATCAGTGGTGGTACAGAGGTCCAATCCTGCACTGCCTGGAGTGGGTAGTTGGAGGGAGCCAATTGTGGAGAAGGATTTTGAGGTAGGTTGGGAGTTCGGAAGGGAACAAACCTTATTGCCCCAGGGAGTTTCCTGAGAAGCAGGAAGAAATAGGCTGTCCGAGGGCATTTGTCATTGATCTACACTCACTGGCCCAGTGATGAACTTTACCATATCAAGGACAAAGTGTAGCTGGGGGCGGTTTAGCTCCAGTTTGAGGAGACGCTATTCTTACTCTTTGTTTGCCTGTCGGACACTTGCGTGCAAAATGGCCTGGTTGTTTACAAGTAAAGAAAATACGTGAGCCAGGATTGTAAAAGGCCTTGGTAAAGGGAGCACTAAAGTGAGACCCATGGCATGGGCTGCACCCACCCCTGCACAGACTCTAATAAAGTCAGAAAGTTTCCCTTTATCCTTATGATGTCGAAGAACATCCTGACATGCTGGGTTGGCGTTTTCAAAGGCAAGATGTTTTACAAAGGTGCTTTCGCTTTCGCTTGGTCCAAGCAAGCATTCCGCAGCTAGGTTAAGCCAGGGAACAAAGTTGCTATAAGGCTCGTCGGGCCCTTGTCGAATTCTGGCCAGGGAAGTGATAGCCGAGGCCCTTTCAGGGAGGCGTCTCCAAGTATGTAAGCCAGCCATCTAAATCTGCGCAAAAAGTCCAGCAGGGAAACGTGCCTGTTTAGTTTTAGTGTCAAAAGTTGCATTGCCCACTAGCTTAACATAAGTCCAGGATTTAGAGGAGGCCTTTGTTAAATTTTTTTTGAGCAGTTTCTGACAGGGCTCTTTGAAATCTGCATTCCATAGTAGGAAGTCTCCGGCACTGAGGGCAGCTCTGTCTAAAAATTTCCAATCATTGGGAGTAAGAAATTGTGTGTTGTGGCTTTCTAATAAAGCCAACGTGTAGGGCACAGTGGGGCCATAGTGAGCACAAGCCTTTTTAAGTTTTTCAAGAAAATGGAGGCTAAATTTTTTGTAGACACTCTGGGTTCCTTCCTGCGTAGGGGTGAACTTCTCATCCTCTAAGTCCTGATCTCCTTGATCCATTTCCTCCGCTTCCTCCTCTTGATCCTCTTCTAAGTCTTTGACCTCAGCCTGAGCAGGCATATCTATCTGACTGTTGGTGACTGGGAAGGCGAGCACAGGCCGATGCAGCAGCTTCGCCTTTGTATTAGACCACTGTGGGTCAACTTGTGTTGACTCCATTCCTAAGGCTAATGGAGAGAGCTCAGAGTCAAGGGATCTTTATTCTTTTAAAAATTGGATCTGTTCCCATCCATGTTGGAGAGACTCTCTCAAGGGAGCCGGATTAGGCAAGGGAAGTGGGGAAAAAATATCTGGGGGGACATTTGGCCCCTGAAGGGCCAGAGCACAAAAGGCAGGAGGGATATAGGAGGGAGGGGAATGTGTAAGTCCTATAGGCTGTGGCAGGGTCCTGAGAGGTGGTGGGTCTTCTGAATGGTAGCGAGCTGCTTCCTTCTCCAAGGTAGCCTCCTCCCCAGGGGTCAATGTTTCTCTGGGATTTAAAACTGCATAAAGGCTGTTGGAAACCATTGGAGCCTTATTCATTAGGGTGGGATTTTGAGGAAGATCAGGAAGGTTCCCAGGGTCCTGGGGAGACTAAGAAGGGTCTATGTCTATACTAACTGATGGGCATGCAGAGAAGGGACGAGAGGTCTTTTGCATAGTCTCTTCCCCAATCCTGACAAGTATTAAGGTACCATTGTCAAAGGGTGAACTTTTAAGAATTTCACTAATTTATTTCCAGAAAGAAAAGGTAGGAACAGACACTTTTTCTGGGCCAAAGGATTCATAATAATCTTTTAAAATGTCTCCTACTCTAAGCAATCGTTTACCATCAATGGTTCTTTCAAGGGGAAACCATGGAAACAATTTTTCAATGTATGAAAAGAAAAATTTTAAGTCATTTTTCTTAACACGTGCCCCCATATATTTAAGGATTCCTTTTGGCCTGACAAAAACAAATCATGTGACGAAATTGCTTTTCCCATGGTGCGTCACTCACTGTGCGTCATCCCCACTCTCCTCCTGGATCTGTCTCTCAGTGGTGTCTGCTGATGCAATCGTGAGCTCAACTTGTCCAAATCTTCCCCCTCAGTCAAAGGCTCGAGCCCCAGTCGTTGTCCCAGCCTGCAGGATACATCAACGTGGGTAGCGAACCTAGATGGGGAGGAATGAAGGGACAAGAGACATGAGAGATGACAGCAAGACAAAAGTTCTGATCAAGATGCAAACTTTTATTGTTCACACAGGGGAATTTATATGCTGGAGATTTGAAAGCTCTCTTATCAGCAGTTCCTGGATGTCTTCACAAGGTGAGATAACCTCAGAATATTTCAGGAAGACAGATGGCCACAGGATGTCTCAGGAACACAGATGACTACAGGATGTCTCCCAGACAGGATGTCTCCCTGGGGGCTGTTTCTTGTAAGTGTCAGGCTATTCTTTGAAAAAGAATTCCTTCTACCCCTTACAGTCAGGGATTCAGTATTTCAAATGAAAAATTGGAGAAAGAATCCAATGTGTATGCAAATATGTGCTACCCAAAAATCTTCACACTCTCATTCAGAACAATGCCTTGACATTACCTTCACCCCAACTAAGACACAATTAGAGGAGAAGAGTTAGAAAATCTGTGAATACACATCAAGAATGGAAAATGCTCAGGAGTTCACAACTTTGGAGGTGGTAGAGGAATTTCCAAATGTAAGGGAGAGGGTAAAACTCCACAAACATGGAGCTCTGCTGGACTAAAGACTTCTTGAGAAACTGCCTCTGAAGTTGGGCACTTGAAATATATGTTGTTGTCAGGAGCTTTAGCTCCCTTTGTAGTGAGACCATTAAGCTGGGTCTGCATGTATGTTACCTGGAGGACATGGTTTCTTATTTTCCAAAGGACATGAGGCAGCAGTGCTGAATTCTCTTTTTGTAGGTAAACTGTTGTCACTGGGGGCTAAGTGTCTTCCAGTTTGGAAGCCATTTGCTCATCCTCCACTTTTTGTTGTGTTTCTTGCAGCTGCACTGGAAGTTTGGTATTTGCTTCATGAAATACGAAGAGTTCAACTGGGACACAGTACTGAAAAGAGTTCTGTCACATGTGGTGGGTAAGGGTCTGCAGGAGAATGCACCAATCAGGCTTCTATCCCACATAGCTTGCCCCCTTCACCTTAGCAATCTGATTCTAAACATTGCACTGAAACCTCTCCATATAACAACATGCCTTTACATACAAGGGTCTAGGGGCTGCACCATGTCAGTCACAAACCATTTGAAAGCCAATGGCAGATCCACATCACCCAACCACAGATGTTTTAACACACACCTTCACACCACTTTTCTAGGCCAACTACTCAGCAGGCTCCAAATTACTGCCATCTCTGTTCTACACCATTTTCATGAAACCCAGTCAATCAGGCACTGTCTGGTACACTCGTGATCATCAATAGGACATCCAAAGTTTCTACAGTGCGAAGTGGTCATGGGAATTTCAAAAATTTCATGTTTTTTATCAGGCATTTGTCAAGGATGAAGTTGGAGGCACTGTGGGTTTCAATTCATTCAGGAACCATTAAATGGAGAGGAAGCTCATTTCAATAAGAGCTCTGGAGAATTCTAACAGGCAAGGCTTCCCAAAGACAGGCAAAAAGGTCACATTAAGCCAGGCGTTTGAGGTCTACAATGTGTGGTCCATTTGTGTTTTGACTTGCAACTATGGCTGCCAATTCTTTAAGAATAAAATCATGTGATATTCTTCCTGAGATTCCCAGTGCTCTGTGGAAAGCCACCCTGGGCCTAGATCTCAGTTTCCAAGGGCAACTCTCATGCGTGGCATCCTAAAATCCCAAAACAATACATGGCAATACTTCTTTGAGGTCCATTCCATAACTCAGTCTCTAAGGGGAATCACACCAGTGTTCAAGACCAGGTGGACCCATCATCTTTTCCAACAGCCACAAAAATGACCACAATTAAAAGCAAAACACTTCGTCATGGCCCTCATCTTCTTTCATATAGACACTCATCATAGCCTCAGGCTGTAGTTTTTCATGAGGGGCACAGCCAAAGACAGTATCCAAAATAAGGTCCCTTGCCCCCATTTGCCTAAAGTCAGTGTGGCTGGGACACCCTTCCTGTGAACCAGGAGTGATCAAAGAGGCCTGCCCTTAATACTGCTCTGATTCTCCATTTTGAGGCCTAATGACTGTGGGGTTTAGATTCTTTATGTTAATTGGAGTCATGAGAAACCTATGAACGTATGGTCTAGTCTCTGCAGGGCTTTGAAGAACTCATTGGACCCAAAGGATCCCTATTCTCATAGATTGACGTCAGGAACCTTACAGAGGAAGGTGAGAGACTTCATCCACAATGACTGCTCTTTTGGCTCTTTTGGTTTTGGATGCAAACGTGGGATGTTTCTTTAGATCCATTAGGTGCTGAGAATCTAAGCCGTAGCCTCACACAGGGCCAAGAGGCTGATTCAGACACATCCGTTTCCAAAGCAATTAAGCAAGGAGCCACAGATGATGCCCATTCATTTCCATTTGAAAACTCTTTTCTTCAGGCTTCCCAAAGGGGTGGCCTGAGGCAAAAAACTTCCTGACATTCAGAGCAACAGAACAATAGGTAATTAAAAGTACCAAAGCAGGGTTTCTTCACTGAGACTTGTCAGAAGCCAGTGGTGAGCCACTATCTCTTTTCTCATACAAGCCCCCTCTTCAGAGCTTTCCTGGCATATGGCCATTCTCACATCTGTAGGTACCAAGATAGACTGACTCTGTCCTTGGTAATTCAAAACTAGTGACACCACTGGGAGTGGGACTGGGACAGGCTCTGTGTGCTTGGCTTCCTGGATGTCAATTTCCATCACCGAGGAAGTGAGGTGAGGTTACTTCCTTCAGGATCTGAATGAAGTCACTGCCTTGGCAACCACTTTGTCCTAACAGTTGCTTCCAAGGGTCCCATGAGATGGAGGCTTCCCCTACTTAATGTGACAATTTCACAAGTTAAAATGGTATATCAACCATAGGCACCTGGGAACAGCTCTCCATACAGGCCTGATTTGGTCCATCTTCTCTACATTAAGAAGAGAGAGGCTGATTAAGACACAACCCTTCATCCTGACCAGGTTGTTTGCCATGGAAGATGACTTGTGCTCTCTCAGGTCCTTCATAACTGCCTACATATTCTCCAGGGATCCTTTCAGCATGGATCTTTGAAGTTCTCAGCAGGTAGAGGATCCCTACATTCCAGTATTATAAGACCACCTCTGTCCCTGCTCTTCTGTAAAGTAAGATTGAGGGAACAATGTATGTTTAGGGTTAATAACAGGTTCAATTTGGGTTAGGAATCATTTTGTGGATGAATAATGGTATTGGCAACCTGCAAAACTTATAAGAATATAGAGGTGAACAGTGTGTATGAAAACAGAAATCCAAGTAAGATTGGAAGCCCAGAAGGGCATTGGGCCCTTGATTGTGATACTTAGCATTGAATTACATTCTGCACAGATGTCTCAGATAAATCAATATACAATGGCATGGGACCTTGTACCTTGGATGATTGAATGTAGAAGGGAACATCCAGTCAAAAAGGGATAGTCAGTAGGAATAGGAAGATAGTAGGTAGGTATAGAAAGAAGGGTGAGTGTATGATTTGGAACAAAATTTCTTTAGCAATAGGGTTTCGGTTAGAAAATGAATTTAAATGTCAGCACATGTGAAGAGTCTGTCACAATGATGAAGTGGGAAAAATATGTAGGTAAGCAGATATCAATAGGGACATTATGAAATCAGGCAAAGTAAAAAGTGAGAGATCGGCTTAGACATTTTCAAAGGGTTGAGTTTGAATATGCAATCTTAGGAAGAAACAAATATGTAGTCATCAATAGGATTGACATTTGAGAGCATAAGTAATCTTGGACATGGATGATTTTAGTAATCCATGTTAATTTTCCATTTTGGCTTTGGTACAATCATAAATGTGAACTTTGAATTTAGTGTCCAGTATATTTCTGTGAATAAATGTATATGAAGATCAGGTGACATGAGTATTTCTTCCACCATTTCTGGGAGCAATATTGACTGACTACTTCTGATTCATAGGTACAGATTCTTTATGTGAATTGGAATCATGAGAAACCCAAGCACCTCCTTAGGGATTGAAGAACTCATATGACCCCAAAAATCCCTATTCTCAATTGATGGAGGTCAGGAATCTAATAGAGGAAGGAAAGATACTTCATCCAAAATGAGTGAACTTTTTGCCATTTTGGTTTTGGATGCACACATGGGATCTTTCTTTACATCCATCAGGTGCTGAGAATCTAAGTCACAGCCTCACACAGGGCCAAGAGGCTGATTCAGACACATCCCTTTCCAAAGAAATTAAGCAAAGAGCCATAGGTGATGCCCATTCATTTCCATTTGAAAACTGTTTTCTTCAGGCTTTACAAAGGGTTAGCCTGAGGTAAAGAACTTCCTGACATTCAGGGCAACAGAAAAATAGGTAAGCAAAAGGCCCAAAGCAGGGTTTCTCCACTGAGACTTTCCTGGTCACACTGTCCCTGCTCTTCTGTAAAGTTAGATTAAGGAAACAGTGTATGGTTAGGGTTAATAACACGTTCGATTTGGGTTAGGAATCATTCTGCAGGATGAATATTCATTCTAGGAATCTGCAATATTTACAAGAATATATAGGTAAAATAAAAGTATGAAAACAGAAATCTAGGCAGGATTTGAAGCTCAGATGGGCATTGGGCCCTTGAGTGGGTTACTTATCTTTGAATTATGTTCTGCACAGATGTCTCAGATAAATCGATATACAATGACATAGGACCTTGTACCTTGGATGATTGAAAGTTGAAGAGAACATCCAGTCACAAAGGGAAAGTCCGTAGGTTTAGGACGATATTCTCTAGGTTTAGAAACAACAATGAGTATAGGATTTGGACCAAAAGATTTTTAGCAATTGGTTTTCAATAAGAGAGTGAATGTAAATATCAGCACATGTGAAGAGTGAGACACAATGATGAAATGGGGAAAATATGTAGGAAAGCAGATATCAATAGAGACATTAAGAAATCAGGCAATGTATAAAGTGAGGGATAGGATTAGACATTTTGAACAGGGTTGAGTTTGAATATATAATCTTAGAAAGAAACAAATACATAGGATTTATCAATAGGATTTACATTTTACAGCATTAAGAAACCGGGACATGGATATTTTTAGTAATCCATGCTCACTTTTCTTTTAGGCTTTGCTACAATCATAAGAGTGACTTTTGCTTTCTGTGTCCAGAATATTACTGTGTTAAAATTTATATGTAGATCAGGTGACATGAGCATTTCTTCCACCATTACTGGGGGCAATATTTTGAAGACATATAAATATTGGGGGAAAAAAGTGGAGTACCCTGTGTCAATGGATATAGAAATAATGTATGAATAGACCATACTGTGAATAAATAATATAACTGGTTCCAACTTTAAATAGTGGATTGATTTGATATCTGAAAATATACTGGAAATCTTAAATTGATATTCATACATTCATTACAACCAGTTATACATCTAACGGTAATATTAGTGTTATGGTTTATCATGAAGAGTGTGTGAGTTTTGCTTCAAATATGATTATGAAAATCAAAAATAATGTGTTTGGAAAGAAGTCTCATGACAAGACCAGTCAAGAACCCTGGAGGAATATATGTGTTCTGAAGCAGGAGGTGATTGAAATTGAAACAAATGCCTATAAATTTGTGAACTTGTGGATGAAATATATATCATATGATGTGCATAAACTGAAGAAATAGTAATGTACCACTGTTTAATAAAAATGAACTGCAAAATACACATCATGTCCCATAGGAAAATGCTTGCATTGATGTTGAACTAGGTTTTACTGTAGAAATATTAGGATTTGTGTGCACCATTGACTGAAGTTAGTCTTCAGTACTAGGAAACAAATCTGTATTTAAGGTGGATGAATATTTCTGAGAATAATCTTGTGAATAGTTGATCATAAATCCACATACATAAATATGAATGATTTTAAGGAGTGTATAATAAGATTCATATATTTCATATTATGAAAAATTTGAATACACACACACACACACACACACACACACACACACACAGACAGACATTAAAACTAGCAATATATTTGCCAATCGAAATTCATCATGAAATATGTATCACCCACAGGTGCAAAAACATTGATTTCACTGAAAATGGATCTATATATAATGTTGTTCTACTAGCAAGCTCACCCATAGGTTGAATTTTCAATTCCAACAGTATTTAAGAGGAGTGATCTCTTCTCATAACTTGTATCTGCCTAGTCAGCAACCTCACAAAAATGTACGTGTGATAACAGGTAGGATTCTATATGTGCATATAAAAATACACGTGCTGAATAGTCTACAGAGAAAGGAGACACCAATTTGTTGAAAGCCACAGCTTAAGGGGCCCCATTAAACTTCCAGCTACCAGCAACATTCCCCTGCCAGATGATTATTGGCTCACAGCGGCCCCAGCAACATCTAGCTGATTGGCTCCTCTGCGGTGATGCTCATTGGGCAGTTTCCCTGCCCTTTCAGACCACAGAGCTGCTCATTGTGGGACTTTTTTGGCTCCACCCACCTGACCCAGCTAAATAGCCTCAAGAGCAGGAGGATTGTGGGAGGTGGAGAGGCTTGTGGGTATGACAGAAACTTTGCAAGGAAGCCAGTGGTGGCAGTTGGGCTCTGAGGGTTTTTCCTGAGGAGCTGTTTTGTTTGGCATGTGTGGTTCTAAAAATAAAGTTTGTTTCTTTTGAAAAGTGGCTCTTGAATCGTGCCCAGCCAGACTGCAGCATTTTTATGGCTTGCACGGGGAGCCACTGAGGGTAAGTGATAAGGTAAACTGCTCGCCCCTGAGCGAAGGGCGAGAGGATGGGTAGCCATTTAAGATTCCTCTTTTGTTTTGCTTCACTTTTGTTGCCTGTCCATGGAGATGAGTGAGATGGATGAAAAACCGCTCACATCTGAGAAAAAATTATTTACTTCTGAGGAACAGATAGGGAGAAAGGACGGATGCACATGTCAGTAGGATATAAAGGCTATAATGACTTTTTGTTGTTCCCTTTTTATTTTATTCTGTCTCGGTTTTGTTTGGCATCGTCTTGTTGGGTTGTATTATAGTAGAAATACGGGATCAGAAATTAGTAAAAAAACAAACTGAAAGAGTGTTAAGTAAATTGTTAGAGGAAGGAGGCATCTCAGTAAAGTCAAGAACAGTCAGGGCATACGTTGATACAATACAAAAATGTAGCCCATGGATTTTTAAGGAGTTGTTAAATATACCATAATGGAACCATCATGGTGAAGATTTAAAAGGAGGTAAAAGAACAGCCCAGGGACTCTGCCAGTTGGCACATTGCCATTGAGGACGTTCATATCTGGTTTGCTTAGTCCAAAGACTTCAGTTCAGACAAAGATAGAAGAACAAAGCTTAGGGCAGAAAAAGCCATCAGGGGCAAAGTTACAAAAGGAGACTGCTACTAACAACTTTCTATCACTAGAGGGCGTAAATGTCCAACCAACAGCGCCTCCTCTACAGGAGACTGTTACTAACACCTTTCTATCACCAGAGGATGTAAATGTCCAAATAACAAGGCCACCTCCATATGCTGGGAGGCCCCCAAACCCCACAGTTGATAGTTCGGATCCTGAGACAGGATCTCAAGTATGAACATGCCCTGATTTTGAGGTAGGAGGGCAGCGAATTCACCATGCTTTAAATTTCAAAATAGTGAAGCAGTTAAAAGGGGCTGTAACAACCTATGGTCCTCAAGCACCCTTCATTGTAAGCTTGGTCGAATCCATTAACAACTTGAATATGACGCCAGTAGATTGGGCTAATATGTGTAAAGCTGTGCTAAATGGAGGTCAATACCTTTTATGGAAGGTTGCCAATGAGGAATTTTGCAAGGAGACGGCTAGGTGAAATGCAGAAGCTGGTTATCCTCAGAGAAATCTAGATATGTTGTTAGGAAAGGGACCTTATGAGGACCAGCAGCAACAAATTGCATATGATCCTGGCGTATACGCACAAATTGCTGCAGAGGCAGTTAGGGCATGGAAGACTTTACAAGGACATGGAGGTTTACAAGGTCAATTATCTAAGGTAATACAAGGAGCTAATGAATCTTACACTGAATTTGTAGATAGGCTTATTCAAACAGCTACCAGAGTTTTGGGGAATACAGAACAAGCAATGCCATTAATAAAAAACTGGCTTATGACCAAGCGAATCGTAGGTGCAGAGATATCACTAGACCATGGAAACATGAAGATTTAAACACATATATTAAATTATGTAAAGATATTAATGAATAAGAGGAAGTCATGGCAGCTGCAGTAAAACAGGCTTTAGATGCCAGAGACATCAATGAACAAGGGCAATTTGTGGCAGCTGCATTAAACAGGCTTTAGATGCAAGGCCAGGAACATGCTACAATTGTGAACAAACAGGACATTTTAAAAGGAATTGCTCCATAGGAAGAGGGTTTAACAAAAATAGGTACCAAAGAAGTAGAATACTGGGTATTTGCCACGATGCCGTAGAGGGAGACATTGGGCTAATGAATGCCGTTCTCAAACCACCATAGAGGGTACTTCATTATCAAAAACGAACAAGGACTAGCTGTTTATCCACGATATCATGGAGAAAGGCACCGGGCTCCATTGCCAAAAAATGGACAGGGGAGCCCAATGCTCTGGGGCCCAAAACCACAAATATACGGAGCACTGGAGAAACCCAGCAACCCCATCAGTGTAGTGCCCAGGACACATTGTGCATCAGACGCCTCATCAGACAAATCAGAGCGAGCGCAGGGTTAAACATCTGCACCTCCGTCAGATCAGTACTAACTGTAGAGATGGGGGTTCAAATCATTCACACATGGTGAAAGGACCTCTTCACAAAGGAACAGTAGGCTTATTATTGGGACGCAGCTCTTCTAATCTAAAAGGACTTATGATAAGTCCTTGGGTAATTGATCCCGATTATGAAGGTGAAATAAAATTTATAGCCAGTTCTCCAAAGGACATATCAGTAATTTCACCAGGAGATAGAATAGCACAGTTACTAATAATACTCAGTCTGCATGATAAATTTTCCAGTCGTGCTGTAGAAAGAGGTTCCAAGGGATTAGGATCCACAGGTGTAGATTTGGTTATGCTTTCTTTAAATTTAGATTCTCGCCCCAGGCTAAAACTAAATATTCAAGGACATGAATTTAATGGGCTACTTGATACAGGTGCAGATGTTAGCATTGTCTCTCATGAAGAATGGCCAAAACATTGGCCATTACAACAATACACACAACACTTTGAGACCTAGGAGTGGCAACTAATCCCCATAGAAGTGCAATGGTATTGGATTGGAAGGATCCTGAAGAATGTGAAGGAACTATACAGCCATATGTATTGGATAATCTTCCCGTAAATTTATGGGGATGAGATGTCCTAGATCAATTAGGTTTGACATTAACAAATAACATCAATCAAAATGTACCCACTATTATGGCTAGAGAAGGTTTTAGGAAAGGAAAAAGATTAGAAAAACAAGAACAAGGGTATATCAGCACCAATACAAATAGACCAAGCAACAGACAGACATGGGTTGGATTTTCAGAAAGGGCCACTGAGACAATAAAAATTACTTGGAAATCAGAAAGACCAGTATGGTTCTTCAGTGGACCCTGACTAAAGAAAAGATACAAGCAGCCCAGTTCCTGGTCAAACAACAATTAGCGGAAGAAACATATACAACCTTCTGTATCTCCCCATTATACTTTCATTTTTGTCATCAAAAAGAAATCTGGTAAATAGAGATTATTGGAAGATTTAAGAGCCATTAATAATGAGATGGTTATTTTGGGACCTGCTCAATCAAGGATTCCTCAATTGTCTGCTTTGCCAAAAACTTGGTATGTTTTAGTTATACATATTAAAGATTGTTTTTTTTTTTTTCATTTCCAATCTTCCTGAGGATAGTCCAAGTTTGCATTTACTATCCCTGCACTGAATCATGAAGGTCCTGATCAGAGGTATGAGTGGAAAGTATTCCCTCAAGGGATGCCTAACAGCCCAACTATTTTGTCAAATTTATGTTAAACAAAGTAATCCAGCCACTTAGAAATCAAAATCCTGAACTACAAATATTTCACAATATGGATGATGTGTTATTAGCACACAAGTTAAAAAACCCATTGCTAGAATGTTATGCCACACTTACAAACTTATTAAAAAATTATATCTAGGGATATCAATTGATAAAGTACAATTAAATTTTCAAGTAATTATTTAGGAGTTCTATTATCCTCAACCATGGTCAGTCCACCAAAAATTCAAAATACTAGTAGATCAACTCAAATCAATTAATGACTCTCAAAAGTTATTAGGAGACATTAATTTGGATAAGGCCTTATCTAGGTATACCAACAGGAGAGTTGGGACCTATATTTGATATCCTAAAAGGTCCATCTGATCCAAATTCACCCAGAATGTTAATGCCTGAAGCACGAAAGGCATTAAAAATCATTGAAACATATATGGGAAATATGCATTTGGATAGATTTGATAAAATAATGCCTCTATTATTCATTGTGCTACCAACAAAAAAATATTCCTACAGGAGTATTTTGGCAAGAAGGTCCATTATTATGGATACATTTATCTTATTTTTCTAACACTATTATTACTAGGTATCCTGAGGCTTAGGGACAATTAATACTAATAGGAATAAAAGCAGCAAAGGGAGTGTTTGGAATTTCTCCCAATAAAATTATTACTCCATACACTATGAATCAAATTGATGAATTAGCTAATGAGTTAAATACTTGGGCAATAATCCTGTGTAAATCTAGTGTTCATTTGATAACCACTTACCATCTAATCTTTTATTGTCTTTTGGGTCATTGCATCCTGTAATTTTTCCAAAAATTACAAGAAAACACCTATCATGAATGCTCCAAATATATTCACTGATGGGTCAAATAATGGTACAGCAGCAATAGTTACACCTGATCAAATTTTTACATTTTTAGCACCCCAACAATCAGCTCAAAAGGTAGAGCTTAATGCAGTATTATAAGCTTTTGTGATGTTTAAAGATTCTGTGTTTAATTTATTTTCCAAATAGTCAGTATATAGTTAATGCTATAGTATCCCTTGAAGATGCTGGTAGGATTTCCCCTTCCTCTACTGTTTTTCTCTTTGCTTTCCAGTATACAAAGTCTAAATCTGGGAACAGAAAAGATCCATTCTTAATAGGACATATCTTGGCACATACAGGATTGCCCTGGAGCCCTTAGTTTGGGCAATGATTTAGCAGGTAAAACTACACATGACATACATACATATTTTCTCTACACTAGAAGAAGCTATAAATTTTCATGAAAAGTTTCCATATCAATGCTAATACTTTACAAAAGCATTTTAAAATA